>NC_091060.1:19338057-19659932 GCF_000393655.2 Nicotiana sylvestris | reverse complement strand
GGTATATCTGCCTCGTCCACAGGCCGAGGAGTCCCTCTCTATTCTCTCTTCTAGCTTTAACTCTCCTGTATTTACTTTTGTTTAGACATTATGGAGTTAGAACACCTTGTAGTTATTCCACAGCTCGTGATTTCATAAGATTACGGGTTTTGGAAGTCGATTCAGTTTGAGAGTTTATATTTGTATATGCCGAGCGATATCTTAATCGTTTTATTTATGTTTTATCCGCAGTTCTACCTAGTTTTATTTTTCGTTTTCTTTTTCCGCAAATGGTTAGGCTTACCTAGTCGTAGAGACTAGGTGCAGTCACGACAGTTCACGGAGGACGACCTTGGGTCATTACACATAAACTCCATTCTCGCCCCGAAGTTGGAAGGTCCACTTGAAAGCACCTTAATTGATTTTGATATCAACTTTGGGTATTCATCCAAGAGTGAAAAAAAGGCTTGAGTGGTGAGATTCTTAGAGTGTGTGCCTAAAAGTCGAGGGCACAAGAGCGATACACGAGTGGTAAAATTTGAGTGCAATTTTTGAGGGATACACTAACGGAGTGAATTGGAGAGGTCCTTTTATTTTTAACTTATTTTTTTTGTTTGTAGGTACTATGTCTTTGAATATTGGAGGTACTTCAACTCTAAAAGAGGGAGTCTCTAATGAGACCATTTTGGAGGCTTTACAAGCTTTGATTATGAAAGTTGACAACATGAAAAATATGGTCAAGTCTCATGAAAACCTTCTTAACCAAAGGCTTTTCACCTAATCCTAACCAAGGAGTGAGAACTAGTGCAACACCACAAAATAGTTCTAATCCTACCGCACCACATGTTGCAAGGCTTATCAATCAACCATAAGTTAATAACAATCAAGTACCTAGACAAGGTCCACTTCCACAAGGTAGACAAGCAAGAGTTGGGCATCAACAACACCTCTTAGGACACAACAACTACAAAATGACTTTGATGATGAATTGGACTATGACGAGAAATATGATGAACCGGTTAGAGTCCAACCTATAAGGATGGACAAGGAGGCTTTCGAGGGAGAGGTGGAAGGCATGGTAGGAACTATCAAGGTAGAAACTTGAATGATGCTTATGATTATGGTTATGATGGAAATGTTGGAAATGAAGAACATGGTAGAAGATAGGGAGATGAAGAAAATCGGGGTCTTAATAACATCTAGACTTCACTTCCTACTTTCAAGGGAACTAGTGACCCCGAGGAATTTTTAGAATGGGAAATACAAATGGAAAGGATATTTGAGCTTAACAATGTATCCGATACAAAGAGGTTTAAGCATGTCATTTCTAAACTTGTTGGTTATGCTTCTTATTGGTGGGAGAAAGAGAATGGAATAGAAATAGAAATGGAGAAATTAACAACGAAACTAAAGAGAAAAGCACAATACGAGAGCAAGATTTGTGCCCGAAGAGTATGTTAATGACTTGCTTACCAAATTTTACAATATGAATCAAAGAAACAAGAATGTGAAGGCTTACTTTGAAGAGTTGGAGACCACTAGGGTTAGAGCCAATATTAATGATAATGGAAGACTCGGGATTTCTAAATTTTTGGCGGGGCTGTAAGAATGAAATTTCTAGCCAAATGACTTTGCACAAATTTGTTACTATACATGAGTCACTCCAAGGGACTATCAAGGTTGAAAATAAACTCCAAGAAGAGAGTCAACTCAAAGAGAGCAAATCCAAAAATTACAACACTTCATGGAGCAAAAACAAGGAAACTTGGCAAGCTCTTTCAAATGAAAACAAGCCAAAAGTTGACTCCAAGTGGCAAAATAACAAAGGCAAATCAAAGGTGGATGCTAACGAGGGAGGTAAAAATTCTAAATCTTATTTCCAAAATCCTAACTCTAATAGGTGCTAAAAATGTCAAGGATATGGCCATAAAATGAGTGAATGTCCTAATAGAAGAACCATAATCCTTATGGAGGAGGCTTATGAAAGGGAAGAAAGTAGAGAATCATGTGAAGAAGAGGAGGCCGAATGTGATAATGAAGTAGAATATGACACTACTAATTTAACTTTGTATGTTGTTAGGAGAGTGTTGAGTGCACAAGTGATGGAAGATATGAACCAAAGAGAGAACTTGTTCCATGGAAGGTGTAAGATTAAAGATCAAGTGTGTTCTTTGATTATTGATGGTGGTAGTTGTACTAATGTTGCTAGTGCTTCTATGGTCGACAAATTGCACTTGAAGACTCAAAGTCCTACTCGTCCTTACAAACTCCAATGGCTTAATGAATGTGGTGAACTTAAAATGACTAGACAAGTCTTGGTGAGTTTCAAAATTGGACTTTGTGATGTGGTACCCATGCAAGCATGTCATTTATTGTTGGGGAGGCCATGGCAACATAACAAGAATGCTCTCCATGATGGAAGGACTATTAAATATTCTTTTGAGAAAAATGGCAAAAAAAATAGTTCTTACTCCTTTGACTCTGTGTCAAGTGAGTGAAGACTATAGGCATATGAAAGAGTTGAGCGCGAGAACCAAGAAAGAAGGAAAAGAAAAGATTGAAAAGAAAGTGTGAGCACGTGATTTTTGCCTCACATAAAATACTCCTATAAAATAAAAAAATAGATTTTTTCCAATTACTTGCCATTTTATAGGATTTTGTAGGATTTTTATTAATTGTTTGCATTTTTGTACAAGTTTAATTTTTATTTTAATTATGAAAAAATATCAAAAGTATCATGCATTGCATTTAGGATTTGTTTTTATTTTTAGAATTAACCAATAATTATTTGCTTTATAAAAATTTGAAAATCACAAAAATAGCCCATTTTTATATTTTTGTCTTTTACTTTTAGTTTATTGATTTTCCTCTTTTAATTAGAATTAAGTAATATTTATAATATTTATAATTAGTTAATTAGTTTAATTTCACATTTTTAGATAATCTAGGATTTTAATTTCTAGGATTTTTAATTAAAAAAAAGAAAAAAAAATAAGGAGTTTAATTAATTGGGTTTAAATTCGGAACTTAGGCCATGTTAAAGCCAAAATCACTCCAAACAAATTTCCCCAGCCCAAGTCAAAATCGGCCCAATACCAGCCCATTTCGCTACCTGGCCCAATTATTTTTTTCTTTCCTTTTATTTAAACACCTAAGACCTAATAACCTAGAGATAGAGAAAAAAATATCAGGAGCTCCTGGATTCCAAACAGAGAACAAACGACGCATTTTACACTGGAGCTCCCTTCTTCTTCTTCTTCTTCTCGATTTTTTCTAAAAACCACAAACAAAATCATACACTCCAACCTCGCAGAACAACAATGCCGTTCACCTCTGAAAAGCTCTAGAAAAAACTAAAATTCTGATTCTTCTGTGTTCATAACTGTTGGGTTTTCATTTTTGATATCTGGATTTAAAATTGAAGTTTGGTTGCTGGTTTCCTGCTATTGAATCTTCTGACTAGCAGTTGAACTCTCATTTCCATTTTTGACCTTTATTTGGTCGAGTTCTTCTGCTGATTTCTGCTGCTAGAGGATTTCGAGGTTCATCTTCCATTTCTGGATTTACAACAATTAGAGGTTGTTGAGGAGTTCTTTGTTGCTGGTTTAGCTTGCTCGAGTTTGCTTGTCGAATTTCCTTCTTTGTAATCCAGAAATTTTCATATATAAAAGCATTTATTTGGTTTCTTTTGCTGCCATCTTCAGCTTAGATGTTGTATTTGTTGCTCAAATAGTTGTCGTTCATTAGAGGTGTTTCGGTTCATGTAAGAATTGAGATGACGCAACATCATTTGATTGCAGACATACAGAAACGGGTACTTTTTCTATCGTGCAAGTAAAATATTTTCTTTTATGGAGCAGAATTTGATATGATTTATAATCACTTGATGTTATCTGCATATTTAGAATCTAAACTTCACTATTCTTATCTTATTATATGGTGCTGGTGTTCTGATTAGTTACACCATGGAGAAAGAGAATGTTGGACAATAGATCTTATTAATTTGATTCTATATTAAAGTTTTTATTTCCTATCTGGCATCTTGTTTTGACAATTAATTGTATCTTTTATGTTATCGCTAGTAAAGGGAATTTGCGGTTTTACACATAAGTTCCAACTCTAATATTGTGTTTGTACTGTAAAATACTAAAGGTCCGAATGAAATGCTCTAGGATTTATTATATCCCTCTAATACGAATATGATGTTGCATACAAAAATAAATGTAGCTACTGAGCTTATCGGAAAAAGAATTAACTGTGGCTATAATTAGTTATTCGTTAATGAATTTGTATCCATAAGCCTTACTCTGCAGATATTTTGGTTTCTTGATTTCTATAAGATGGGAGATCATTATTAAAAAGACTTTATAGGATAACAGATTTTGGTTTCTTGTTTACTCTTTAGCCATAGTATGATTACTTCTGTTATCAAGTGTTAGATGTATTCGTAGTGATCAAATTCCCATTTTCTTCTACGAATAACTCCATAGTTTATGACCTTACAAACGATGTCAAATTTAGTAAAACCAATAAATCATGAACATCGTAGCTTGCTTTAGACGCGACTAATAAACCATCGTGACTATGGGTACGGTTCCTGTGGCATAGTCAGGATACCTAATTTTCAAATTCGGGGATGCATTTCATGTAACCCGATTATAACAACTTCGAATAATAAAACCCTTTGAAATAATTTGAGGCGTGCCATGCCAAACAAAATTTATAATCCATGGCCCTCATAAGATTAAGTCAAGAGTTAACGCTTATAGAAAAAGGTTTGAGGTGTGCCATAAATAAATTAAATCATCCATGGCCCTCACAAATGTTGCTATTGAAAATTGAATCTTTGTAGTTCTTTGGGCGCGTTATTTAAATAATTCATCATAGCTACGAGTACAGTTCCCGTGACGTAGTTGTAATTTTTAATTACTAAAATCCGGGTGTACATTTCATGTGACCCAATTTCAATCTTCAACAATGTTGAATAAAACATGTCGTGAATCGCGGGTGCATTTCATGTAGCGTGGTTTGCCATGTATTCCAAAACAAACAAGTGTATGACAATCATAACTTGTACAAAAAAATAAATCCATAAATCCTAAAAGCAGTTAAAATAATTAAATAAAAGCGATTTAAATAAGTTAAAATGTACCATAGGTTAAAACATGTATTAAAATCAGACAATAGACCAATTATAATAGTTTAAGCGATCGTGCTAAAACCACGGAACCCGGGAATGCCTAACACATTCTCCCAGGTTAACAGAATTCCTTACCTAGAATTTCTGGTTCGCAGACTTCAAAAGGAAAGTCGAATCTCCTCGATTTGGGATTTTAAAATAAACCGGTGACTTGGGACACCAAATAAACTATCCCAAGTAGCGACTCTGATAAATATATAATCCCATTTCGAATAATGTCACATAAAGTGGAAAAACTCCCTCATACCCTCGGCTGTGTAAAAAAGAAGGTGTGACAGAAAGAGAGAGAAAACAAGAGAGTTCAAGTGAGGGACATTCTTCTTATAATTCTTTCATGACTAATTCTTTTCTTGCTAGTTGTTTGGCTTATTGTGTAGATCCTTTGAAGAAAAATTCAAGTGGAAGTCTTCAAGAAAGAACTCCAAGTGAAGTGACCGAAGCCACCCTAGCCCAAAATGAAGATTCTTCCATTCTTTAAGGAGGTAAAATAGAATCTTTAGAAGTGCATCAAGGTATGATTGCAAAGCCTAACACTCTTTCTTCTTGTGATGAGCATAGTGATATTTCAAGTGTTAGTTTGGGTACATTTATTGATTCTAATGATTCTTTGAGTTGTGGAGATACACTAGATAATGATTCTAGTTGTTTTGATGGTTTGAATGACCTATTTGCTTATGAAGAAGCATTAATTGAGGTAGAGGAAAGCGTAAAGGTTGCATCTTTATGTGATTTTATTGAGTTTGATCCATTAATTCCTATTGTTCATGCTTTCTATTTTGAGGATCTTTCTTTAATTGATGATGGTTGCTTATTTGAAGGTGAATTGAGTGGTAAGTTTCAAGCTTTAAGCCATTTAATTCTTTCTTGTTTGATTGTGAGATGGAATCTTTTGAGTTTGATTTGGATTTACCAATCAAAGGTTCCATTTTTGAGAAGTCGTTTGAGATTACTAATGAGATTGTTTTGGAAGCTAAACTTTTTGAAAAAGAAGAAAGTTCTTTACTTGGTGTAAACTTTCTAACTTATTCCACTCATATATTTGATAGAGCTAATTTGTTCCACTACACTAGTGCTTTGAGTTTAAAGCAAGTCGATAACTTTCATGTGGATTGGTGTTATGAGTTTAAGAAAAAACATGCTAAATTTTTCTTGAGTGATAATATTGGTGAAGCCAAGAGGCTTATTTTGTTTCAATATACCATTCATATTCTTGATTTCTCATGTCGGCTTGATTTCAAGAATGACTTGTTTATTTGGCTTATGCTTATCCTTGGACTTGATAAAGCTACGAGAGTTAATACTTTTCTTGATGATTCTTATATTGAGGCACACTTAGTGTGTAGATTGGAGGTATCTCATGACAATTCTCATATTTTGGGTAGCTTTTATGCTTTGTTTTGTCCATGGGTATCATTAGATTTTGGTTTGAATGGTACATTTATCTTACTTATTAGTTTGGATGCTTGGATTTACCATAAATTTGCTAAAATATAGTTTACTTGTTAGTTTGAGGCACTTGCTTATGTCCAAGTTAAAATTTTACTAATGAAGCTCCCTTTCTTTTGTTTAAAGGTCCAAATTTGAGGACGAATTTCTTTTAAGGGAGGGAGGATGATACAATCTAGATAGCCATTGAGCGTTGGAGACTACTTTCATAATGGGGCGGGTACATATATAATTTCGCTAACAATTAAAGATTATACTATATTTGGTGGCTATATTTGTAATATTTAGCTCCCTAGAATAAATAGCCTTTAAGGCTCTCATTTTAGGGTTAGATTATTTTGATATTGTGAATGAATGAATAGATTATTTTGATATTGTGAATGAATGAATACTCATTGAGAGTATTTAGGATGACTACTTGTTAAGGTGAACTTGCAAGAGGATTACTTTCCCTTAAGGGTTATTCCTATAGTTTTGAGTTAATTAAGTATTAAATTGATTGAGTATTTATTTATTTCAAATATTCTTTTAATTTCCTTAGTTGATTCTCTACTAAATCTTTATCTTTTTATCATTTTATTCGTATTCTTGTTATTTTGCTTCCACGTTCGTATCACCTCTTCCCCCGCTGTAGTTACTCAAAAACTTTTCTGATTCATTATAAGCTGTTGCATTAATTGCTCTTTATGTACTGATGAAATCATCTTCTTTTATCCCCTGGTGCGGTAGATGGCAGTGTGCTCTACAATTCTATTACTTTTGGAAATTCTACATTTGATATATTTGAATTAGTAATCGGCTAGTATTTGCTGGTTTGCTTAATTGAAATATTCTTTCCTCTTCAATGTAGCTTAAGTTTTTTCAATGCAGGTTCTCTAATAACAAAGGTTTGTCTAACTTCCAAAAGTGATGCATCTTTCTTTTGTCTGGTATAGAAGAATGTACCAAGGAAGCAAGCTGAAGAATGTACTTTATTGCAAGTACATCTATCATAATCATTTTGTTATTTTGTACAAACTTTGTTCCTAGGCAGATGTTTACGGCATGAAGCGTTAATCAGGGGCGGATTTACATGGTGGCAAGCGGTGTCACAGAATACCGCTTCGTCGAAATTTTTACTATTTATATATATAAAAATAATAAGTAAAATAGAAATACAAGATAAAATTATTAAAAGTGACACCACTTGCAATGAAACATCTCAGTAGTCTAGTGGTTGTTAGCTTCAAGTATTATGTGAGAGGTCTTGGGTTTGAACTCCCTTGGTTCCACAAAATATTTTTTGACTGTTACGGCCCTTTTACTAGAAATAGTGACACCACTTATGAAAAATTTTGCGCGCCTTTGGTATTTTTCTAGCTATACAAACACAAAAATAATGTTGTTGGGCGTATGCCCGTGCATAGGTACTGGCACCAGCCATCTAGTGAAAGAATAAATGTCTGTACACTCTTGAAAATGAAAACACAACTATGTCCAAGTTTTACTTCTGAAAATTAAGAAAAATATAAATTATGTATTAGATGGAGTAAAGATGAGGCTGGTTCAAATAACCCTATTAACAAGAAAACATTAACCCATAGATCATTTATTATTTTGGCTAAGCTTCAAACTCATTGAAATGTTGAAGCATATGCTTAATAGAAGCAAATGAAACAAAAGCATACTTTCATAAACTTTGCACATTCAGCTCAGGCGTTTGGTCCAGTGAAGAGTAACGTATGGGTTAGGCGCATGTAACGGGTTCGATCTTATCATGAGAAAATTTTACCATTACCCATCGAATTTCGAACCGTGTATCACTGACTCTAGAGATTTCTTGGCTAAGATTTTTTTCCCTATATAAATGTAAATCTAGTGATGAGGGGCGTGGTATACAACTAATCCAAATGTCTTAGCTACATCAAGTGCCCAAGGTAAGAAAACAAAGGCAACCCGGTACATTAAGCTCCCGTTATGCGCGGAGTCCGTGGAAGGGCCGGGCCACAAGGGTCTATTGTATGCAACCTTACCCTGCATTTTTGCAAGAGGTTTTTTTCACGGCTCGAACCCGTGATCTCCTGGTCACATGATAACAACTTTACCAATTACGTCAAGGCTCCCATTCAAGTGCCCAGGCAAGAATGCATCGTAAACTAAGCAATCAATTTTATAACCCAATCTCTCAAGTTTTTCAATAAGTTTTGCTAGTGTTTTTTATCCAACTTGTTTGAACTTCTTTAAGTAAACTTCATTGCTCTCTGCTTTTGCAACACCTCCATCATCATAACCATCTGAAATAGTGTCAATATTAATGGAATCATATGATTTTTCCATGGTTTTGAGTATATAAGGAGTAGTGACTAATGTAACTTTGATTCCTTTTGTTTCTAAACGTTTGGAAAATTGAAGCATAGGATTTATATGGCCTTCTATTGGAGATGGCAAAACCAAACAATGAGCTTTGTAAGAAACTCTCATGTTGGCTGTTGCATTAAATAGTTTTTAATATAAAAATAGTGCTACATGAGCAACAAAGACTCGTTAGTTGAGTAGGTTCACTTTACATTTTCTTTGGATTGTTGTTATATTTTGTTTCCTATCATATTATATCGTATCGTTTTTAAAGAATATAATATTTAGATAAATTATATTATTTTTCGTTGTTTCATAATATCACACATTCTAGCATTTTAAAAAATAAGCTTCCAATATTATTTTGAAAAAGAATAAAGTATGTTGTAGAGTAATTATTAAAAAGGTAGGATAAAGAGTAAAATAAATTATAATAAGGGCTGGATGAAAAGATATCAAGTAACGATGTGGCCACATAACTTGTTTGGATGGTTGTTACCCATTGTATCATATCGTATTGTTACTTTAAATACAATGTTTGTTTTGATTGTTACTTAAATTTTATTGTATCGTAGCGTTAAATCCATCGTTACATAACGACGAAATGTGCCACTTTATGTAACGACCGATTTGGTATGGTCGCGTCGTCACCTTGTCTTTTTCTCTCAATCTCACCCTTTATTATTATTAAATTATTTTATTTTATCATTTACCCTACTTTTTTTATATAGTAATTTTACTTTGTATCATAAATTTTCTTTATAATATTGCAAATTTATTCTTCATATTGCTCGTGAGTGATATCATGAAACGATGGCAAACGACACAATCTATCCAAACATTGTATTTATCAAACGATACAGTACAATACAATGCAGTACGATACGATACATTATGAATCGGTCGTTACATAAAAAAAGGTCTTTTTATTGTTGCATAATAAATTTAACAATACGATATAATAAAATTTAAGTAACAATCAAAACAAATATTATATTTAAAGTAATAATACAATACAAAATAACTATTAACAACCATCCAAACAACCTGTTACAAAACAAAGGTTGTGAATTTGACAGATCAATTAACGCTTATGACTAATGGAAATGGGAGTGTGTCTAATCCAATTAACACGTTACTTGATAAAAAAACCAAATAGAAGAAAAAAAAAGGAAAGAAAATAATAACCCGTTAACCCATATGGTTATCAGGTAATACCCATGAAATATCAGGCAAATCCCTATTTTTGTAATTCTTCTAGGTTTTCCAGCTTCTCCATTTTTTCTGCGTCTCGCTCACCTGGGTCGGTGCCACTGACCTCCCTTCTACGTCTCTCTCAGGTAAATTAAAATATCTTTCTTTTAGCTCGCCTTTCTGTTCGCTAAAACTTTTGCTTACAGTGTTTAACTCTCAGATGTTTTGTTGATGAAAAAAAGAAAATTTTTGAACTTCAAAATGTCAACTTTTTTCACTGTTTTTTGTGAGTTTCGCAAATTAAGTCAGTTCTAGACCTAGTTAACGAAGAAGTGATACGGAGCATTTGTATAGATGACTAACTAATTTGGGATTGAGGTCTAGTTGATTGATTGGTTAATTAAAGATATCAGCTTATGTAGCGCAAGTTGTTGTTGTTTTGGTAATTTGCGTTTATGTGTTTCCTAGTTTTGTTGAAGGAGGCTTTTTTCTTTATTTATTTATTGAAAAGAATGCTAGTATTTGTTATTTATATGTTCGGTCCTCAAAATTACATTTGTTCCAACTTTCAAGAAACCTATAGATTTTTTTTCAATGTTAGTCTATGGAAGTTTATAGCTTGTGTTCAAACCCTACAACAACAGCAAACCCAGTGTAATCGGATAGAGAGGCTGTTTCGGTAGACCTTCGTCTCAAGGATGTGTGTTCAAACCCTACCGCTGAAAAAAGCCTGTGCACCATTGACCCTCGGAGATTTCTCGGTTAAATAAACAAAGTTTATAGCTTGGCTTTTTAGCTCGCTGAAATATTCTGTTGTTAAGATATCCTTTCCAAGAGTGATCTGAAGTTGTTAAGTAGCTGAGAAAGAAGTTATTGCCCTTTTTATATAAAACTGTTGTTAATCTTTTTGAAGAATAATGTTTTGGCTTATAAAGAAAGGGCGAATGGATAAGTAGCTGAGAAAGAAGTTATTACCCTTTTGTATATATAAAACTGGGCTTCCGTTGCTACTTAAGCTGAGTTATGACTTTGATAGCTATAAGACAAAAAATTGTTCTTGTTATAGTGTTCGATGCAAAGTTTGTGTTCATGTTAGTGGAATACTGTTGTTTTCAGTGCTCAAATGGATGGCACGGCTTGATGAGAACTGTTTTGATGCAGGTGAAATCTTTGCATTCTAATGTTGTTATATCAAACCAATCACTTGTTTGGAAAGTGAAAACAAGTTTGCTTGGTCAGTGTCATCCCCTTTAACCTTTTTCCTCCCGGTTAGTGATCGTCCCCTTTAACAATGGGAACACCAGAGACCTCTCGTGAACCTTGCCCTGACCGTATACTTGATGATGTTGGCGGTGCATTTGGTATGGGCGCTGTTGGAGGTGCAGCCTTCCACTTCATAAAAGGCACATACAACTCACCAAAAGGTGAGCGCTTGGTTGGTGCTACACAGGCAGTGCGCATGAATGCTCCTCGTATTGGTGGTAGTTTTGCTGTGTGGGGTGGACTGTTCTCCACGTTTGATTGTACAATGGTTTATCTCCGTCAGAAAGAAGATCCGTGGAACTCAATCATTGCTGGTGCAGCAACTGGTGGCTTTCTCCAGATGCGGCAGGGATTAGGTGCTGCTTCTAGATCAGCAATGTTTGGTGGAATTTTACTTGCGTTGATAGAGGGAGCTGGAATTATGTTGAATAAAGTCATGAGTGCTCCCCAGAATTTCCCGCCCATGGATGAGCCATTACCAAATGCCCCTGGTGTGCCTGGATATCCAACCGGGCAGCTGCCTGGTCAACCAATGGGGCAGCTTCCTGGTCAAGCTCCAGTAAGTATTGATGGCATGATGGCTGAATCTTCAGCACCGTCCTCTTCTTCCTCAAGTTCCTGGTTTGGAGGGCTTTTTGGGGGTGGAAAGAAGGAGGAGACAGCGACAAACAGTGGTAGCAAGACACAGGTTTTAGAGAGCTTTGATGCTCCTAGCCCACCTACCTTTGAATATAAATGAGTTGAAGACCTGAAATTCTTTGCAGGTTGGTTAATGTTATTTTCTTTATTATTTGGATTCCTTATGTAGTATGAACCAGTATATTGATTTATCAGTGTGGCCAAGGTTTTGCTATGTTTCAAGGAAAGGATAGATTCCTGAATAAATGTCTTCCTTCAATAGCAATTATGTGCTCTAGTCTCTATAAAAACTGCGCCGGAGAAAGGAAATAAAATCTTGCTTTATATGCATTGACGTGTTCTTCAGAATGAAGATCACCATATAATTGAAACTTGTTATTGACTGCTTGCTAAGGTGTTGTGTCCTGTTAATTAGATGTGTTCTGATCTTGTATGTATTTGAGAGCCTGTTTGGCCAAGCTTCTGGGAGGTCAAAAGTATTTTTCCCCCAAAAAAGTACTTTTTAAAAAATTTAAGTTGTTTGGCCAAGACGGAGAAGTATTTTTGGCCAGTAGCAAAAGCAATTTTTCTGCTTTTTGGAAGAAGTCGAAAATTAATTTATTCAAGACAAAATTATCCTCACCATAAATATATGTTGTCCAAATTATCCCTTACTGATTTAAGTTTTTTCTTTTCATTTTGTTTTTAGTTTTCACCATTCTTTTAAAATTAAAGATATCATATACATGAATCATATTGTAACTTTCCAAATTCTTTATTGACTTTTCTTGTTTTTGATTTTTTGTTTGTGTAATGTCTTGTAACTTTCCAAATTATTTTTCTTTTTTCATACTAAAGCATATTATCTATATGTTTCTTTGGATTATCAATTCTCTTCTTACAAATAATCATTTATAATTTCTTCTGTTATAGACTATTAGTTCAACAATCTTTAAAACAATTATCAAATCTAATTTGTGAAAATTACCTACAAATAACTAATAAATTTACAATTGCATCGCATAATCTATCTATATATTATTAAAAGAAGAAGAAAAGCCATTCACATTAAGCCAAGTGGCAGCCTCACAATAGGTCACTTGGCAATTTACGACAAAGTTAGGTTAGATAATAATTAGTTTCTTTTTGAATTTAAATTTAAAAAAAAAATCAAATTATACATTATGTGTTGTTAATAATTAGTTACTCTTTTTGAATTTGAATTTAAACATACTTAACTATTTTTTTTATGAAAATAATTTTTGTATATATATTTAAAATTATTTTCTATTTTACGTTTAATGCCATTTCTCAAGTTTAACACTCAGAATCATCTAGTTACAACGACCATGACTATACAAAATTTCACCCGACAATATTCTTCTACCAATAAAGAATTCAACTATTATGCTAATGAAGACATTACTGCAGAGATTGAGGAGATGAGCCTTCTGGTATTCCTTTAGAAATGCAAGACAGTCTACTAATATGGAGACGTTGTGTGATAGAAGTAGAGATGAAATTGTTGAGAAATGTTATCATGTTTGAGTGATTTTACTTATTATTTCATGTGGATTATCAATATATAGTAATTTGTGAAATAGACTTCTAATTCATAATGGATGATGTATTTTAATTATTTAAATCATCATGTAACAATAAGTTATTATACTAGATAATATTATATACTTTGGTATAACTATATATGTAAAATTGATTCAAATCTTTAATATATATGTTTACTTTATGTTTCATATTTTAATTAAATAAAATAAAAATAATAAAAGTATCTTACGATAAATATTTAAGTTTATTTTTCTCTTTAAAATAATTATAAGACCTTGGTACTATCTTTTTTGGTAATTTGACACACAAAATCACTTTTTAGAAAAATTGGCCAAACACAATTTGTTTATCAAATGTTGCAAAAAGTACTTCGTAAATGAATTAGTCAAACACAAACTTTTTTTTTTCTTTTCAAAAGTACTTTTGGAAAACGTACTTCTAAAAAAAATTACTTTTCAAAATAAGCAGATTTTGGTAGCTTGGCCAAATAGGCTCCGAATCTTGTAGGTTTTGCAATTCTTGAATTTATTATTGAACATGTATTATATCCCTAAAATAAACTTTGATTTACCTGTAGAAAACTGTACTAATCTCTCTGAGATGCCTCATCGTTGGTGCCTGCACTATAACTCTGTGCCATATTGGTATATTATGCGGGTGTAATATAGGAAATACTTGTGGCCCTTAGGGCCTTGGTCTAGTGGTAAAAGCGCAATATGTGATGTGTGGATTGGGCACACATCATAGTTTCGAACTCTGCCACGGACAAAAGCTTGGTATTCAAGTGGAGTAGGGATGATGGGAGGGCACATTATCCACCGAGTTCTAAACCGTGCACCACCGGTTCCCAAGGATTTCCTGGTTATAAACAATTATAGGAAATACTTATATGTGACACGAGTTTGTTATTTCTTAAAAAGGGAGAATAACATACATAACTAATTATACACTTGCTCATTTTTGGATTATCTTGAAGTAGAAATGGGAGCTATGATTAGTTCCTTTTCTTTTTGTGAGGTAAATAATTCAATTGATGCGGGACAACTCATGTGCAAGCAATATACCAAAGTAGAGGGCCTACACCAAAATGCCGTTCTCTACAAAAAAAACTGTCAATCTTCTATACACGGATCAATCTACAAAATGCTTAGTCTGCCTATACATCAACAGAACATAATCTTTACATTAACAAAACTAACAGAGACCTCATGGGTGATGTATAGAGTCATGCTATAAACCTACAAGAGCTCTCCAATTTCGTCCATTTTAGGACCCATATGAGGGCTAGAGGGGAAACATCCCATGCCGTATACCTTTTTTCACTTCTAAAGGCTCAACTGTGTTGCACATCTTTTAGTGTGTTCGTTCTACGACTAGTTTAGTACCACCCAACATAGTTGGGTTGCCACATGACAAATGCAATAGAAGAAAGTTCATATTTTCACCTGAGTATCTGACATAAAGCACCAACCAACATATGTGAGCCTCATCTTTCTCGTGATTTCAGCTATGAGCTATGCTCGGTTCTTTTATCCTCCTTCCTCCTGGGAGTTCTTATTGTCATTTTCTGTTTCAAGAATATAAGAGGGATGCTGCGTTCAACTTTATGGACTAGGAAATAGCAAGGAGGCAACTCCTTAATATTGCTTGAACTAGACTGACAATAGTCAAATGCTGTTAAATGCACTGCCCAAAAAGTTCAAAGTGATGCCTTGTAGAATCTCAAAGTCAAATTTGACAGCAGCTTTGAGTTTGAGCAAGCTTTCTCATGTGTTCACCCACACCCTCTACGGAGAGTTGCCCGCTGGTCACTTCAGGGTTCCTTTGGGTTTGTTCTGACCTTTTTACCGCACTTATTGGGAGTGACATCAAATACATGTAATAGGTTGTTGGTATGCTAGGCGTAGTACTCTTTATCAAAGTTCCGTTCCCTCCTTTTGAAAGCTCTCTCTTTTGGGACTCAGCTCTTTTCTTAATCCTCTCTGTCTCTCGATTATACACAACACAATCCTTAAGAGATGCTCCGAGTGGTAAATCTAAACAGGTCGTCAGGTCAGGAGAGATCCTACCTTGCATCTAAAAACTTGTGCTAGTTGCTCAATGTTCTGCACTTCCAATTTATCTTTGTGTTTGCCACTTTTAGAGAAAAAATGCTGGAGTTCTTATCTACTGAGGTATTTATCTGCTATCTGTTGTATGAGACGCTAACCTTAAGTTCTCGCTTTCTTCTTCCTCTGTCTCATTTTTCCAACACTGAAACCATGAATTTCTTTCTTTCCTTTTCTAGTGAAATACCAAATTCACAACTCACAACCACCTACTCCAGCAGTGCATGTCTTCCTCTCTCTAACAATGTACTTTACATTCTGCTTCGCTCAGAGGATGAGAGAATTTTTTTTTTTTTTTTGTTTCCACCTTGCTTTTGGCAGAGGCTGTATATCTAGTAGCAGAGGGCTCGATCCTTAGCCATTTCTTTGTTTTTTTCTTGTTTACATAGGTGAAGTTGACAACCTGATAGATCCTGGATGAGTAGGGTATTTTGATCTTCCGTCTTCATTGTTGCTTGACATTTTCTCTTGTTTCTCATTTCTTATCCTTTTATGAGCAAGTTATAATCATAGCATTTGCTTGAATCCGTTTTGTAGGGGGAGCATCTCTGGTGGTCGGTACACTTGTCACGCTTCTTGATCCGCGCCAATTTTTGGGATTAGTAAATGGCGTATTATGGATCTTAATGACATAGTGGGCTTGTTGGTGCAGGCAACTTAATCTACAGTACTTGACATTAAGATGTATTGCACCATAGATTTAATGGTATTAACTTCTGATTGTTGTATGAGTTGGCAATTTTTGTTCAAACCTGAATGATCAAACAAGTGCAAAAATAAAGTTCTTTTGTATATGGAAACACCTTCTTGGGCAACATATAAAGTTCTTTTGTAGGGCCACTTCTGGATAACTTTGTTTTTTAAGTTGCTCGACTACAGTAGATATTATATCTGGTGGTACTTTTTGTAGCGAATGCCCTTTTCTGGAAAAAGGGAAGCATGCTTAGATAGTAAAACCTTTTCTCAGAGAGCAAATGCCTCTAGAGAGGCTGCCCTCGAGGCTTTGGTTCAATGGGCCACGACATCTGATGTGTGAACTAGGCGTACGTCACAGTTCCAACCTTGCGACGGAAGAAGCATGGTATTAAAGTTGGGAGGAGGCTAAAGGGGTAGAGACATACTTTCTCTAGTTTTTGAACCTGGTAGGGGTAAGGTTTGCGTACACACTATCCTCCCCAGATCCCACGGTGTGGGATAATACTGGGTATGTTATTGATGTTGACTATTCCACCAAGTTGTGATTCTAAAAGAAGTTTCTCCTTTACTTAGGTTTATCAAAACAACAACAAACCTAGTATAATCTCACGAGTGGGGTTTGGACTCTAGGAAGAGTAGTGTGTGCGTAAACCTTACCCCTACCTTGAGGGTAGATAAGCTGTTTCCGATAGATCCCGGCTCAAGGAAAGAAAAAATTTAGGTTCATCGAAAAAGAACCAAAAAAATAAAAAAGGAAGAGTTAAAAGAAAGAAACCTTCCAATAAGTATATGCTAGTTAATCTTTGATTAAGGTTAATTTTTAGCCCTGAATGGAGTTACATTATTAGTGAAAAAAGAATTAGTCAATTGTGTATTTTTTTTTAACCGAGTGTGCTCACCCCAATTTTAGCTTTACAGAAATTCTCAAGTTGATGTTCTTGAAATAGAAACTCATAAATTATTGGATCTTTTGCAATCCCTCAATTCCATTGTACATGGCTACATGCAATGCACTTTTATTAGACCATGACATCCACGAACAAAAATGCAACGCACTTTTCCCTTCTTTTTTTTTTTTAAAATTTTTATTATACTTGCATTAATTTGGGTCACCCCCCGTCCATCCACGAAATTTCACAAAATTGCTTGTCTATTTGTCTAGAAAAGAATAATGAGAGTTAAAATACAAGAACGTAACACATGTTATGAAATATTATATAATATAGTGGATGTCTATAACTCCTAAAGAAGTTATTCCCACTACTCTTCTCCATTAACCTCCACTGCTTCTTATCATTACGGTTGTAACTTTCACACCCGCATAACCTCCTCCATGATATTTTCCCATAATTTCAATAGTTAATACCATATTCATGATATCTCTTTGTATTACCTAAATATCATTCAATAAATAGAGGGTTTGGACATCACATTGTACAAACTTGGAAAACACTTGTGTTTGATGAAATAAGAAAGTTCTCTCTTTTCCCTTTGTCTTTTGTATTTTCTTATTTTTATATTGTTACTTTGAGCTTAGTTTCTTGACAACGCATTTTTATTTTTGAGTTTTAAGCTATATACATTAGCGTTGTAAAAATGCTTATACAATTATGTTATTTATAAAGCATTTACATATTAAGTTCATAACAAGCATTAATTGATTACCTAATAAAAATAATAAGTAATTTATTATAACAGATTAAAATACATTAATAGTGTAAATAATTCTTATTCTTTCGTGTATTTACTTAAATACTTTAATTTCTTGGCATAAAAAAAAGAATTTTTTTTGGTTAAAAGGGATATTGTATTTATATGCTAGTTAATAAAAGGAACCACATCAGGAACATTACCGAGGTATCACATAGACCCTATAGTTGTAAAGTTTAGCATGATTGTATTTAAATTACAACCCACAAAAGATCTAACTAGTTCAGTTCCTAGGATGTCTGCCCAAAATAGATCGTTGACAAACATCGGAGGAACTGATAATGTCATAGATTTGTTCAAAAATATCTCTTTTGCTTCTTCCTTGGCCAATGCATCAACTACTATGTTCTGCTCCCGGTAGGTGTGCCTCACTACCACGCTGCCTATCCTTTGGATGATTGACCTGCATTCACAAATTAGAGGGTCATAAATCAGACTTCCATTCAAAAGCATATTAATTGTTTCAGCTGAATTAGTGTTTATTTCCAATGGTACTAAATGGTTTTGCTACGCCAGTTGTAGACCCCGTACGAGGGCCTGAACTTCTGCCCTTGTGTTTGTTGTTTGGGGTATATTGTGCATGTAGCCCAATATCCAGTCGCCATTGTGGTTTCTGAATATTCCCCCTGATCCTCCTATTCCTGGGTTCCCCCTTGCTGCTCTATCTGTATTCAGTTTATAAGAACATCTGGATGGAGGTTCCCATTTTAACATGATCTAGTGAGTTATCTTTGTTGAGTCATTCTTTGTAAACATAAGCTACTCGGTTGCTTTTGAGATTGTGTTATTGGCACTGATGTGCTGTTTCTTGTTATTGAATACATTGCTACTTCTGGTTAACCAGATGTGCCACAGACAAAAGGGAATGAGGTTTCCCTAAGAGATGTAGTTATTGAAAGGGACATCTTTTAGAGAGTTCCATGTTGATTGCCACTGTTGGCCATTGAAGACATGAGCATTATTTGAACCATTTCCTGAAGATTTGGATATAATTTCATTCCAGAAATGGACATCATTAGGACATTCAAAGAAAATATGGGCAATATTTTCCTGTCCATTGTTACAGTATTGACATTGAGAGACATAGTTGATTCCAATAGAGTGGAGGAAGTTCCTATTTGGAAGTCTCTTATGGGTTAGGAGCCAGATGAAGTATTTGATTTTGTTGGGGGCTTGTAGCTTTCAGATCCATTTGAAGGAGCCTTCCTTCCCAAAATGGAGACTGGTTGTAGTCCTGCTTAGGAAGGAGTAAGCAGAACTATTTGAGAATTGGCCATTAGGAGTCAAATCCTATATAAGATTATCATCCTTAGTTGTAACAGGGGGGATGAACACAGAGTTCAATAGGTTAAGAATACTTAGGGGGATGTTAATGGACAAAGCAGATGTGTCCCAATTACCCATGTTGTGTATTGAACTCACCTTGGCATTGAAGTCATTTTGGGTTAATGGGCCCTCAATCATCTGTCTGATTGCTGGCTGATTAGGGATCCAAGTGTCATTCAAGAAACTGACCCTATTTCCTTTGTGGACTATCCATTTGCTTGCTTTGTTGCATATCTCCCAGCCCTTTAGAATGCTCTTCCAGGTTGGAGATTTTGAGTGGTTAGGGTGTCTAAATGCTCTAACTGGTCTAGACATGTTGCAATGTTTGTGAATGAGGACTCTAGCCCATAGACTATTGGTATTCTTGTAGGTTCTCCATGCCAGATTTGTGAGGGAAGCTTTGTTCTTGATACTAGCCTTTTGGAGCCCTAACCCTCCCTCAGCCTTGGTCTTAGTGACTACCTCCCACTTGAGCAGGTGTAACTTCTTCTTTTTAGGGGTGGTGCCCCAAAGGAAGTTTCTCTGAATTCTATCAATCTGATCGATGATTTTGATGGGTAGATTTATGTATTGCATAACATGACTTGGGATGCTGTTCAAAGAGGTTTTGGCCAGGACTGTTCTCCCAGCCATGTTGAGGCATTTAGTTTTCCAACCAACCATCTTGGGTTGCATGTTATCAATAATGAATTGAAAGTCCGCATGTGATTGTTTTTTGTGGAGAATGGGGAATCCAAGGTATTTTCCAAAGGATGTTGAGTGCTTGATGGACAAATAATTGGTAAGATGTTGTATGATATCTTGTGTGGTGTTTGAAGAAAACATGACTTTTGATTTGGCGAGATTGATTTTTTGTCCTGACTGCTCATTGAAGTTCTGCAATATTGAAAGAATGGTATTGCAGTTCCTGTCATTGGCTTTGGCAAATAGGGTGAGGTCATCCGCAAAGAATAGGTGGGATATTTTTGGTCCAGACCTACTTATACTTATGAGGTGCCATTAGTTATGTACTACTGCCTTATCAATAGATCTTGATAGTCTTTCCATGCACATAATGAATAGGTAGGGAGACAAAGGGTCGCCCTGCCTAATGCCTCTTGAGGGTTTGAAAGACTCTATTTTCCCCCATTAACAAGGATGGAAATGGATGATGTACTGATGCATGACATGATTGATGATACCCAATTTTTTCCTATATATTTTCAATATGCAAAATACCCTTCAAAATGGCATATATGCATATTTAACCATATCCAAATGTTTTACTATTTTTTCATAATTTTTAAAAGTTTTAAATCAATTTATTTCCCTCTTTTATCCTTAAAAATTCAATAATTATTTTCAAAATTATTATTTTGGTAATTACTTTATTGGAATTTTATATTTATGTTAAAATATAACTAAGGTAATGTTTTTTGCATATTTTTACAAAATTATTTAGTATTTCATTCCAATTGTAGCCTAATTTGAACCCCAAATCAGACCCAATTTCCTGGCCCAATTTCGTTTAAACCCGACCCCTAACCCAACTAAACCTACCCAAACCCGGATCCCTACCTAACCCCTTTAATCCCAGCCGTTGATCATTTAGATCAACGATCACTATATGCCATTTTCTTTTTTAACCCCAAATGATCCCTTACCCTACTTCATTTCTCACCAACCACTGCCTCTGAATATCTCTTCTCTCTCAACTCTCTCTGAAACCTCATGAACCCTAGCCGCCGCCATCTATCCCCAGCCTAATCCGCCCTAAATCCTGCCTAATCCATGGCCTCCCATGTCCATTGGAGATGTGTAATGGCCTCATATGGCTCCTGGGTATTTGTTTATGTGATTTCATGGCCAGTCCTCGAAGGAATTTGGTCCAGTCCTTGCTCGACTATTGTTCATGGCTTTTCTCCGGCCATCCATGGCCTTTCAAGGCAGATCCTTGACTTTCCTGGTTAGATCAGAAACTTTCAAGGCCTTTCTCACCTCTTCTGGGTTTTTTGAAACCCTAATCTTTAAGATCTTTTGATTTTCTTTCAGACCTACTTTAGATCTGTACTTGCTATGAATGTTTTAAGTGTTTTTCTCGAAAGTTCTTCAACTTTCCTTTCAAAACGACTTTTTGTTAAGGTTTTCCTTTAAGTTTTTCAAAAGATCTCTTCTCCGATTTTTAATGTTATTTGTGATTCTGCTATGTTTTGCTCATGTTTTTCATATCTGAGTCAGCATATTGAAAACCCTAATTCTTTTTGGTCTCCTTCGAGCTTTGAAACTATGTATTTTGTGTACTGGTTCGATTAAGATTCCTCGTTCTTGTTTGACTTATTTGTTTTACCATCTTTTAAACTCGATTATTGTTGAAAGCCCTAGGTCTTTGGGTCTGAAATTGTTTGTTTGAATACTTGACTCGATTTAAGGTTCCTTGTTTCAGACTCTCTTTTTCTTTATATGATTCATCTGATTCTGAGTTTTACTGTCTTTTAAACTCGACCATTGTTGAAACCCTGATTTCTCAAAAGGTTTCCTCACTTGTTACTGTGAGACCTGTACTTGTTTTGACTCTCTTCTTCAATTTGGCTATACGTGTGAGCCCCAACTATCTAACTTTGTTCATTACCGAATCCTATGCTTATTTCTATTACTATTGTATGTTGTTTCTTTTGCCAATGTGCTTGGCCTCACATGTCTGATGCTTCTGTTCACTCTATTTATATACTGAAGTACATAAGCATGTTTCTTCCTTGATTGACCTTGATTTTGTGATTGATTTCAAAAGCTTTCCTTACATGAACCCTGATTTGACTCGCCTGTTTAAAATTAATTGATTCCTTTCCCTTTACTGTGATGTTTTACCTTGCTGAATCCTTTCCAAAAATAAGCATATTTTTGTACTCAGACTTGATTGCTCACTGCATGCTTTTACTATCCCTTATATGACAATAATCAAACTGATTTCTTTCCTTATTTGAACCTGTTACTACCCGTTAAATAGTGATTCCTTAATTAAAGGACATCACTTGTGTAATTGATTCTGACCTATGATTGTTTTTATATTTGTGTTAAGACATTACTTATTACCTTATTCTCCACCTATTTTCAGAACTATAAATACCCACTTTCTTTTCTTTCAAAGAAGGAACCATCTTAGTTCAGAACACGCACTTCACTCAAAAACTCTCTCTCTTTTCTCTACTACTCCTTGTGCTACTGCTTTGCCTAGCCGGCTGAAAGCCAAGGCTAGGCTGTGAAAATTTGCTCTCTTTTTCTTTCTGCACTTTGCTTTTTACTGGTATGTCCTAGTTAATCTTCAAGCATCAACAACAACATGTTTCTTTGATTGTCCTAACTTCTCTTATTCTTGTCTGCTTTGCTTATGTTTCTGCAATCAAGTTACATTACTAGCATGTGAAATATGTTCCCTGACCTTTTTAATTAATTCTCCCCTATGTGTATGAATCCCAAACCCTGCATCCCCTCTTTGTGTTTGTTTTCTTTAGCTGGTTTGTAGGCATGCCAACATCATTTATTGTTGTGCATGTCCAAACCCGACCCTTCCTGGGTCATATGCTTCATGCAATGTATTCCTGAAACCCCTGACCCCCTTTGTGCTATTACTGATTCTGTATAATTTAAGTTTTACTACTACTGTTTCTAAATCACCCTTACCCCTTACTACTCTCAATCTAGTCTTAAAATAAATCTTTGTTTCTGCACTTCCACTACACTCTTAGAACTTAGGTTCTGCCCCTCTTGTATGAGCCTAGCCTTGGGACCCATGAACTCCCTCTGAACATGGACACATAAGGGCTGACCCTCCCACACTGCACTCACCTCTATCTGGTTATGCAAACCTGGGTGTAAGCACTGCCCGGGGTCCTTTGAGGCCCTTAGGGAACTTTGACACACCCAGGTTTGAGAAAGGCTTTGAAACAAGTGGTGCTTGAGGTGGTTTATTCCATAACTCAAAGAGGAAGTCAAGAATCAGGCTTCCTATGGTTGTAACGTCTTGTTTTACACTTGTGAGCACGTGATTTTTGCTTCACGAAAACTACTCCAAAAGAAATCACAGATAAAACAAATTTCATCTGTGTACAATTTTTGAGAATTTGTGTGACATTTTGGTAATTATTTTGTCCGTAAATGTTTACCCTTGTTGTGATTAATTAAAAAATACAAAAAATACATGTTGCATGCACACTCAAGATTTGATTGTACAATTTGGAATTAATTAAACCATGTTTTATTTTAAAAGAAGGAAAATCACAAAAAATATGTATTTTGTTGCATTTTTGTCATTTATGTGTGCCGTTGTGTAATTTTTTTTTAATTAAATATTTGACCTTGTGTGTTAATTGTTGTTAAGGTTTAATTAACATTTTTGTAGGCTAATTTTGGTTTTACAAACTATTTTTAGAATTTTATTGATTGATTAATTAAAAGTAGAAAAGAAAAAGAGTGGAAAGTAATAAAGAACACTCGGTTTGGGCCAAAAAACTAAAATGAAAATAGGCCCAAACGAGCTGGCCCAATATACTAAACCGGTCTGTCTCCTCAGAGGTGCCCGAACGACACCGTTTCTGTCACAGTTGAACAGGGCCGTTGATCTCAAATGGATCACGGCCAAGATCATATCTTCCATACCCGTTCCCTATACCCGACCCATCACCCAGTTCGAACCGACCCCCCAACTAAAACCAAACGACACTGTTCCCTTTAAGTGTATTGATCCGGGCCATTGATCTCATCAGATCGAACGGCCCAGGATCAATTCCCTCCCCCGTATAAAAGCCACAATCTCTCACCCCACGCCCCCCAAACCAAACCCCCCCTCTCACTCCTTCGTCTCTCTCACACTCAGAGATAGGTTTCCATGAACAAACCCTAGCCGCCACCCCACCCCTTCGCCTGAAAGCCTGCGGCAACGACGCCGCTGGCCATGAAACTAACACCCCTGAACCACCATGATCCCCTCTCTCCAAATTCACACTCAACTTACCTCGAATCTTCCCCGAACGTATCGAATCTTCATTTGAAGGTTCGAGCAAAAAACCTGATCTACACCAACCGACCCCAAAGTCACACCAGTCACTCCCCTGGCCTGGACTCCAAATTTGGGACTGCTGAGGTGCATAGATGCTAAAGAATCTTCAACTATCATGGCCGAAGTGCATTCTGGAGTTTGTGGGCCGCATATGAATGGGTATGTCCTGGCAAAGAAGATACTTTGAGCAGGTTATTCAAGTTGATTAAAGCCTATTTGGAAGAAAGAATGAAGTGCAAGCACTACTGTTATGGCATTGGTTTCTATGCCATTTTATTTCCTAATCATTTTTGAATGTTTATGTTCTGTTAGATAGGTAGTGGTAATATAGAGATTCGAATAATTAGGATCTGTTATAATTTGTGTAATTTGGATTAAGTGAATCTGTAATATGTGATGGACTGTGATGAAATGAGGAATCGTTAAGTATAAATGTATAAATATTTTGGCCGTTGAGTATTAGTTGAGACTGATTTGAATTGATGGCCGTTGGTTAAGTTGATTTCCAGTATTATCAAAAACCCTTTCAATATGTGAATAAGAAGATTGTAAGCTATCGAAGTAAGGTGACGTTTTTTTCAACATGGCAAATTTTAGATAACGTGAATTAGTATAAAAGTTCGAGTTCTAGAATTCAGAGAGTTTAGAGTAAAGTTGTGGTTTAAAAGGCAGGAATTATTGTTAAGTAGATATAATTAGTAAGGATAATTATAGGCAGTTCGTTTTAGGCTAGTGTCACTAGACCTTGACCTTTCAATTCTCATTGTAGCCATGTTAATATTCAATTCAAGCTTCATAAATCGGCATGTTAACAAATGGAGTAATAGCAAGGGATTTGAAACTCGAATTAGTTTGCAATATATTTGTAACTATGGTTATAGGAGCTTCTGTAGGATAAGGAAGTTGAAGTTCGGTCATTTCCTAATTCATGTTCGCTATCGTACCATTGGCTCATTATTTGGCATACAGTGCGTAGTTTCAGTTTCATTCTTTTGAAGTAGATTCGAATGCGTTTTTCCTTAGGTTTAGTTTTAAGCCAGTAATTGATTAGGATTCTTTCATTTTTAGAGACGGACAAAAATAGAAAAATGTAGTCACTTTATGATTGTATTTTTAAAATAAATGAGATGAGCCCCGCTGGATAAACACATAAATGGCGGGGCCCTCGTTAAATGTATGTATTAAATGCTTAGATTCCGGGATGGGCCGTTTAGAAAATTTCACGGCCCTACCCAAAATAATGATACGCTAGTCGCTTTAGGCGCGTATTTAATAATGTTATCTTCTTAAACTCGGGTGCACATTTATGTGACCCAAATCCAAATCTCAACAGAGTCGAAACGTGTCGCTAATCACGGGTGCATTGATTGTGACGTGGTTCGGGATGCATGTCCATGACATTGCAAACTCCCTTTAAAAATAATGAATGAGACGAGCCTCGACAAACAAGAATACATAAATTGCGGGGCCCTCAACGGATGGTTATTTCGAATGCTTAGATTTCGAGACAAGCCGCATAGCGAACTTTACGGCTTTTCTAAAAATAACAACGCGTTAGTCTTTAGACACGTATTTAATAATGATATTTTCCTAAACTCGGGTGTGCATTTATGTAACCCAAATCCAAATCTCAACGGAGTCGAGACGCGTCGATAGCCTCGGGTACATTGATTGTGACGAGGTTCGAGATACGTTTTCACGACGTTGCAATTCTTTTGTAAAAATAACAACAATAATAATAGAAGCGGTAAAAGAATCATAATTTGCACTAAGTACATAATTGTTAAAATCAGATAAATAAGCCGGATATAACAGTTGAGCGACCGTACTAGAACCACGGAACTCGGGAATGCCTAACACCTTCTCCCGGGTTAACATAATTCCTTATCCGGATATCTGGTGCGCGGACTATAATTTAGAGTCATTCTTTTCCTCGATTCGGGATTAAAGTCGGTGACTTGGGACACCCTAAATTTCCCAAGTGGCGACTCTGAAATAATTAAACAAATCCCGTTCGATTGTCATTTAATTGGAAAAAACTCCTATACCCTCGCGGGGCGGAAAAAGGAGGTGTGACAGCTCTGGCGACTCTGCTGGGGACTTAAACCCAGAATCTCTGGTTCAGGGTTCAGAATTCGAGCTTAGATGAATTGTTATATTTGGCTTTGTTTATTATCTGATTTTTTCTTGTTTGGGCCTAAGGTGCTAAATGCTGCTTTTACCGCTTTGATATTATCTGAACTGTATATAAACTGTGCCGAAACCCTTCTCTTCTTACCTCTGGGGAGGATCTTACTGGTCGAGACTCCCTATTCTGTTAGTGTCAATACCTGAAATAAGAAAGAGGCCGGACAAGTTACAAAGTCGGACGATCCCGCGGGTCCCCGGTACGTAGCCCCCTCCTCGACTCGGGTTGTCCGCTCGGGTACACAGTCTAGAACAAATACCCAGGTTATGAACCTAGAATAACTCAGCTTCATGCCGGATCCCTAGTAGGAACGTTTGTTTGCATCACGTGCATTTGACTTGGGAGGCTCAACACGGGGGTTGGGTCTGTCTAGGACAGGTGTACCAAAATGACAAAAGACCATCCTGATGCATCGTACTTGCTTCTACTTGTGCATTTATTTGCTTCGAACTTGCATGCTGACCGGCTTCTGAATATTTTGAGGAAAGAGAGATAGAAGTACGAGGGTTAAAAAAAGTTAAATCACCTGCTTTGAAAAACTAGTAGTGTCGAAACTCTGCCGAATTTTTGAGAAAATGAAAAAAGGAGAAAAAAAAAGAAAAAGAAAAAGAGAAAAAAGGGGTTTTAGTTAGTCTTATTTGCCAATGAAAAAAGAGTCTTGTTTTCAAAAGAAGTTTGTTTTATCGGCCCGAACTACGCCGGTTTGATTCTCACAAGGTGTGAGATACGTAGGCAACCCTCATCGGGTCCAACCTCCTTTTTTGCAAAAATAGCCAAAAATGTCAAAATTTTAATTTTCGTCGTAAATAAGTCGGGTGATGCCGTTCCTGTCAAAAATAGCCGAATGTTCCCGAAAGGGACGCCGGAAGGCCGACTTTGCGTGAACAGCCACTTTTAGTCATTTTTGGATTTTTGACCGGTTGACTCACCCAACTTTAAAATCTTCGTTCCCGAAGTGTTGAAAAGCCGTGTGCGGAGTCGGATCCTTCTTTTAATCCGTGAAAAATAAAAAAAAATAGCCAATTTGATTGGGTCAAATAAATTTTATTTCTTAATCACCCTAATAAATGTGCAGGATGAGCACGATGCAAAATGAACCTTTTTCAATAATGACCAAAATCCCTTTCAATTTGCGATTATGGTGGGATGATTTAGGTGGTGAAGGGCAAGATGATGTCAAGAAATATCTGGACTTACGGGTTTATTGGAAGTCCAACCTCGGGGGGGATATCATAAGAGCTTTGATCACTTACTGGGACCCGGCGCACAATGTCTTCCACTTCTCCGATTTTGAACTCACCCCGACTTTGGAGGAAATAGCTGGATACATCGGAAATGCTGAAGTTCCGTTGAGGCAAAAATACCTGGTTGCTCCAAGAGCTGTCACTGTGCATCGTTTCTTAGATTCGTTAAAAATACCTAGGACGGTCCACAACCCAGATTTGGCCGCAGGTTTTTGTAATCCGCGCTTCATATATGACAGATACAGTCATGTCGTGGGATTCAAAAACCCGGACAACAAGTTATGCAGCAAGGGTAACCGTCAGAAGTGGGACGAGCATAGACGAGTGGCTTTTATGGTAACCTTTTTGGGCCTTTTGGTATTCCCATGAGAAGACATAAACATTGATCTAAAAACAGCCGGGGTTGTCAGTACTTTGCTCATTCAAGACAAAAGCACTCTTGCACCTATGATAGTATCTGATATCTTCAGAGCTCTCACGGCCTGCAAAGCCAGAGGAAGTTTCTTCGAGGGGTGTAACTTGTTGCTACAAATATGGATGACTGAGCATCTCTGCCACCGTTCCCAGCTCTTGAGTTATGGTTCCTCAAAGAAAACTTGCATAGAAGAGTTCTACACAAGAATCCAGGGGGCCAGTCTACCCGAGGAAGTTATAGCATGGACATCATTCTTTCGGACCCTCAATGCCAGCCAAATACAGTGGACACTAGGATGGTTGCCCGTGAATGAGGTCATCTATATGCCGGCAGCTAGGGCCCATTTTTTATTGATGGGGCTCAAAAGCATTCAACCTTACGCGCTATATCGGGTCTTGAGACAACTCGGGAGGTGCCAAACAGTGCCTCAGGAAGAAGATCTTAGTGCTCAAGTAATCGAGATTAGCCCTGACGGACAATTCCCTGAAGCAAGAGTTCGTCAGATCTGGAGTGAATGCCAATATTTAAAAGCAGATACTTGCGTGCAGGATCAGGCCAAAGGCGAAGTGGCGCCAGGATACCTTGCTTGGTACACGAGAGAACTTGAGCAGGAAAGGCCAACCAAAAAACCTCACATTCAGGAGTTCGTTGAGGCGTCACAAGAACCGTGGGACTGGTTGGCCAAAGAGCGCAAATATCGGGCCGAGGTAGGCAAGCTGAAACAACAGATCAAGGATCTGAAATTTGAGAACAAGGTGCAA
Source organism: Nicotiana sylvestris (assembly GCF_000393655.2). Classification (NCBI taxonomy): domain Eukaryota; kingdom Viridiplantae; phylum Streptophyta; class Magnoliopsida; order Solanales; family Solanaceae; genus Nicotiana; species Nicotiana sylvestris. The sequence continues at coordinate 19,630,852 of NC_091060.1, read as the reverse complement.
ATTGCTGCCGATGAGGGAGAGAAGAACAGGTTAGCCCAAGCAAATGAGGCTCTCAAGGCTCAGATCCGACAAATGAGGATAGATGCTGACAATCAACAAAGGAGTCGATCGGATGAAAGATTGATTTACGGACTAAAAAAGGAAATCAGTGAGTGCCGGGATGATTTGAAGAAATCTGAGGGTACCGTAGCATAACTCCAGGTACAATGGGCAAAGAGAACGAAAGAGCGCACACAGTACCTACAACAGGCAAGGAAAGATTATGAAAAAACCATTGTCGGCCTAAAAAGGAAGGTAGCCACCCTAGAGAGCAAGGCGGCTAAACAAGCCAAGGCTTTTGAAACCGAGAGTAAACATTGCTGTAATCTGATGGCCTCAATGGAAGGCAAAATACAGCAGTTACGGAAACAACATCTGGATGATTCTCGGGTTTTGAAGGTTATAAGGGATCAGATAGAACGCCTACACCTAGAGAAATATCAAACCAGAAACAAGATTCTGACTATTGCTCGTGCTATCACCAGGAGATGTCGAGAGTGTGAAGAAATGACCCGCACTACTTTCATGTCAGTAGTAATGATTTTTGTCAAGCGGACAATGTACGAGCTAGAGCAACTTGAAAGGGATCTCGCACCTAAGCCCGCGGCAAGGCCGAACGATGCCTCGCGGGCACCAACTTTTGGAGCCTTAATGTATTTATAGTTCGAGTCAGTGTTTTGTTTTAGAGTCTGTTGTTTGTCTGTATATTCTCTTTTCATCAAAACATGTTAGTACTTTTTTTTATTATTTGGTTTTACCTTAGGTTTGTTCTTTCCAAAACTGTTTAGTTTGTATTATAATGTTTCAGTAAAGAAAATGGAAGATTCCCAAAATTTGTTTTCACAGTTATGTGGCAGAACTATGCCCGGTCTGATTCATGCGGGGACATGATACGTAGGCAATCCACATAAGATTCGACCACCACTAAAAAGAAAAGAGAAAAAGGCAAAGTGAATAAAAGAAAGGAAAAGAAAGAAATAAAAAGAGAAATAAAGAAAGTTTCAGGAACGCTTAAACGAGGCACAAACAAAGTAAATCAGAATGATGCATGCGGTCGAAGCAAAGACATGTTAGAAATGGTTAAACTGCTAGGAACATTGCATCCCCCAACGTGAAGTTGCAATATGTGTTAAACTCTAACGCTAACAAGTTTGTTGTTTAATCAGTTTCGAAACGGTTAGCTCGTTAGAACGTTCTGGCAGAGTACCATTACCACACAAGATCTAAAGGACCCATTCTGAAAAGTATGTCTGGTTCAGACAAAAGTGTTGAGGAGGAAAAGACAGAGATGCAAGTAATGAAAGAAGAGGTAGACAGGTTGAGACAAGAGATAGCGGGGATGCACCTATCCTGGGCTAGGGGACAAACATCACCAATCCTTCCCCCTACTCCTACCCTCTTGCCGGCTCGGACTCCGGAACACCCTCCCACTGGTCCATAAACGAACTTCCCCATTGCCCAATACTATCAAGGGGAAACTTCCTATAATCCCCAAGCAAAACCCTCCTCTGCCAACTGTCCCTATCTTCGGGGCACCTCCACCAGCCACACTGCAAAGATCCTCCAGTGAGCCGTTGTTTCAGGCTCACGATCACCAGTATTATCCCCCTGAACCAACCTTTAAAGCACCCGAGCCATACATTTACACCCCTCACCTCCGACTCCCGGCAGAAACTGAGAGGCCGACTAAGAATCCGGAGCAGGATGAAGTGCTTCGTAAAATGAAAAGCCTGGAGCAATCTTTCAGGAGTATGCATGGATTGGGCAGCCAAGTTAGTGTGGCCTACAAAGATCTGTGTCCTTTCCCCGATGTTCAATTGCAGGCAGGTTTTAAGATGCCCAAGTTTGATCTATACGAGGGACATGGTGATCCCATGGCACATCTACGAGGTTTTTGTAGTAAGATGAGAGGATCAGGTGGAAAGGATGAGCTCCTGATAGCTTATTTTGGTCAAAGTTTAAGCGGATACGCACTCGAATGGTACACGAGGCAGGATCCTAGCAGGTGGTATACCTGGGACGATCTAGCACAAGCATTTGCAGGTCACTTCCAGTATAACCTTGAGATCGTCCCGGACTGTCTCACACTGTTAAAACTTGAGAAAAAGCCTGGAGAGAGCTTCAGGGAATTCGGATTCCGTTGGAGGCAACAAGAAGCGAGGGTCGATCCGCCAATGAGGGAAGGTGAAATGGTGGACTACTTCTTACAAACTTTGGAGCCAACTTACTTTGGTCACCTGGTGACGTCAGTTGGTAAATCTTTTAATGAAGTAGTAAAAATGGGAGGCATGGTTGAAGAGGGACTCAGGCACCAGAGGCACCCAATATCAAAGAAAACCCATTACTGGTGCACCATGAGGCCCACATGATCGAACTAGTGCACAAAGGAGGGAAACCCAAAAAGCCCTCACAAACGGTAATGATGATTCGGGCCAGCCCAAACGAAAAGTCGACTAGTGAAAGGGCAGTGGTACAGTTGGGAAAGGTAGATGACAAGCCATTTGTGGTAGTGGGGAAAGGTTCGTCTATAACTGCGAAGAAGCCAGAGTCAGTCGGGGTAGTACTGCCGGGAGTATCAAGCACCCCAGTGTTGGTAGTGAAGGGGGCCCGCGTAGAACCAGTCGTTATCAGGCCAGTAATGCAGTTGCCGATAACAAGTGAGAAAGCTGTGCCATGGAGCTACAGTCAAGTGACAGTGATGCATAAGGGGAAGGAAGTTGTGGAAGAAATATGCGAAGCCCAGGGATTAACCCGTTCAGGAAGGTGTTTTGCTCCTGCGGAATTGAGAAGGGCCAATCCTGTAACAATAAAGAAGCCAGTGACGGAAGAAGAAGCAGAGGAGTTTTTGAAGAAGATGAAGGCGCAGGACTACTCAATTATAGAGCAGTTAAGGAAGACCCAGGCCCAGATTTCGTTGCTATCCTTGTTGATCCATTCAAGCGATCATTGTCAGGCATTAATGAAGATTCTAAATGAAGCTCATGTCCCGGACAAGCTCTCAGTGAACCATTTGGAGAAAATAGCGCACAAGATCTTCGAGGTAAACCGAGTGACATTCTCTGACGATGAGTTACCGGTAGAGGGCACAGAACATAACAGAGCACTCTACCTGACTGTGAAATGCGAAGACTCGGTGGTCACTCGAGTACTAATTGATAATGGATCAAGCGCCAATACTGCCCTTTGGCCACTCTGTACAAACTAAAGGTTACTGATGATAGGATCCACAAGAACAGCGTCTGCGTCCGAGGTTTTGATGGGAGCAGTACTGACACAGTTGGTGATATCGTACTGGAATTAACCATTGGTCCAGTCGAGTTCACCATGGAATTTCAGGTGATAGTTATGGCGGTGTCGTATAATCTTCTGTTGGGATAACCCTGGATCCACGCAGCTAAAGTAGTGCCTTCTACACTGCACCAGATGGTCAAATTTGAATGGGATAGACAAGAGATTGTGGTGCACGGGGATGACAGCACACATACCGTCAGTGATGCTATTGTGCCTTTCATAGAAACCGATGATGACAAGGGCCCATGGGTTTATCAGGTTCTTGACACAGTCTCAGTAGACAAGATTCCTGAAGGTGGGGGCCTTCCACTTCCCAGGATCACAGCCGCAACCTTCATGATAGCCTCAGAGATGTTGAACAGTGGGTTTGTACCAGGAAACGGTTTGGGGATTGATCTGCATAGAATGGTCTGGCCAGTTTCTTTGCCCAAGAACCTGGATACTTTTGGGTTGGGATTCAAGCCTACCGCAGCGGACGTAAAGCGGGCCCGCAAGATGAAGAAAAGAGTCTGGGTCCTTCCTAAGACAATCCCACGACTGTCCAGATCATTTGTCAAAGCAGGGTGCAAAAAGTTACCAGTCCCGGAAGTTCTTGGACCTTTGATCGGGCCGGATGGAGATTTGAATGAGGGCTTTGAAAGGTTGTCCACCGAGGTCAACATAATAGAAGCTGGAGAGGGTTCCAGTAAGGCAGACATACAGTTCGTGGGGCCTAGGGCTAATGTCAACAATTGGACGGCTACTCCTCTTCCTACCCGGAGGGAGTCTTGGTAGTTGGCTCTGATTTTCCTTTTTGTTTTCTGGATTATTCTAGGGTTGTAATCCGGATTCCCTTTTATTATTAGTATTGCTCAACAAAGTGTGAAACCTTGTTATCCCATGATTCAATAAAATGAGAAGTTTCTTTTTCATTCCTTATTTTATTTTTATTTTTAATTTGTGTTTCTTTCTTTTCTTTTTCTGAACAGTTCTTTTCATATTGGTCTTAACGACATGGCATGCACAACGGATCTTCAACCTAGTCTAAAAGATCAATCTGATTCCGAATTAACCATACAAGAGATCGATTATGATAATGAATTGGAATATGATGAGGATGAAGCCTTCGAGGAGATAAATAGGGAGTTAAGCCAGTTTGAAGAAAAATCTAGGCCCAACTTAAATGATACAGAAGACATCAATTTAGGGGATGCCGGCGATATCAGAGAAACTAAAATAAGTATCCACATTGCACCAAATATCAGGGAGGAATTGATCAAAACACTTATTGAATTCAAAGATGTATTTGCCTGGTCATATGACGACATGCCGGGGTTAAGCAAGGATTTAGTGGTCCATAAATTGCCCACTGACCCGGTATGCCCTCCCGTCAAGCAGAAATTGAGAAAGTTCAAGATGAATATGAGTGTGAAGATTAAAGAGGAAGTAACCAAGCAGTTGCAAGCAAAGGTTATCCGTGTCACTCGATATCCTGATTGGTTGGCTAATGTGGTGCCGGTGCTGAAGAAAGATGGGAAGATCAGGGTGTGTGTCGATTATCGCAATCTGAACAGGGCAAGCCCAAAGGACAACTTTCCTTTACCCAACATCCATATCTTGATCGACAATTGTGCCGGGTGTGAGCTCAGATCTTTTGTAGATTGCTATGCTGGGTATCATCAGATTCTGATGGATGAAGAAGATGCGGAAAAGATAGCATTCATTACGCCGTGGGGAACTTATTGATACCGGGTGATGCCATTTGGTTTGAAGAATGCTGGGGCAACGTACATGAGAGCAATGACTACTGTGTTTCATGACATGATCCACAAAGAAATCGAGGTGTACGTGGACGATGTGATCATAAAGTCCAAACATCAGGAAGACCAGGTAGCATACCTAAGGATGTTTTTTCAAAGACTTCGAAGGTATGATATTAAGCTCAACCCGGCTAAATGTGCCTTTGGTGTTCCATCTGGAAAGCTGTTGGGATTCATCGTCAGTCGGCGAGGTATTGAACTGGACCCGTCAAAGATCAAATCTATCCAAAATTTGCCACCGCCAAAGAACAAGACAGAAGTAATGAGTCTGTTAAGAAGGTTGAACTACATCAGCAGGTTTATTGCACAACTCACAGCAACCTGTGAACCCATTTTTCGGTTACTGAATAAAGATGTTGCGATAGAATGGACGGCAGAATGTCAGGAGGCATTTGACCAGATCAAAGGATATTTATCAAATCCACCTGTGCTGGTTCCACCTGAGCCGGGGAGACCATTAATCCTTTATCTAACGGTCCTGGAGAATTTGTTTGGCTGCGTGTTGGGGCAACACGACATTACAGGGAGGAAGGAGCAAGCCATCTATTATCTCAGTAAAAAATTTACAGTATACGAGGTTAAATACACTCAACTCGAGAAGACATGTTGCGCCCTAACTTGGGTGGCTCAAAAATTGAAGCACTATTTGTCCTCATATACTACTTATCTCATTTCCCGCTTGGATCCACTAAAGTATATTTTCTAGAAGCCTATGCCTACAGGGAGGTTAGCAAAATGGCAAATTTTACTCACGGAGTTTGACATCATCTATGTGATGAGGACGGCCATGAAAGCCCAAGCGCTGGCCGATCACTTGGCTGAAAATCCTGTCGATGAAGAATACGAGCCATTGAGGACATATTTTCCTGACGAGGAAGTAATGCATATAGATGAATTGGAGTTACCTGAGGAACCAGGTTGGAAGCTTTTCTTTGATGTAGCCGCAAATGCGAAGGGAGTTGGAATAGGAGCAGTACTTATTTCTGAAACAGGATGTCATTATCCTGTTATAACTCAGTTGCGTTTCTATTGTACCAACAACATGGCTGAGTATGAGGCATGCATTTTGGGTCTGCGACTAGCTGCAGACATGGATGTCCAGGATGTTTTGGTCTTGGGAGACTCGGACCTCCTGGTGCATCAGATTCAGGGCGAGTGGGAAACACGGGATTTGAAACTCATACCATATCAACAATGTTTGCACGATCTGAGCAAGTGATTTCGATCAGTGGAGTTCAGACACATTCCGAGAGTTCACAATGAGGTTGCCGATGCATTGGCCACTTTAGCATCGATGTTGCACCACCCAGACAAAATTCATGTTGACCCGTTGTACATCCAGGTTCGTGATCAACATGCTTATTGCAACATGATAGAGGAAGAAGTGGATGGTGAGCCATGGTTTTATGACGTCAAGGAGTACCTCAGGAGGGGGATATACCCGGAGCAGGCCACCGGAGATCAAAAAAGAGCCATTCGGTGATTGTCAAGTGGATTCTTCCTCAGTGGAGGAGTGTTGTACAAAAGAACCCCAGATTTGGGATTGCTGAGATGTATAGATGCCAGTCAAGCCACGACAGTTATGACAGAGGTACATGCCGGAGTTTGTGGGCCACATATGAGCGGGTATGTATTGGGAAAGAAGATTCTCCGAGTAGGGTATTATTGGCTCACTATGGAGCATGATTGTATAAATTTTGTGCGGAAATGCCATCAATGTCAGATACACGGAGATTTGATTCATTCTCCGCCGACAAAATTGCATACAATGTTAGCGCCCTGGCCATTTGTTGCATGGGGTATGGATGTCATTGGACCTATTGAGCTGGCAGCTACCAATGGTTATAGGTTCATTCTGGTGACCATCGACTATTTTACTAAGTGGGTTGAAGCTAAAACATTCAAGTCGGTAACCAAGAAGGCAGTAGTGGATTTTGTTCACTCCCATATCATCTGTAGATTTGGGGTCCCAAAAGTGATCATCACGGATAATGGTGCTAATCTTAACAGCAATTTGATGAAAGAGGTATGTCAACAGTTTAAGATTACACACCGTAATTCCACACCATATCGTCCCAAGGCGAATGGAGCAGTTGAAGCAGCCAACAAGAATATCAAGAAGATACTGAGGAAGATGGTAGAAGGATCCAGACAATGGCATGAGAAATTACCATTTGCGTTGTTGGGTTATCGCACTACTGTTCGGACTTCAGTAGGGGCCACTCCCTATTTGTTGGTATATGGAACTGAAGCAATAATACCGGCAGAAGTTGAAATTCCATCCCTTCGGATTGTCGCTGAAGCTGAGATTGATGATGACGAGTGGGTCAAAACCCGTTTGGAGCAGTTGAGCTTGATTGATAAAAAGAGACTGGCAGCTGTGTGTCATGGCCAGTTATATCAAAAGAGAATGGCAAGAGCATACAACAAAAAAGTACGTCCCCAGAAGTTTGAAGTGGGCCAGCAAGTGTTGAAACACATCCTCCCACATCAGGCTGAGGCAAAGGGCAAGTTTGCCCCGAATTGGCAAGGGCCATTCATTGTAACCAGAGTATTGTCCAATGGCGTTTTATGTTTAACAGATATCGACGGGAAATGCGTCGACATGGCTATCAATTCTGACGCAGTTAAGAGATATTATATATGATTTCTTTTGATTGTAATTGTTGTTTGTGGTTAGTATTTATCGGAGAATGAAATGACGGAGGAAATTCTTTCTTCTATCCAAACACTTTATCCTTTGCTTCCCCTTTTGAGCCTTATTTATTCTTTCATATCCCTCTTTTGGAATCAGTAATTAAAATGAAAGAAAAAGAAAAAAAAGAAAACAATGATAATAAAGACAAAAGAAAAATCACAAGAAAAACAAAGGAATTTGGAACTACGTTTGACCTGATTCCTCAAAGAAGGATAAGTAAGCGCCTCACGGCTCGGTCATAGTGTAACAAAAAATAAAAATCCCCTAAGCAAGAAAAAACTGGGGCAGAAGTTTGTGTGTATAATTTTGGGAAAGAAAGTTGATTCCAAGAGTTGTAATGTTTTACCCATCAAAATTATTTTGAACCTCTTGTTACCCCTTTTCTTTTAACCATACACAAAAACCCATATTGATGTCCAAAAAGACCTCCCGATCAGTATCCGAGAAGTGCTAAATCAATGCAAATGGAAGTCGGGAATAACACTTTGATCCTCATAAGCTGGAAATGAATTGATAGCCGAAAGAATCCCCAACAGAGAGAGTCATATCGGTAGCACTCTGATCCCCAGCTGAAAAATAAAATAAGATGAGAGAGTCTTATCGGTGAAAACCTTCGCAGGCACCGTAAGGCGACGGGAGTTGAGAGAAATGAGAGAGTCCTATCGGTGAAAACCTTCACAGGCACCGTAAGGCGACGGGAGTTGAGAGAAATGAGAGAGTCTTATCGGTGAAAACCTTCACAGGCACCGTAAGGCGACGAGAGTTGAGAGAAATGAGAGAGTCTTATTAGTGAAAACCCCTCGAAGGGCACTATGAGGCGACAAGACAAGATTGGCGGAAATGATCCGCATTTGGCAAAGAGCTGAGTGCCTGTTTATCCCCAGCAACATGAGGTCATCCGAAAGGTTGATTGATACAAATAGACCGGGTTGATTAATCTGGAATGCGCGACATGATCGTTGGGATCGGTTATATCGTTCAGATAAGTTTCTTTTCTTTCCTTTTCCCCAGCATTTGTTCAGAAAGGCTTCTCTTTTTCTATTTTTGAGATCATCACTTTTTCATTTCTTGGTGTAAAGACTTTACTTCCCCGGCAGTTGTTTTTGAAAAAGATTTTGCAGAGCTTACTACCAGTCGCCAAAATAATGCAAAATAAAATGCAAATAGGACAGACCCAAAAGATAAGGCGGCAAAGCGAAAAAAGGTTGGTCTCAAGAACAAATGATGAATGGGTCTAGACCCCAAGAGGACCAAATTTCCAGGGGAAGTTGGAGAAAACGGAAAAGCAACAGTTAAAAGGTTCTGAGGATCCCCAACAGACTTGCAAGACATAGGGACAACTCCGACAGATTCTCGACCAAGCTCCACAATGGTCGGATAACACAGAGCGGGGAAGGAAGAGAAGAGAAGAACCATCCCCAGCAAGAATATCAGCCCCAGCAAGTTTTATAGCAAAGCAAGGAAGAGAAAAGAAGAACCATCCCCAGCAGAAAGGGCACGACAACTCGCTCCGTTTTAAATTAACAAATTTTTCTTTGATTTGAAGCAGTGAAAGGGAATATTACTGACAGCAGAAAGACAGGGTCACAAAGAAGATTATCAAACCGGGGTAGGAAATTTTCGTTCATTTCGAAATTTTTCGAGAAGTCTAACACAGGTTTGGGAAAAGCGATATCCCCAGCAGTTTTTCGGAAGAAGGCAAAACAAGCTTTAAAGAAAGCAATGTCAGGAGGAAGGTAACACGAGTTTTAAGGGAGATAGTCTTCGAAGGAAGAATATAAACAGAGAAATGATTTGTAGAGGAATGAAACGTTAGTCTTAAGGGAAGTAGTTTTGGAGGAGTAAGATAACACATTTTTAAGAAAATGTTATCCCCAGCAATTCGCATAGAAGACAGTACAAGTTTTGAGGGAAGTAGTTTTGAAGAAAGATAATTCATGATAGAAGGAAAAGGGTTGATAGCATCCCCAGCAGGAGTAGCACAACCAACCACCATGTTTAAACTCACAAGTTTCCTTTGTTTGAAACATGGATGGAAGCTAGGTTCATATCAAAGCTAGGAAGGGTGAATTTTTCAGGTGTAGTGCCCCAATTCTGCTGACGCAAAAGGCTATTTGAGACGATCACACGTCACCACTAGGAAAAGCATTTCCTAGGCTAGGTCTTTCAAGTTTATTTTACCCCTAGGAGACGCATTCCCTCCTAAGTTATTTTACCCATAGGAGATGCATTTCCTCCTAAGTTTATTTTACCCATAGGAGATGCATTTCCTCCTAAGTTTGTCTTACCCATAGGAGATGCATTTCCTCCTAAGTTTATTTTACCCATAGGAGATGCATTTCCTCCTAAGTTTGTCTTACCCATAGGAGAGACATTTCCTCCTAGGTTTGTCTTACCTATAGGAGAGGCATTTCCTCCTAAGTTTGTCTTAAACTTAGGAGGAAATAGTTTGTCTTACCCATAGGAGAGGCATTTCCTCCTAAGTTTATTCTTACCCCTAGGAGAGGCATTTCCTCCTAAGTTTATTCTTACCCCTAGGAGAGGCATTTCCTCCTAAGTTTATTTTTACCCATAGGAGACGCATTTCCTCCTAAGTTTTGTTTTACCTATAGGAGAGGCATTTCCTCCTAAGTTTATTCTTACCCCTAGGAGAGGCATTTCCTCCTAAGTTTATTTTTACCCATAGGAGACGCATTTCCTCCTAAGTTTTGTTTTACCCATAGAAGACGCATTTCCTCCTAAGTTTGTTTTACCCATAGGAGACGCATTTCCTCCTAAGTTTGTTTTACCCATAGGAGATGCATTTCCTCCTAAGTTTATTTTTACCCATAGGAGAGGCATTTCCTCCTAAGTTTATTTTTACCTATAAGAGAGGCATTTCCTCCTAAGTTTGTCTTACTCATAGGAGACGCATTTCCTCCTAAGTTTATTTTTACCCATAGGAGATGCATCTCCTCTTAAGTGTTGTTTTTACCCATAGGAGAGGCATTTCCTCCTAAGTTTGTCTTACCCATAGAAGAGGCATTTCCTCCTAAGTTTGTTTTACCCATAGGAGAGGTATTTCCTCCTAAGTTTATTCTTACCCCTAGGAGAGGCATTTCCTCCTAAGTTTATTCTTACCCCTAGGAGACGCATTTCCTCCTAAATTTATTTTTACCCATAGGAGAGACATTTCCTCCTAAGTTTGTCTCACCCATAAGAGAGGCATTTCCTCCTAAGTTTGTCTTACCCATAGGAGAGGCATTTCCTCCTAAGTTTGTTTTAACCATAGGAGACGTACATCCTAGTCTAGTCTTTAGTTTACTCTCATCATTGCAGTAGAAGTGGTTTACAATTTGGATAACAACTCACAAAATATTCCTAGTGAAAACTGGGGCAAAATTTCGTTTGTTTTTGTTTACTTTGGTTGCAGGAGCCCGCCTGGAGAACAGAGGAATACATTTCAGTCTTTACATTTTAAGTGTTGAAGTTGGGAGGCCGCCCATATAATAGAGGAGTATATTCAAGTTGGAAGTCAGGAGCCCGCATGCATAACAGAGGAATGCATTTCAAGATCAAGTCAGAAGCCAGTAATGCGGATGGTTACAACAAAAAATATCCCCAGCATGAATCCCAGCAGAAATCAGAAGGAAGACCGCAAGTCGAGCCCGAAGTAGAGAAACAACGGAGGAAACACAAATCAACGAGACATCAAGGCAACGAGAGACACAAGAGCAAGACTGAAGATCTAAATAAGATTTTGTAATGCATAGACTATAGTTTAGTCTAGCTTCTTGTTTTCTTTCAGCATGGTATAATAAGGAGGTCAGTAAGTAGCGGCTGCAGCAGCAACAACGGTAACAGTAAATCCACAGCTCCATGGTAGTCCCAGTTACCAAAACTTTCCGAACTATATTAACCTGATTCCCCTTTAGCCAGGGATATGTAGGAAACCTTTGAAGCAGAGGTTCAGTTAAATCTTTTCAAAAATGCTTCACACGGAGTATTCCAACGAGCAAAAATCGCTCGTATCCGCTCACTTTATCTTTGCACGAAAACTCTTTGTGTTTTCGGACAAAGAGGGGCAGCTGTGAGCACGTGATTTTTGCTTCACGAAAACTACTCTAAAAGAAATCACAGATAAAACAAATTTCATCTGTGTACAATTTTTGAGAATTTGCGTGACATTTTGGTAATTATTTTGTCCGTAAATGTTTACCCTTGTTGTGATTAATTAAAAAATACAAAAAATACATGTTGCATGCACACTCAAGATTTGATTGTACATTTTGGAATTAATTAAACCATGTTTTTATTTTAAAAGAAGGAAAATCACAAAAAATATGTATTTTGTTGCATTTTTGTCATTTATGTGTGCCGTTGTGTAATTTTATTTTTTTTAATTAAATATTTGACCTTGTGTGTTAATTGTTGTTAAGGTTTAATTAACATTTTTGTAGGCTAATTTTGGTTTTACAAACTATTTTTAGAATTTTATTGATTGATTAATTAAAAGTAGAAAAGAAAAAGAGTTGAAAGTAATAAAGAACACTCGATTTGGGCCAAAAAACTAAAATGAAAATAGGCCCAAACGAGCTGGCCCAATATACTAAACCGGTCCGTCTCCTCAGAGGTGCCCGAACGACACCATTTCTGTCACAGTTGAGCAGGGTCATTGATCTCAAATGGATCAACGTCCAAGATCATATCTTCCATACCCGTTCCCTATACCCGACCCATCACCCAGTTCGAACCGACCCCCCAACTAAAACCAAACGACACCGTTCCCTTTAAGTGTATTGATCCCGGACATTGATCTCATCAGATCGAACGGCCCAGGATCAATTCCCTCCCTCGTATAAAAACCACAATCTCTCACCCCACGCCCCCCCAAACCAACCCCCCTCTCACTCCTTCATCTCTCTCACACTCAGAGACAGGTTTCCATGAACAAAACCTAGCCGCCACCCCACCCCTTCGCCTGAAAGCCGGCGGCAACGACGCCGCTGGCCATGAAACTAACACCCCTGAACCACCATGATCCCCTCTCTCCAAATCCACACTCAGCTTACCTCGAATCTTCCCCGAACGTCTCGAATCTTCATTTGAAGGTTCGAGCAAAAAACCTGATCTATACCAACCGACCCCAAAGTCACACCAGTCACTCCCCTGGCCTCACTCGTAACCAAACCAAGCTTGGTTTGGTTCGAATCTAGGTAGAGACCTTCAAGCCCCGAATCGGACCGTGTGAACCCTAGAACTCAAAACCATTGGGGTCTGTCCAGTTTAAAGGAAGAGTTGGGGTCTAATCGACCTTAATTGAGGTGTTCTCAGTTGAGGACACTTCAATTAAAGTCCGTTCGACCTCAAAGAGGTCGAGTCCAGTTCGAGCATGGGTCATTTTTTGTTCTTAAGCTTCTGAGGTAATTTTTCCTTTCCTATTTGTTTGTTTATATCTGTTTTTTTTGTTGTTGTTTGTTTAAGGTGGTATTAGTAATCTTTCAAGTTTTGTCAATGGATCCCCTGTGTCTATCAATATGAAATCACCTCTGTGCTTGTTCGAGTTTAATTATTTGCTATCGATTGTATGTGTTGTAATTCGCGTAGTCGATTTGATATATGTCGTCGATTAGTTTTACAGTCTTGAATGGTAATAATTTGATCCATCTTGTTTAATTCTGATTAAGCCATTTGTCTGAATTCAGTTGCGAATTGGTTGTAGTTTGCTGGATAGTTAGGGTCCAATTGTTAGTTGGCTGAGTTTGAATTGGTTATAGCTGAAGGGATTAATACAGATTGAAACAGGGGGGGGGTAAGGCAGCAATTTCAGGGACTTTTAAGAAGGTATTTAAAGGAGTCTGAAAATGGCTTTATTTGAATGGCTGTCAATAGGGTATTAGAATACCATTAAACTGATACATTGTTTAAGAATAGTAGGGAACAAGACTTAATGGCATAGGGAGATTGATTAAAATAAGTTAAAATACCCATAACTTTGATTAAAAAGAGAAAAGCATGCGGTATGGGGAGCTGTCAGGAATATCATGGGCATTTTCTGATTAGTTTAGTATGTTTTAGGGGTATGGGCAGAGTTAAGGTGGAAAGATATCAAGGCAGCCTGGTGCTTACCTATTTTGGCTATAAATAGGCTCATTTAGAACAAAAGAGGACCTGGTTTTTTTTATCTTTAGAAGCCAGAGAAAAACAAGAGTGTTAAGGCTGGTTGATCCATAAGGCTAAGCTTTACATCAAAGAGCTTGAGCTTGTCTTTTTCTTTGAGTGTTTGACAAATCAGAAAACTACTGTTTCTTGCATCTGTCTGTGTTTTCTTGGTACTGTTGGATTTCAGCTTGTACTCTCCTAGCTTTCTATTGGTTGAGCACTGTTCCATTGGGTTACTGCTTGGTTTTCTGCTTGGTTTTCTTTAAATCTGCCACGGGGTGTCTATTACTGGTTGTTGTTGGCTTCACTGGTTATTGCTATGTTGCTGAATCTGCTGTGTTACTGCTTACACTACTGCTGCTTCTACTGATTTTCCTCTACTTCTTTGCTTTCCAAATATCAGGTATTGATCTCAACATTGAATGATGTATAAATGTCAAGTTGATTAAAGCCTATTTGGAAGAAAGAATGAAGTGCAAGCACTACTGTTATGGCATTGGTCTCTATGCCGTTTTATTTCCTAATCATTTTTGAATGTTTAAGTTCTGTTAGATAGGTAATGGTAATATAGAGATTCGAATAATTAGGATCTGTTATAATTTGTGTAATTTGGATTAAGTGAATCTGTAATATGTGATGGACTGTGATGAAATGAGGAATCGTTAAGTATAAATGTATAAATATTTTGGCCGTTGAGTATTAGTTGAGACTGATTTGAATTGATGGCCATTGGTTAAGTTGATTTCCAGTATTATCAAAAACCCTTTCAATATGTGAATAGGAAGATTGTAAGCTATCGAAGTAAGGTGACGTTTTTTTTCAACATGGCAAATTTTAGATAACGTGAATTAGTATAAAAGTTCGAGTTCTAGAATTAAAAGAGTTTAGAGTAAAGTTGTGGTTTAAAAGGCAGGAATTATTGTTAAGTAGATATAATTAGTAAGGATAATTATAGGCAGTTCGTTTTAGGCTAGTGTCACTAGACCTTGACCTTTCAATTCTCATTGTAGCCATGTTAATATTTAATTCAAACTTCATTAATCAGCATGTTAATAAATGGAGTAATAGCAAGGGATTTGAAACTCGAATTAGTTTGCAATATATTTGTAACTATGGTTATAGGAGCTTCTGTAGGATAAGGAAGTTGAAGTTCGGTCATTTCCTAATTCATGTTCGCTATCGTACCATTGGCTCATTATTTGGCATACAGTGCGTAGTTTCGGTTTCATTCTTTTGAAGTAGATTCGAATGCGTTTTTCCTTAGGTTTAGATTTAAGCCAGTAATTGATTAGGATTCTTTCATTTTTAGAGACGGACAAAAATAGAAAAATTTAGTCACTTTATGATTGTCTTTTTAAAATAAATGAGATGAGCCTCGCTGGATAAACACATAAATGGCGGGGCCCTCGTTAAATGTATGTATTAAATGCTTAGATTTCGGGACGGGCCGTTTAGCAAATTTCACGGCCCTACCCAAAATAATGATACGCTAGTCGCTTTAGGCGCGTATTTAATAATGTTATCTTCTTAAACTCGGGTGCACATTTATGTGACCCAAATCCAAATCTTAACGGAGTCGAAACGTGTCGCTAATCACGGGTGCATTGATTGTGATGTGGTTCAGGATGCATGTCCATGACGTTGCAAACTCCCTTTAAAAATAATAAATGAGACGAGCCTCGAAAAACAAGAATACATAAATTGCGGGCCCTCAACGGATGGTTATTTCGAATGCTTAGATTTCGAGACAGGCCGCATATCAAACTTTACGGCTTTTCTAAAAATAACAACGCGTTAGTCTTTAGGTGCGTATTTAATAATGATATTTTCCTAAATTCGGGTGTGCATTTATGTAACCCAAATCCAAATCTCAACGGAGTCGAGACGCGTCGATAGCCTCAGGTACATTGATTGTGACGAGGTTCGAGATACGTTTTCATGACGTTGCAATTCTTTTGTAAAAATAACAACAATAATAATAGAAGCGGTAAAAGAATCATAATTTGCACTAAGTACATAATTGTTAAAATCAGATAAATAAGCCGGATATAACAGTTGAGCGACCGTGCTAGAACCACGGAACTCGGGAATGCCTAACACTTTCTCCCGGGTTAACAGAATTCCTTATCTGGATATCTGGTGCGCGGACTGTAATTTAGAGTCATTCTTTTCCTCGATTCGGGATTAAAACTGGTGACTTGGGACACCCTAAATCTTCCAAGTGGCGACTCTGAAATAATTAAATAAATCTCGTTCGATTGTCATTTAATTGGAAAAAACTCATGTACCCTCGCGGGGCGGAAAAAGGAGGTGTGACAACACTGTTCTGATGTAATTCAGTGCTTGGTCTGTAATAATTTGTAACAAATATTGGGGGCTGGTTAGTGAAAAAGGGATGGGTAATTATGCATGTTTAGCTATTAGAAGGGTAGAGAACATGCCTATAGGATCTGTTTCTTTAAATTCTGCATGTTTTAACTCTACATCTAAATAACATGCCTATAGGACCTATTTTAAATTCTACATATTTATTACCACACTTAGACACCATGCCTATAGGATCTAAATGGCTATAATCAGACATCATGTTCATAAGGTTAAAAATCAGTATTTCTCATAGAAATCATGCCTATAGGAATTTCAAGTAAATCCTGCCTGCTTCGTTTCACGTTCAACTAGATATCGTGTCTATAAGGATTAAAAATCAGCAATAATAGAGATCATGCCTATAGGATCTCAAAACCAGTCTAGTTTAAAATCAGTTTGACTCGTATTGTTCTGAATAAGTCTTAAACAACCTACTCCTTTTATTAATACGGTTGAGAAAACATGCCTATAGGATCCCCAAATTGCTCGTTTAAAACTGTTACTACTTTGCTACATTCTGAATCAGTAATAGACATCATAAGATATCACCAACACACTTAGGCAAGCCTTAGGTGATAACAACAAAATTGAATCCGCCTCTGTTAATTAGTAACTGCTACAACCAGCAGGCAGCCCAGATTTGGACTTCTTATCTGAGTTATTTAATAAACCGGTCTGCTTCAACAACTAAACTTCTCCTGTCTTAGTATTTTTAAATTCTGACCCTAAATGTGTTTGAGTCATGCTACTTATGTGCTTTACTTGAGGAGGTATATATGAGCCTTTTGGTTGCTTACATGTTTTCCCCTAATATGCAGTCCTATGTATTTTGAATGTCACGTTAGACTTTTACCTTTAAAACCTAAGAGTCAGCCTAAAATCCTCCCTCTTATAGGAAAAATAGTCCTCAATTCCTCGGGACTGATAGGAGTGGAAGGGTAATAGCATGCAATAGAGGTCGAGACCAATCCGCGTTTTAAACCTTAACGAGGTGGGAAGGGTAGATATGGATATGATGACTGGTGCACTAATACCACATGTATCCCCTCTTCTGAGGAGTGTCATACCGGGTATCGCATTGATGTGATCCATATTATAAATAAACCTAGGACTCGTCTCTCCTTTTATATTTTCAAGTATTTGTAAAAAATGTAACTCCATTTCAAAATTCGCCTTTAATGATTGTTCTTTCAAACCCTTATGTGTTTAAACCTAAATCCCCTACTACTTGATCCTATACTTGTCTATTTGCTAATTGTACAAATTTACAAAAAACTGTTTGGCTGGGAACCGTACTAGTGGATCCTGAGGGGTGCCTAACACCTTCCCTTTAGGATAATTTCAAGCCCTTACCCCATCTCTGGTTATCAAAAAAACTTAGAAATGAACTTTATAGGTGTCCTAATGCACCTTAACTCATTAGGTGGTGACTCTTCAAATGCAAAACTCAGTTCCCAGAAGGAATGAGTTGTCCTACACCCAAAAATGTCATAAACCCGATTTTCTGATGCAAAGAGGAAAAAAAAGGGGCGCGACATCATGGCGACTCTGCTGGGGATATTAGGCTTTTACCACTTCAGATTGTCTTGTGAATTTGTACCTCTTTATGTGCAATTACTTGTTTAATTCCTTTAAGTATTTAATATCCTTTTCAACTGTAAAACTGACATGTCTTCTTGTTTCTTTCCTTTATTACCGCTTTAAATTATGAAACAGTTATATTTATCACTTTCTTAACGTGCAAATATGTGCCAACATGTTTTAATTATTGCATAATCATGCTCAACATCATACTCCACTCATTCCAAACAAATACCATTGCAACACTTATGATGAGTGGTTGCGCTCTTCCTATATTATTACCCCCCTAAATTCGGAAATGCATATTTAAGGTAAAACTAGTCGATCAGCTCCTTTAGTTGTCCGCTCAAGGGAACCGGTCTAAAACCCCATAGAAACCTTACTCTATTCAAATTGTGCATGCATCATGCTCAAACCTAGCTGGGTCAGTTATATTGTCCACATAATGATCATTTAAGATAGCCTTGTCCAAAGTCCACTGGTTTCCCTAAACCCAAATGGATATCATCACGTTTTGTGCATTTATTTGGAGAACTAAATGCTTTATGCCAATTGTTGATATTAAATAGTAGAGTCTGGTGGGGGTAAGGGCCTAACCCTTTTTGTTTTGCAGAAATATGAGGCACGAAGTCCCTAGATTCGGCATGGTCACCAACATCCACCCAAGACTGCTAAGTTGGTGGAAAGATCTTCACTCTAGTAATCAAACCCTCATTCGAAAATATCTGGGAAATCTAACATCCCCTTTTGGAGATCCAACCTAATAACAAGATCATAGAAGCCGCCACACTATTTTGGGATTATAAAAGGGTTGTATTCCTCTTTGGAGACAATGAAATGACACCCTTGCTAGATTATATAGGAGGATTGGCCGGTCTAGTGTGGGAAAATTCGGGTCTGCTGATGCCGGAGAACCACAAAGGCAGGGGTTTCCTCAAAATGATGGGTTTAAAGAAGAATCCAGAATTGACATGTCTGAAGGAATCCTACATTCCTTTTGACTACTTGTATGAAAGGTACGGTCACAACAAATCCTACCTTACCTACCCTGACAAGTTTGGCATCACATCTTTGGGGCACGTCCATCAAAGGGTCTAAGTCTTCATGTTTTATTTCTTGGGCTGATCGTGTTTCCGACGAAGAAAGCAAGAATCCACACCAGGATGGCCATGGTAACTAAGACCCTAAAGGAAGGGATTGGTGGGCAACCATTCAGCATCATGCCCATGATCCTTGCAGACATATATCGAGCCTTGGAGAAGTGTCAACGAGGAGCAAAACACTTCGAAGACTGCAATTTATTACTTCAACTCTGGCTCATGAAGCACCTCCAAAGGGGCGAATACCGACAAGAGATTCAGCGAAGGGACTGGGATGATCACATCACTTTCCATCATCCAAAGAGAATGAATTACATCCCCAATATGTTTGCTCAGTCGGAGGATGCAAAAGTATGGGTTGAACTATTTGATAATCTGACTGAGGAATGGGTCCAATGGACGTTCGAGTGGTTTCCGACCGAGGAGTTCATCGCCCGATCCAGAGATGCACCTTTCTTTATACTAATCTATCTGAGGGGAACATACCCTTACGTCCCTCTCCGAGTTATGAGGCAAGCTGGTAGGAAGCAGGTTATACCCAGGGTCGACAAGATGAATCATTTCCGGGCTGACTTCCAGAATGATGATAGCCCTTACAAGTGCCAAGCTCAGCATATGTGGCACAGCAAGATAATAATGGGGAGAGATACCATCGAGACAGACAAGTATCATGCTGGTTGCGCTCCTTTCTACTCAGGTTGGTTGGAAGACAATCATGATGGTCTGGGCCAACCAGGGTTTGCTCGAGGCCACATGATTATAGATGAAAGGGCCGAGGCACAAGTCAAATACAACCAGTTGCACAAAAGGATCCGTGAGTGCGAAAGTGAACACCTCGAAATACAAGAGTCCAACCAGAAGTTGATTGTGGAATGGAAGGACATGGTTGTTAGTGCCAACAAACGACTAGGATACTTAGAGCGAGGCATAGTGGAATCGGAGAGAAATTTTCTCAAAAGGGTCGAAGATTGTCAAAATGCTGAAGGGACAGAAGGCGGACACCGACCCAGAGCATACCTGTTGCTGAGACTTCACGAGTTGGGAAAGCTGTTCGACAGAGCCAAGGATGCCAAATCTGGGGAAGGTCTTTCTGGGACCAAATAGATAGGAGTTTATCTTTTCGCTTTATAAATGTAATAAGGCCATGGCCATTAGTGACTTTTACTTCTTGTTTATTTAGTGTTGATTTGGGATTCGTCTATTTCTATCAATAAAATGAGGCATTTAGCATTCTAATTTCTCCAAAGCAAATTTGTCTCTAGGCCTACCTCGGGCACAAAGAGTTCCCCAAATTAGGACACGATTTAAATTCCCGCACTATGTATTTAAATACTGCAATACTTTTTATGATCCTCACTAACTTGGTTACCTTTTGTTTCATTCTTTGTTTTTGTTTTTATTATTTCCCTCCCTAAAGGTTAGTTCGTGCACTCTGGCAATATCATCCTATTCCACGAGATCCAGGGGTCCTCCACCCACTCATCCTCTTAGTCCTATAAAAAACAAGAACAAGGGCAAAATGGAAATTTGAACAACGTCAGAAAGGAGAATCCGATTGAACGGGTAGAGGACACAAATGGCCATGATACTCAGGTTCCTAAGGAGAATGTATCCCAACTTGAACAAAAGTTGTTGAAATTCCAAGAAGAGCTCGATCAAGTTCGGAATCTGGCAAGCCTGTCATTTTCCCTGAGCACCTCAGATATCACCTTTCCCAATACTCAAAACCCTACACCACCTCAAAACATCCCAAAGCAACATAATCATCCCGCTCTTCACACTATTCTACCAAAGACCCAATGCAACACCTGCCATACCCCAAACAACACTCCACTACTCATCCCAGAACTCCAAAACTCCACAAATGGCCACTTTTACACCCACCATAACACCCCTATCTACATGGAGACCATGCCACACTCCATACAACCTATCTCAAGCACACCCGAGTCTGATGAAAAAGACCTGCTCATCAGGAACTTGGCTGAGGAACTTAAGATGTTGACTAGCCGAATTCAAAGCGTTGAAGGAAGCAAGGGAATTGAGGGGCTGAACTATGAAGATCTTTGCATACAGCCCGACATCGAATTGCCCGAGGGGTACAAACCTCCGAAGTTCGAAATGTTTGACGGTACAGGTGATCCAAGGGTCCATTTAAGGACGTACTGCGACAAGCTGGTTGGAGTAGGGAAATACGAGAGAATTCGCATGCAGTTGTTCATGAGGAGTCTGAAAGGAGATGCGTTATCCCGGTACATCAGCCAAGATCCAAAGAAGTGGTCAAGCTGGGTAAGCATGACATCCGACTTTATGGACAGGTTCAGGTTTAACGCAGAGAATACGCCAGATGTGTTCTATATTCAGAATCTAAAGAAGAAGCCTACAGAAACATTTCTCGAGTATGCTACTCGTTGGAGGTCCGAAGCTGCTAAGGTCAGACCTACCTTAGAGGAAGAACAGATGAACAAATTCTTTGTCCCAGCTCAGGACCCACAGTATTATGAACGACTGATGATGATCGAGAGCCACAAATTCTCGACATTATCTAACTGGGTGAAATGATTGAAGAGGGTATCAAAAGCGGAATGGTTACAAACTTCGAGGCCTTACAAGCTACAAATAAGGCCTTCCAGTCTGGTGGTGTGTCCAAAAAAGGGACGTAGGGGCCATAATGGTTGCACAGAGAACCGAATCCCCCATCAAATACCAAACTTACCGAACACCACCACTCATATATCAGCCAACCCCAAATTACCAAACACTTTCACCCTCATACCAAGCTCTACCACCCACTTATCAATCACCTCCACCTCCCACATATCAACCTACTTCACCCAGATACTCCCAACCCGCTCATGTCTACCAAACCTATAATGCTCAACCATCCCACTATCAATCACCTCCTGCACACCAAAACTTCCATAGACCCCGACCTAATTTTGATCGCAGACCTCCAAAACAATATTCAACCATTGTTGAACCCATTGACCAGTTGTACGAGAGACTCAAAGCTGCTGGTTATGTCACCCCTATCCCTACTGAAACTCTTGTGAACCCTTCTCAGTTTGTTAACCCAAACAAATCCTGTGCATACCACTCTGGCATGAAAGGGCACACCATCAACGAATGCCATTCCTTGAAAAACAAGATCCAGACTTTAATTGATAACAAGATTATTGTGGCAAAGGAACCCACTCCAAATGTCCGCAACAACCCTCTGCTAGACCACAAAGGTGGAGGTGTCCACATGATTGAAATAGAGGATGATTGGGATCCCGAGGGATCAATCGGGGTAATCATAGAAGGTGATGACCCAAAGAAGCCAACAATTACTCTTAATCCAATCATAGTACAGATTCTGTCACACCTCCTTTTTACCTACACCTTCGGAAGGGTGTATAATGGAGTTTTTCCAATTAAAGGACAATCAGAACGGGATTTGGTTATTAAAATTTCAGAGTCGCCACTTGGGTGATTAATGGTGTCCCAAGTCACCGGTTTAATCCCGAACCAAGGAAAATACTGACTCTGTATTACAGTCCACAAACCAGAAATCCGGATAAGAAATTCTGTTAACCCGGGAGAAGGTGCTAGGCATTCCCGGGTTTCGTGGTTCTAGCACGGTCGCTTAACTGTTGTATTGGATTTTATCTGATTTTAATACATGCTAGCTTATGTGCCTTTTATTCGTAAACCACTTTTATCATTTTTAAAAGAATTGCAACGTCGTGAAAACGCGTCTAGAACCATATCGCAATCAATGCACCCGTGGTCGTCAACATATTTCGACTCCGTTGAGATTTGGATTTGGGTCACATAAATGTACACCCGAGTTTAGGAATGTAATTTTATTAAAATCGCGCCTAAAGAGTCTAACGTATTATTATTTTGGGGAGGCTGTGAAATTCGCTAAACGGATCATCCCGAAGTCTAAAAATTAATACAATATTTATTGAGGGCCCCGTAATTTGTGTGTTATATTTGGCGAGGCTCGGCTCATTTATTATTTCAAAGCCCAAAATGGATTCAGGCCCAAATCTTACTTCAAAGAAAGCAGTCGCGTGTTGGGCCTCTAACATGAGCCCAAGTTCTTTAATATGTAGCATGTGGCTTTAATGCATAACAAAATCAACATCTTTAGAGCACCCAACCAATTTTCAATTTAGTAACATTTGCATCTCATTGGCTCGAATATCTGAACGGTTTAAACCAATTAAACTAATATACTTGAAATTAAAGCCTACAGATTTCTATGTATGAGTTAGGCCAGTAACGCAGAACAATATGCTTGACACTAAACTATGACTCTACTGGTGTATCAATACCAAATCACAATTGGTTTCGAGTTTAACTTTATATTAACAGGGATCTAGTTGCATACAGATGTGATATCAAGCCTGGAATTATTAACACTACAATTGATGTTTATGTTCTTACTCTTAACAGTTCGAACACTAGATCATTGCTACAAATGCACAATGCCTGAATCAATGTCCAACTCGGATTATGCTCTGGTTCCAAGCGTTTAAACTAAGGGAATGAACTAAATTGACTACAAGTAATGTCGTTCCAAGTCTAACTATTGCACACCGATTCTCTGGGCTAATTATCAGTCTATTACAAAAATGATAGCCAAAACAGTTCCAATCGCCTAAGACAGTCTCAATTATACAGTCCAGCACAAATTAAACACTCCAAATCAATCCTTAAACAGACAATCCTAATTAAACAACTAACAACCATTGCAATTCAAACAGATTAAAGCTATGCAACTAAATGTCATTTGGACTGATTTCAACTACTCGAATGAACACGAATCTGGAACATTACTTCATTTCAATCCAATTGAAAGCTACATCAGTGATTTCAAAATGTGTACCTGGATATGAAATGTAAGAAGAAGAAGAGGAAATCAGCGGCAGTAATCTGGTGCAATCCAGAAAATTCAACAGCCCAGAAGTGATTTGAAACCAAACACAAACAGCCAATCAACCAAAATAGCACCAAAACCAACACAAATGAAACCAGCACCCTCTACAACCTTCATTAACCCAAAACTTCAATAAAACCAGTTCAATTATGCCTATAACTATTCGAAATCACAACAGTATACTCCAGAGACAACTTCAGCAATCAGAAAACCCAATTAAATTGGCCAAAACAGATTGAATGAACTCTCACAATTACTCGAAATCCAACAGAAAACTCTCTGAATTTTCAAATTACCAAAAATGAACTCAGGAATGTAATTCAGCTACCAAAACTAGCATTCAGCTAGAAAATTGAATAAAACAGTGTTTTTTTTGGTTTCTACTGGATTTTGTTTGTTTTTGTATTTTTTTTAAGAACTAAGAGCTAGAAGCAAATTTGGATCTGAAATTTGAATTCCAGATCTGAAACTGGAAGAGTACTGTTTTTGGGGAAATTTTGGTGGCCAAAAAAACTCCCCCTTCAAGGCAAAGGCATTGCCCTTTTATAGGCACAAATGGGCAGCCTTGAAATCTATTAATTGCACCATAGGTCCCTCTTCTTTTATTTAGTTAGTCCCTTATTTTCTAACTTGTTACCCCAGTAATCCCACTAAAATTATTGAAATCTACACTAAAGTACCACCCTAGAAGGCCCTAGAAGATTCTAGTTTCAACTACCATGTGCTGCCCCATCCTAAATGTCTAAACTACCCCTGAATTTTAAGCTAAAACTACAGCTCTAACCAAGACAGTTTCTTAAGCTCTGAATATACCTCAAAAATTTAAAACACAAATTAAACTAGACATTGACCATGAAATTCACACATGCAGCAAGGTCAGAAAGGAAAAAGAAATTGAAAGTAAAAGGAAATACCGCTAAGAATTCACCGACTACAAAGAGCTCCGACCGGTGGTTGCTTCTCCAAATCCCTTGAAATTTCTGACCCGTAACATCCCTAACCATGTGTTTTCATAAGAAAACACCTGGTTAGGGTTGTTAGGGTCCGAAATCATGGAGATTTTGCCTTAGGGCCTTGGTCGGAAACCTTCGATTTAACATTCGAGCTGCTCCGGGTAGATTCGAGAGACAAGGACATGGGGATTGGGTAGAGGAGGTCCAGGCGGTCATAGGGTGTAAATTTGGGGTTATTTGGCATAGGTGACGAACTGGCCGGAAACCTTCAAATGGACATTCGAGGGATTCGGCCGTGATTTGAAAGAAACCAGAGGTAGGGTTGGAAAGAGGATGAGCGGGGGAAACTGGGGTGTATTTTTGGTGGCTTTTGGCGTTGGTTGCGTTTGCCGCCAGCGAGGATTCCGGCGAGGCTTAGGGCTCGTTGTTGGTCTCTTAGAGACGTGGGGTGAGAGACGATTGAGGGGGTGGGGGTAGTATTCAGACATATATGTATTAAAGAGTGGGGGCTTCTGGACCGTTCGATCTAACAACCTCGACGGCTGAGATCTGGTGCACTGAGAAACGACGTCGTTTGGCTCCTCTTGGGACCGGACCGGGTTGGGCATAACTGGGCTTGGGTGGATTGTTTTGAGATTGGGCTAGGATATTAATTGGCCCAAATCATGGGCAACCCTTCTCTTTAATACTTTCCTTTCTCTTCCCTTGTTTCTTGTATTTAATTTTTGTATTTCAATTTGTATATATTTTTTTTAATTTTATAAAATTGTAAAAATTAAAAATAAAGTCCTAATATATTTCAAAATTAAACTAATTAATTCCTAAAATTATTTTAAAAACTATTCCGGGACGAATTCGCAATTAAACAATTAAAAATGCAAAAGTAGACTATTTTTGTTATTTTCCATATATTCTATTATAAAACAAATTAATCCCCGATTAATACTAACATATGAAATTAGATCCTAAATGAAAAATGCATATTTTGTATTTTATATGAATTGATCATGCACAACTAAAATGCAACAATTACCAGAAAATGCCACAAAATTCGCAAAATTGCCAAATAATGAAAGAAATTATTTTGTTTGAGTTTTTGGGAATAATTCATATATAGGGCAAAAATCACGTGCTCACAGATTCAACCATCCAGGGACGCTGAAGTAAATATGTCTGTACCACTCGAGTTTGAAGCGACATCGTCTGCAAAGACACTAGCACCAATTGAGGTTGAATTCGTGTCTCCGGCAAATGCACCAACACCGTTTGAAATTGTAGTTTTACCACCCAAAGCACATGCTCCGTTCAGAGTAAAGGTAGCCACACCAATCCCAGTGGCGATATCGACCATGACACCATTCCATACAAAGGTTGTACCCTGGGACTATACAGCCGAGGCAAGGTGGAAAGGCAAGGTCAGGTTCGAAGAGACTGTTGCAACGCAGGGTATGACAAGAACCGGTAGAGTCTATGCCCCTGAACATCTAGATGAGTCAAGCAAGCAGGCCTCCAACCGACCACCCATCATTGAGATAGGTCCAAACGATCTTTGGAGAAAGATACAGGCAAGGAATACTCAGTCATCGACCAGTTGAAGAAAACACCAGCACAAATCTCCATTCTTGCTTTGCTACAAAATTCTGAGGCACACAAGAATGCTCTGCTAAAGGTACTGAGTGAAACATACGTACCAAGCAACATCACTGGCGGGGAGATGGCCAACATGGTAGGACAAGTGTTAGAGAGCCATAAGATTACCTTTCACAAGGACGAGCTGCCACCTGAAGGTTTGGGCCACAACAAGGAACTGCACATCACTGTGCAATGCGAGGACTAGTTTATCACCAGAATCCTAATCGATAGAGGTTCCAGTATCAATATTTGTCCACTAGTAACACTCAAGAAGTTGGGGTAAAGGACTGCACGAGATAAAGGATGGAGCAATAAATGTGAAAGCCTTCAATTGATCTCAAAGGTTCACCATTGGTGAGATTGTCCTATGCTTGCAAATGGGACCAACATGGTTCGATGTCGACTTCCAGGTGATAGACGTGCTGGCATCTTACAACCTACTGTTGGGACGACGATGGATTCATGCTACTGGGGCTGTAGTATCAACACTACATCAGGCAGTAAAATTCGAATGGAATCATCAAGAGGTGATCATTCACGACGATGGTAGCAACCCTATATACAATCGCTAGACCATTCCGGCAATCGAAGGAAGAAGGAAGTTAGGTGGAGAGACTTACCACCACATTGAAAGGGTAAATGCTGTTGACAAAGATAAATGGTGTGATAACAAAATCAAGAGTATACTGAACTGGAGTAGGTACGAACCTGGCAAAGGGCTCAGAAAGAACCTCCAAGGAATCGCTAAGCCCATAAAGCTCAAGAAACATGGCACCACTTTCGGTCTGGGATATGAGTACACCTGGGAAGAATTCAACAACTGGTCACCACCATGGCGTGGTCCTTACTATCCACTGGAGCAGCCAATACCGCGTTTGGAGCAGACTTTCCAGCAGGCCGACATTGTTTATAAGTCAGAGAAAGAAGAAGCACTGGCCACGGTGAAGAACTTGTCCCTCAAAGACAATGACATGGATTGTTGTGTTGTTCTCGAGGAGGAGGGGGAGGAAGGCCTTTCCATACAAGCTGTGAGCAGAGGGGAACGCCTCAATAACTGGACTATCAAGACAACCAGAGCCCGGCGAGCCTCGGGGTAGCAAGGCTAAAACAAGCAACATGCACTGTTTTTTATTTAATAAATGATTTTCTTTTCGCATTTTTAATTCCGGCAATAAGATCTTCAATGCTCAAAACAATTATGCAATTTATCAAAGCATTTTGACTTTTCTTATGAATCAACACTCATTATTATTTTTCTCTCGTTACTTTACTTATACAACATTACTATTACTTATCTTGATGAACCAATGACTGTGACATGCAATGAGACAACGCAACAAACAGACATTGATTCAGAGGAAGATGACATACCAGATGAGATTGTCAAAGAAGTTGAGAACTTTGAGAACAGACCCAAGTCCAACCTGGACGAGATAGAAATTGTTAACTTGGGAGACGCAGAAAACGTCAAGGAAACACGAATCAGCATCCACTTATCGCCGTCAGAAAAGAAGGAATACACAGAATTTCTAAATGAATACAAGGACATATTCGCCTGGTCGTATGATGACATGACTGGTCTGAGTACGTCTATTATGGCTCACAAACTGCCAACTGATTCGACATGTCCTCCGGTAAAGCAAAAGCTCAGAAAGTTCAAGTCTGATATGAGTTTGAAAATCAAGGAAGAAGTCACTAAGCAAGTCAAAGCTAAGGTTCTCAGGGTAGTAGAATACCCTACATGGCTAGCCAACATCGTGCCAGTGCCAAAGAAGGATGGGAAGGTCAGAGTCTGTGTCGACTACCGGGATCTCAACCGGGCCAGTCCGAAAAATGACTTCCCTTTATCGAACATACACATCCTTGTCACACCTCCTTTTTACCACCCGAGAGGTGATATAAGGGAGTTTTTCCAATTAAAGTGACATAAATCGAAATGGGATTATTTATTTATTTTTCAGAGTCGCCACTTGGAATATTTTATGGTGTCCCAAGTCACCAGTTTATTTTAAATCCCAAATCGAGGAAAATTTGACTTTCCTTTTGAAGTCTGCGAACCAGAAATTCTGAATAAGAAATTCTGTTAACCCGAGGGAAGGTGTTAGGCACCCCCGGATTCCGTGGTTCTAGCGCGGTCGCTTTAAACTATTATAATTGACATATTATCTGATTTTATTACATGTTTTAGCCTATGGTACATTTTAACTTATTAGCCACTTTTAATTAATTTTGGGAAGATTCAACATTATTTAAAACACGCATTGAACCACGCCACATGAAATGCACCCGTGGTCCACGACACATTTTATTTAACGTTGTTAAGAATTGGAGTTGGGTCACATGAAATGCACACCTGAGTTTAAGGAAATTAATTTAAATTGCACGCCTAAAGCAACTACGCACTTAATAAAGTTTGCGAGGCCATGGAAAATTCAATTGATGGCACACCCCAACTTTTAAAGAGTTAGTATTAATTACGTGAGGGCCATGGGTTATTTCATGAAAATGGCACACCTCAAATTTTTTATAAAAGCTAACTAGTTTTGTGAGGGCCATGGGCTTAGGGGTTTTATTTGGCATGGCACGCCTCAAATTATTTCAAATGATTTTATTATTCGAAGTTGTTATAATCGGATTACATGAAATGCACCCCGAATTGAGATTCGCGTATCGTAACCATGCTACAGGAACCGAACCCATGGCCACGATAAATTATTATTATTGATCGCGCCTAAAGCAAGCTACGATGTTTATAAATTGATTAATTGTCTAAGTTGGCGATTTGAGCTTCTCGTAAGTTCTGTCACCATGGTTATGAGATGGATTGACAAGAAAAATGTTTAGTCACATTATCCGAAACAAAGCAGTCAAGGTAAAGACATTCTGTTAACTTTATTATCTAATGTTCTTATAAGAATTCCTTATTTTAGCAAAATTTATAACAACATAAAAATAAAAATAGAAGAGATTCTTCATCCTTACGCTCTTTGCCATTGAATCCGTGTCCAGAACAACAAACGGAAATTATTAGTGAATTACATACCAACATTCAAATCAATCTTTCAACATTCATCTCTTGCTTCTCAGATTAAACTCATGATGAGGTTGAATCTAAATTTGCATAAGATCTAATTAAATGCAAATCACATAATTTCAGCACAATCTCAACCTAAAAAAAATCAGAGCCTAAGCTTAACATGAAAATAACTGCAATTGATTCAAACACTTAAGCACAGACATAGCCAAAACAACTCAGACTTCCATTCATAATCAATGAAGCATCTTAGGCAAAGGTTTACATACCTAATCGCAGAGAATCAACGGGCATGGACCAAGCACAAGCCACAATACCATTGATGGGGTTCCGAAGCAGTAGCACAAACAGTGTGTTTCCAACCCAGCTAAATCTTTTTTTTAGTTTCGAATCTACCTTTTCAAAATCTTCAAGCGTGCTTCTGATTATATATATATATTTTTTTTTATCGACTTCTTCTTCTCTTTTTTTCTTTTTTTTTTGATTTTTGAGTGAGGTTAGAGATGGGTGGCTGTTTCTCTTTCTTTTAGGATGAAGCTAAAAATGGTTGCTATCCTTATAATCATACACTCTTTTCAACAGACAGTAGAAAATGAAGAAATTTGAGAGCTACTGGGTTCTCATAATTAAAGAGCTGCTGGGTTCTTTTTTGTGTGTGATTTTTGGGAAATCAAAAAGAAGAATAATGGAGCTAGAGGGTGCCGTTTTTCTATAGGGGTCTGATTAGAGAAGAGCTCTCATTTTCCTTTTTGCTCGATGTACGCCGCTGCTATCTCTTTTTTTTTTAGAAAAAAGATTTGGTCTCTCCCCCCTTTAAGTCTAGGAGTTGCTAGGTCATTTTAATGTGGAGGGGGGTCCGATTGGGTAGGTGGGTCGGTTCATGGGTGGTTTGGGTCAAAGGGAAGTTTTGGATCAGATCTGGGCTGGGTGAGAATTGGCCCAATTTCACAAGATAATTTTTTTTTTCCAATTCTTTCTTTTATTTTCTAATTTTTCCTTTTCTTTTAATTAAAATCTAAATTATCCAAATGTGTGAAATTAAACTAATTAGCTAGTTATAAAAATTATAAACATTACTTAATTCTAAATTAAAAGAGGAAAATCAATAAACTAAAATTAAAAGACAAAAAATGTAAAAATGAGCTATTGTTGTGATTTTTAAATTTTTATAAAGAAAATAATTACTGATTAATTCTAAAAATATGTAAAAACAAATCCTAAATGCAATGCATGATGTTTTGGTATTTTTTCACGATTTAAATAAACTTCAACATGCACAAAATGCAAACAATTTAAATAAAAAACCTAGAAAATCCTATAAAATGGCAAATAATTGGAAAAAGTCTATTTTCTTTGATTTTATAGGAGCAATCATATAGGGCAAAAATCACGTGCTCACAATCTTGATTGACAATTGCGCCAAGCACGAGTTGTAGTCATTTGTAGATTGTTTCGCGGGTTATCATCACATCTGGATGGATGAAGAAGATGCTGAGAAAACGGCTTTCATTACACCGTGGGGAATGTACTGTTACAAGATGATGTCGTTTGGCCTAAAGAATGCAGGGGCCACCTACATGAGGGCCATGACTATCAATTTTCATGATATGATACACAAGGAGATTGAGGTATATGTAGATGAGTTCATCATCAAGTCCAAGAAGGCCACTGATTACATGAAAGATTTAAGGAAGTTCTTCAATAGATTGCGGAGGTACAACCTGAAACTGAACCCCGCAAAATGCGCATTTGGGGTTCCTGGTGGAAAATTACTTGGGTTTATTGTGAGTCGTCGAGGAATAGAACTGGATCCATCAAAAGTCAAAGCCATTCAAGAACTACCACCGCCAAAGAACAAGAAGGATGTGATGAGTTTCTTGGGAAGGCTTAACTACATCAGCCGATTCATAGCACAGTCTACAGTTATCTGTGAGCCAATCTTTAAGATGCTGAAGAAGGATGCCGCTACTAAATGGACCGATGACTGCCAAAAGGCCTTCGACAGAATCAAGGAGTACTTGTCAATACCAGCAGTCTTAGTCTCGCCTAAGCCGGGTAGACCCTTATTACTCTACCTTGAAGTGTTGGATGGAGCTTTCGGCTGCGTTCTAGGGCAGTATGGTGAAATGAGGAGGAAGGAACAAGCCATTTCTTATCTCAGTAACGAGGCCCGGTATTCTCTGTTAGAGTGCACCTGTTATGCTTTGACCTAGGTAGCTCAGAACCTGAGACACTACTTTTGTGCCTATACTACATATCTCATATCAAGGATGGATCCTTTGAAATACATCTTTCAGAAGCTCATGCCCACTGACAAGCTAGCCAAGTGGAAAATCCTATTGAGTGAGTTCGACATTGTCTACGTAACTTAGAAAGCAATCAAGGGACAAGCGCTGGCAGACCACCTTGTTGAGAATCCCGTAGATGGAGAATACGAACCCCTAAAAACGTATTTTCCTGATGAAGAGGTATTGTTCATAGAAGAAGATATTACAGAATCCTATGATGGTTGGAGATTGTTTTTCGATGGAGCAGCAAATTTCAAAGGATTTGGCATAGGAGCAGTCTTAGTATCGGAAACCGGTCAGCATTATCCGGTGTTCGCCAAAATAGGTTCCCGTGCACCAACAACATGGCCGAGTATGAAGCTTGCATCCTAGTCAAAATGGCCATTGACATGAATGTTTAAGAGTCGCTAGTAATTGGAGATTCAGACCTACTTATACATCAGGTACGAGAAGAATGGGCAACCAAGATACTCCCGTATTTGCATCATGTACAAGAAATGAGGAAAAGGTTCACAAAGACAGAATTCTAACATATTCCCAGAATTTAGAATGAGTTCGCCGACGTATTGGCTACCCTGTCATCTATGATACAACATCCAGACAAGAATTTCATTGATCCCATTCCAGTAAAGATTCATGATCAGCCAGCTTATTGTGCCCATGTCAAAGAGGAAGCATATAGAAAACCCTGGTTTTATGATATCGAGAAATATTTGGCAAAAAGAGAGTACCCGGAGCTTGCAAATCCTACTCAAAAGCGCACGCTTCGGAGATTGTACAACAACTTCTTTCACAGCGGAGAAATTCTTTATAGGAGGACTCCCAATTTGGGATTACTAAGGTATGTCGACACAAAAGAAGCATCCAGGCTACTAGAGTAAATTCATGTTGGGACCTGCGGTCCATATATGAATGGTTTTGTCTTAGCAAAGAAAAAACTCCGGGCTGGTTACTTTTGGATGATTATGGAAACAGACTGTATCCAGTATATCCGGAAATGCCATCGCTATCAGATACATGCGGACATGATAAAGGTACCTCCAAATGAGCTTAATGCAACAAGCTCACCTTGACCGTTCGCCGCTTGGGGAATGGACGTCAGTAGACCAATCAAGCCTGCCGCTTCCAACGGACACAGGTTTATCCTAGTAGCAATCGACTATTTCACCAAATGGGTTGAAG
This sequence comes from Nicotiana sylvestris, assembly GCF_000393655.2. Lineage (NCBI taxonomy): Eukaryota > Viridiplantae > Streptophyta > Magnoliopsida > Solanales > Solanaceae > Nicotiana > Nicotiana sylvestris. The sequence goes on along the minus strand of NC_091060.1, from coordinate 19,597,817 downwards.
CAGCATCTTACAGAGCAGTAACTAAGAAAGTCGTGGCAGACTTTGTCCGCGACCGCATTGTTTGTCAATTCGGGATTCCAGAGTCAATCATTACTAATAATGGCTCCAACCTCAACAACGACTTGATGAAAGCTATGTGTGAAACTTTCAAGATCAAACACAAGAATTCCACAGCCTACAAGCCTCAAATGAATGGAGTTGTAGAAGCCGCCAATAAGAATATCAAGAAGATACTGAGGAAAATGATAGAGAAGCATAAACAGTGGCACGGGAAGTTATCATTTGCTCTATTGGGGTATTGCACCATAGTCCGCACATCAACCGCGACAACCCCCTATATGTTGGTTTATGGTACAGAGGCTGTCATTCCCGCTGAGGTAGAAATTCCTTTCCTAAGGATCATACAAGAAGTTGAGCTCGACGACGCAAAATGGGTGAAAAGTCATTGTGAGCAACTAGCCCTTATCGACGGAAAGAGAATGAATGCAGTCTGCCAGTCAACTCTATCAGAACAAAATGTCCAGAGCCTTCAACAAAAGAGTCAAGCCAAGACAGTTCACACTGGGGAACCTGGTGTTAAAGAAGATTTTTCTGCATCAAGACGAAGCCAAAGGGAAGTTCTCTCCCAACTGGCAGGGTCATGGTTCACCGGGTTCTGACATGAGGAGCCCTCATACTTGTAGAAATGGACGGAGAAGTCTGGCCAAAGCTGATCAATTCAGATATAGTCAAGCGCTACAATGTGTAATCTTTATGCTTCCTTTATATGAAGTAAATTGAACTACGCCTGACCTGATTCCCGTTTAAGAGGGGATACGTAGGTAGTCCTATGGGTTCGGTCACAATTCAATAAAATTCTTATTTCCCCCCGCAACTGGAAACTGGGGAAGAATTTTGAGGAGGACCCTCAAAATTCTGAAGTAATTTCAGCCGATCATCTCAAGCAACAGTCAGACGCATCAACCCATCAAACTGGGACAGAATTTTGAGGAGGACCCTCAAAATTCCGTGGCAAGAGAGGTTGCAATGTCCTGAACCACGTCACAGTCGGCAGTTCATCTAAAAGTTTTTTTAAAAAAAAATATACATTTATGTCATATTTTTTTATAAAATCATGCATGTTTAGCAATGCTACCCCAATGATACATACAGTATCACCAGATTAAAGCCAAGCAGGTCAAGCAAAGCCAACAGGGATACGAACTAACCTCCCCCTTTATAAAGCTCACGATTTTTCTTTGGATGCAGGCACTTGGATTGCGAGATCATCAAACAGACTATACACCCATGGAACAAACATTATTCAGGAATACAACTCTCAGAACCGTTGCACTTACCAACATTTGCTATCCCCACACACCAGTGATATTTCGCATGTCACAATGTCCCCAGCAATTACAATATCGAAATCTGCTATCAGCTAAGAAATCTCCACTACCATTTGCCATTTTATTCTTGCATAAGGCTACCATTTTGCCTTTCGAGACTAAACACTGTCTACATCTGCATTGCATAAGGCTACCATTCTGCCTTACGAGACTAAACGTTGTCCCCATCTGCATTTTTGCATTGCATAAGGCTACCATTCTGCCTTTCGAGACTAAACGTTGTCTCCATCTGTATTTTTGCATTGTATAAGGCTACCATTCTGCCTTCCGAGACTAAACGCTATCTCCACATGCATTTTTGCATTGCATAAGGCTACCATTCTGCCTTCCGAGACTAAACGATGTCTCCATCTGCATTTTTTGCATTGCATAAGTCTACCATTCTGCCTTCCGAGATTAAACGCTGTCTCCATATTCATTTTTTGCATTGTATAAGGCTACCATTCTGCCTTCGGAGGTTAAACTTTACCTCGATATGCATTCTTACATTGCATAAGGCTACCATTCTGCCTTTCGAGGTTAAGATCTACCTCCATCTACCTTCACCCTTGAATAAGGCTAAGCACTACCTCATACTGCATCTCATAGGCTGAAAGATCGCCTCATACTGCATCTCATAGGCTAAAAGATTGCCTCATACTACATCTGCATGGCTGAAAGATCGCCTTATACTGCATCTCATAGGTTGAAAGATCGCCTCATACTACATCTGCACAGTTGAAAGATCACCTCATACTGCATCTGCACGACTGAAAGATCACCTCATACTACATCTCATAGGCTGCAAGATCGCCAAATTATCCAAAGTCGTCATTGTTTGGAGGTATCATCTTTATAGCCTGAGAACACCATGTCATGGCCTGAGGACCCCTTTTAATCTTTTGCATATCATTATTCAAAGGCATCATGGTTCGGAGACATCATCCTTATAGCCTGAGAGCATCATTTCATGTCCTGCAAATCCTTTATTGTATGCTTCATGGCCCAGGATGTCATGGTCTAAAGGACGTCATCCTAACCGTCCAAAGACAACATTCATGGTCCGACGGGAATTTGCATCATGTTTAAATTTATGCACAATATACGCTTGTATTGTTCTTAATTGCAGGTAAACCGGCGAGCAGTGACCATCCCCGCAGGAGCAATCCCTCTCCAGTTCCCGCAGCCATATCAAACCTTAACCATCCTCACAAGCCGCCCACTCACCCCTTCCTGGATATTGCGTCCATTCTGGGAAAGTCTCCATCGGCATACCCCGCCGATGGACCCTGAACTATATATGACCTGATTCCTGTAAAACCAAGGATATGTAGGCAGCTCAGAGGCCAGGGTGCGGCCTATTTTCTTCAAACCGTTTCGTTCGGTCAAAATTGACCATCATATCTTTACCCGACAACTCTTTCATCCTTCCCGGGTAAAGAGGGGCAGTTGTTGATACCCAATTTTCCCTATATATTTTCAATATGCAAAATACCCTTCAAAATGGCATATATATGCATATGTAAGCATATCCAAATGTTTTACTATTTTTCATAATTTTTAAAGATTTTTAAATCAATTTATTTCCCTTTTTTATCCTTAAAAACCCAATAATTGTTTCCAAAATTATTATTTTGGTAATTCCTTTATTGGAATTTTATATTTATGTTATATAGCTAATGTAATTTTTTGCATATTTTTACTAAATTATTTAGTATTTTTAAGCTAAATTGCATATAATTACAATATTAGCCCTTTTAAAATTCAATTGTATTTTATATTAATAAAATTAAGTCCAGTATTTTTAAATAGTTAATTATACGTTATAAATCATTTTAGTGCTTTCAATTTATTTCTAGAAATTAATTTATTATTTTTTATAATTTTAAAAGGGGAAAATTGGCTATTTAAATAATAGCCCAATTTCATTCCAATTGTAGCCTAATTTGAACCCCAAATCAGACCCAATTTCCCGGCCCAATTTCGTTTAAACCTGATCCCTAACCCAACTAAACCTACCCAAACCCGGATCCCCACCTAACCCCTTTAATCTCAGTTGTTGATCATTTAGATCAACGGCTACCCCTTACCCTACTTCATTTCTCACCAACCGCCACCTCTGAATCCCTCTTCTCTCTAAACTCTCTCTGAAACCTCATGAACCCTAGCCGCCGCCATCTATCCCTACCCTAATGCGCCCTAAACTCTGCCTAATCCATGGCCTCACATGGCCATTGGAGATGTGTAATGGCCTCCTATGGCTCCTGGGTGTTTGTTTCTTTGGTTTTATGGCCAGTCCTCAAAGAAATCTAGTCCAGTCCTTGCTCGATTGCTGTTCATGGCTTTTCTTCGGCCATCCACGACCTTTCTCTGGCCATCCATGGCCTTTTAAGGCAGATCCTTCACTTTCCTGGTTAGATCGGAAACTTTCAAGGTCTTTCTCACCTCTTCTGGGTTTTTTGAAACCCTAATCTTTAAGATCTTTTGATTTTCTTTCAGACCTACTTTAGATATGTACTTGCTATGAATGTTTTAAGTGTTTTTTCTCGAAAGTTCTTCAATTTTATTTTCAAAACAACTATTCGTTAAGGTTTTCCTTTAAGTTTTTCAAAAGATCTCTTCTCCGATTTTTAATGTTGTTTTTGATTCTGCTATGTTTTGCTCATGTTGTTCTTCTATATGAGTCAGCATGATGAAAAACCTAATTCTTTTTGGTCTCCTTCGAGCTTTGAAATTGTGTGTTTTGTGTACTGGTTCGATTAAAGTTCCTCGTTCTTGTTTAACTTATTTATTTTACCATCTTTTAAACTCGATTATTGTTGAAAGCCCTAGGTCTTTGGGTCTTAAATTGTTTGTTTGAATACTTGACTCGATTTAAGGTTCCTTGTTTCAGGCTCTCTTTTTCTTTATGTGATTCATCTAATTCTAAGTTTTACTGTCTTTTAAACTCGACCATTGTTGAAACCCTGATTTCTCAAAAGGTTTCCTCACTTGTTACTGTGAGACATGTACTTGTTTTGACTCTCTTCTTCACTTTGGCTATACGTGTGAGCCTTGACTATCTAACTTTGTTCACTACCGATTCCTATGCTTATTTCTATTACTATTGTATGCTGTTTCTTTTGCCAATGTGCTTGGCCTTGTATGTCTGATGTTTCTGTTCAATCTATTTATATACTGAAGTACAGAAGCATGTTTTTTCCTTGATTGGCCTTGATTTTGTGACTAATTTCAAAAGCTTTTCTTATATGACCCCTGATTTCACTCGCCTGTTTAAAATTAATTGATTCATTTCCCTTTACTGTAATGTTTTACCTTGCTGAATCCTTCCCAAAAATAAGCATATTTTTGTACTTAGACTTGATTGCTCACTGCATGCTTTTACTATCCCTTATATGGCAATAATCAAACTGATTTCTTTCCTTATTTGAACCTTTTACTACCTGTTAAACAGTGATTCCTTAATTAAAGGAAATCACTTATGTAATTGATTCTAACTTGTGATTGTTTCTATATTTGTGTTAAGGAATTACTTATTACCTTATTATCCACCTGTTTCCAGAACTATAAATACCCACTTTCTTTTCTTTCAAAGAAGGAATCAGCTTAGTTCAGAACACGCATTTCACTCAAAAACTCTCTCTCTTTTCTCTACTACTCCTTGTGCTACTGCTTTGCCTAGCTGGCTGAAAGCCAAGGCTAGGTTGTGGAAATTTGCTCTCTTTTTCTTTCTGCATTTTACTTTTTACTGGTATGCCCTAGTTAGTCTTCAAGCATCAACAACAACATGATTCTTTAATTGTCCTAACTTCTCTTATTCTTGTCTGCTTTGCTTATGTTTCTGCAATCAAGTTACATTAGTAGCATGTGAAATATGTTCCCTGACCTTTTTAATTAATGCTCCCCTATGTGTATGAATCCCAAACCCTGCATACCCTATTTGTGTTTGTGTTCTTTGGCTGGTTTGTAGGCATGCTAGCATCATTTATTGTTGTGCATGTCCACACACGACCCTTCCTAGGTCATATGTTTCATGCAATGTATTCCTAAAACCCTGACCCCCTTTCTGCAATTACTGATTCTGTATAATTTAAGTTTTACTACTACTGTTTCCAAATCACCCTTACCCCTTACTACTCTCAATCCAGTCTTAAAATAAATCTTTGTTTCTGCACTTCTACTACGCTCTTAGAACTTAGGTTCTGCCCCTCTTGTATGAGCCTAGCCTTGGGACCCATGAGCTCCCTCTGAACATGGACACATAAGGGCTGACCCTCCCACACTGCACTCACCTCTATCTGGTTATGCAAACCTGGGTGTAAGCACTGCTCGGGGTCCTTTGAGGCCGTTAGGGAACTTTGACACACCCAGGTCTGAGAAAGGCTTTGAAACAAGTAGTGCTTGAGGTGGTTTATTCCATAACTCAGAGAGGAAGTCAAGAATCAGGATTCCTATGGTTGTAACATCTTGTTTTACACTGTTCTGATGTAATTCAGTGTTTGGTCTGTAATAATTTGTAATAAATATTGGGGGCTGGTTAGTGCAAAAGGGATGGGTAATTATGCATGTTTAGCTATTAGAAGGGTAGAGAACATGCCTATAGGATTTGTTTCTTTAAATTATGCATGTTTTAATTCTATATCTAGATAACATGCCTATAGGACCTATTTTAAATTCTACATGTTTTATTACCACACTTAGACACCATGCCTATAAGATCTAAACGACTATAATCAGACATCATGTTCATAAGGTTAAAAATCAGTATTTCTCATAGAAATCATGCCTATAGGAATTTCAAGTAAATCCTGTCTGCTTTGTTTCTCGTTCAACTAGATATCATGTCTATAGGGATTAAAAATCAGCAATAATAGGGATCATGCCTATAGGATCTCAAAACCAGTCTAGTTTAAAATCAGTTTGACTCGTACTGTTCTGAATAAGTCTTAAACAACCTACTCCTTTTATTAATATGGTTTAGAAAACATGCCTATAGGATCCCCAAATCGCTCGTATAAAACTGTTACTACTTTGCTACATTTTGAATCAGTAATAGACATCATAGGATATCACCAACATACTTAGGCAAGCCTTAGGTGATAACAACAAAATTGAATCCGCCTCTGTTAATTAGTAACTGCTACAACCAGCAGGCAGGCCTGATTCAGACTTCTTATATGAGTTATGTAATAAACTGGTTTGCTTCAACAACTAAACTTCTCCTGTCTTAGTATTTTTAAATTCTGACCCTAAATGTGTTTGAGTCATGCTACTTATGTGCTTTACTTGAGGAGGTATATATGAGCCTTTTGGTTGCTTACATGTTTTTCCCTAATATGCAGTCCTATGTATTTTGAATGTCGCCTTAGTCTTTTACCTTTAAAACCTATAAGTCAGCCTAAAATCCTCCCTCTTATAAGAATAGTAGTCCTCAATTCCTCGGGAACTGATAGGAGTGGGACGGGTAATAACATGCAATAGAGGTCGAGACCAATCCGCGTTTTAATACCTTAACGGGGTGGGAAGGGTAGATGGGATATGATGATCGGTGCGCTAATACCACATGTATCCCCTCTTCTGAGGAGTGTCATACCGGGTATCGTATTGATGTGATCCATATTATAAATAAACCTAGGACTCGTCTCCCCTTTTATATTTTCAAGTATTTGTAAAAAATGTAACTCCATTTCAAAATTCGCCTTTAATGATTGTTCTTTCAAACCCTTATATGTTTAAACCTAAATCCCCTACTACTTGAGCCTATACTTGTCTATTTGCTAATTGTACAAATTCACAAAAACTCGGGAACCACACTAGTGGATCCTGAGGGGTTCCTAACACCTTCCCCTTAGGATAATTTCAAGCCCTTACCCCATCTCTGGTTATCAAACAAACTTAAAAATGAACTTTATAGGCGTCCTAATGCACCTTAACTTATTAGGTGGCGACTTTTCAAATGCAAAACCCAATTCCTAAAAGGAATGAGTTGTCCTACACCAAAAAATATCATAAACCCGATTTTTCGATGCAAAAAGGAAAAAAGGGGCGCGACAATGATGAGTTTGGATAAGCCCTGGGGGAAGTTGAAAGCAGCTAGAGTGTCTCTAATAAAGGACCATTCCAGCCTATCAAAGGCCTTCTCTAGGTCTATTTTTAGGATCATGTTACCAATCTTCCCCCTCATTTTTCTAAAGTGAGTAATATATTCTAGGACAATGATGGCATTGTCACAGGCTCTCATGTTAGAGAGAAAGCTTGCTTGGCTTGGCCTAATAGGTTTTATCTTATTCATAATGATTTTTGTGACTGACTTGATGGTGTTACAAAGTCCAATGAGCCTGAAGTTTTTTAGCATTGAAGCTTAGGGGCATTTGGGGATTAGGCACAATAGAGTTTGGTTCATGGTGCTGTATATAGAGCTTGTAGAGAAGCATTTTGGCAGAGTCCCCTACTATATCCCAATACTTTTGGTAGAAGAAGGGGTAGAGGCCATCAGGGCCAGGAGATTTGAAGGGTTTATGGGAGAAGACTGCCCTTCTAATCTCACTCACATGAAGAGGTTTGTCCATAAAAGCTCTTTGGCTTTGAGATAGGATGGGTGCCATGGTAGAATAGCATGTGGGATCCCAATGGGCTTAAGTGTGGGATGTTATGTATAGATCAGTAAATAAGCCCACAATTGCTGAATGAATGTCATTTTGGTCATGAAGCCAATTCCCATTCTCTTCTTTAAGAGAGAGGATTCTGTTTCTCCTTCTTCTATTGAGGGTGGATGTGTGAAAGAATCTGGTGCTAGCATCTCCCTCATTTAGCTAGTTAATTCTAGACTTAAGTTTCCAAAAGTCTTCTTCATTTTTGAGGATTAGGTTGAGTTCAGCATTTAGCTCTGTTTCTAGGTGTAACAGGTAACTACTGAATTGGTAGCTAGGAGATTTTTGAATTCCAGAGATTCTTGCCAGGATTCTCTTCTTTTGATGGAAGATGTTTCCAAAGACTTCCTGGTTCCACTTGGTTACTAGAGTCTTGAAGCTTTCAGTGGATTGGAGAAGGGTGGAATGGTCAGAGAAGGCCCTATTGATGATGTTAGGGAAAGAAGGGTGGCTAGCCCACATTGACTCAAACCTGAAGGGACTTACTGGTTTGTTGTTTGGAGGCCCTCCCAATTTAATTTGTAATGGGCAATGGTCTGAGTGAGTCCTAGGGAGGTGAAGTACAATAGCTTCAGGGTACTGTTGAATCCAGCCTTCATTTGCGAAGCATCTATCTATTATTTCTAGAATTAGAGAGGTTTTGTTACTGTACCTTTTATTAGTCCAAGTGTATTTACTTCCTTTATAGCCTAGGTCTAGGAGGTTACACTCATTTATACAGTTCCAAAACAGGTTGTTGCGGCTCAGGTTTATGGGATTACCCCCAAATTTGTCCCTGGCCTTTAAGACTTTATTTAAGTCTCCGCCTATAAACCAAATTGTTTTTATGTTTTTTGATATTGTGATTAGGTTCTCCCATAGGAGTTTTCTATTTGCTAATAGATTGCTAGCATAAATTGCAGAGAAGAGCCATGGAGGGTGGTCTGGACTTACCTTCACCATTGCATGAATGCCTTAAGGTGTAGTTACCACTTCTTCGACTGCCATGAACTCCTCTTTCCACATAAACATTATACCCCCAGATGGACCTACTACCAGAGACTGAATGATCAAATTGAACTAAAGTTGATGGGCTAGGGTCTGGTGGTCTGCCATCTTCGTTTCAAGCAGGACAAACATGTCAGGCTTGTGCATTTTTACTATTTCTAAACAGTGCCGTTTGAACTCGGCATTGTTTCCACCCCTAACATTCCATATGATGTAGTTCATCATTGGAGGTGGGGGTGGTTGGTGAGTTCCCTATTGAGGGATCTTTGGTCCTTGCAGACCTGACATTTGAGGTGGGGGGACTTCCTCTTGAGACTTAGGACTGTAGTTAGGTTGAGTAGTGGTTTCATCAGACCATGTGTTTGGGTTGAGACTAGGCTCATTCCATACTTGGTCATTGTTTTGGGGCATAGTACCACCACTATCTCGCTGGTTTCCGTGCTGAACTCTATCGATCTCACTGAGTCCAGGAGTAGTGAGTCCATTCTTTGTGTCACATAAGGTATTTCCTGTTCTTCTGAGGCGTTCTTCTTCTTGAGGATCTCTAGAGCTTCGGAGATTCCTTTCTGGATATTCTGAAGAGGTGGGGAATTTCTCTTCCCTTTTGGATCCGAAGATGATGGTTTGTTTTGGGTTGGCTGGTCGATCATGGCGAAGACCGGCTTCGCTGCTGGGTCCTCTTTCATCAGATCTAGGAAGAAAGGCAGTGATTGGAAGCTTTGTAGAATGTGGTTGTTGAGAGCTTGAGGGTCCGTTAATGGGGAGTTGCTGTCGTTGTTGACCATCGATTACCATATGAGAGGTCTAAAGGCTGCCAGTGCTTTGCTCAGTGCTTCCACCGTGACTCTGGATAGGTGGGCTGGGTTTTGCATTATCAGGGTCACCTTCTGATTGCCCAGGGTGAAATTGTAGGAGAGTCCTTGGCCTTGTAAAGCAACCTCCAACCAGGAGGCCGGTTGGTGGTCCGGTGGTGGTGGTAGGGAGGTGATGATGGTTGGTGGCGTTTCTTTTGCCATTTTTGTGTTTCTTTGTCTTGCTACTTTGGGTAACAAGTGGGGTGAAGTTAAGGAATGTGGGGGGGGTGTACCAGATAGGGCACTCGATTGTTTTTAGTGACTGTTGATATTTCTCCATTAGAGGTCGTTTCAGGCATATTGGTAGGGAAAACGTAGGTTTGTGTGTTTGGGTGGGGAATTGGGCTGTTAGTGGTGCCCTTGTTGGAGTACCCGTTTGGGGAAAGAGGATCGGCCCCATTGGGTATTTTGCCAGTCTTGAGGATTGTAGTCTTGGGAGTTGGGCTAGAGGCCCCTTGGACGCTAGGCTCATGATTGGGGTTGGTGGGGTCGTCAGTAGTTGGCCCCATTTTCCTTTTGGCACCTGTACTGGGTTGTGCCCGTGAGCCTGTGTTTTAACCTTGTTGGGGCATATCTTGTGTGTCAGTGGGGGTTTTATTTTGCATTGGGCTATTGGGCCTCTTTTGGGTATTTTGGGCGGGGTTAGTTTTTTTGAATTATAACGAAGAGTTTGAGTTTTGGAGAAATTTTCCTGAATTGGCATCGAACAAATTTACCTGTATTTCTTCCGTCTGTGGAGCATGTTGTGGTTTGTTCATTCTACCATCATTTTTGTTTGTTGCTTTTGCTTGTCCATGCTTGCGCCTTCGTGGGAAAGTGACAGTTTTCCATTCACTTTCCTCCGAAATGACTACTTTCTTTTGATGATCTTCCTGTGGTTCGTGGGTTGTTGTGGTTGTGGGTGCCCTGTAGTTGCAATTTTGTGCAGTGTGCCCTATTCTGCCACAAACGGTGCATAGAGTTCCCTCTCTTTCGTAGATCACAGCCTGCTTATGGTCTCCTATTATTACCGATGTTTCTACTGGGATTTTCAGTGGAACTTGAATACAAATACGGTCATATCTTCCGCTTAGGTTAGAGGATGTGTATTGGTCTATCTTGAGAAGTTTACCCAGCTTCCTACCAACTTTCTCCAAGATATCCTGATCATAGAACTCTGTTGGTAATTGAGGGAGCCGAATCCATATGGCAGTAGAAGTAAGAGTGGCTTCTTGAGGAATAAACTTTGGTTCCCATTTACGTACATAAAGGAAATTTCCAGAGATGAACCAGGGGCCTAGGTGTAGAGCCTTGACCATACTTTCTTCTAAACTAAATTTTACTATGTAGAAGTCCCACCCTAGGTCAATCAAGATTAACTGTTCGGATAACTTCCATAGGTCGTTTAGTTTAGATCGGAGGAGATGATGAGGTATCTTTCGCTTGAAAACTTTGATGATTACAGAGTAACGCCATAGAAAGTAAAGACGCTCTTTCTCATCTTGTGAAAGTGGAATTGAACCCTCAATGTACTTCCCTTTATCCAGATCTGGAATTGGTTGGTGGTAGATTTCATAGTAATTAGTTTGGTTGCTCACTGATTTGTCCAAGAGCATTTCCTTATAGGAGTGAAGAGGTAATTCTATCTCCATTTGGCTGTGCTTATCTGGGGGTTCCGGTGGAAGTGATAGCTTAATCCGAGGGGGATCCATAATATGGGAATAGTACTCCAAGCTAACAATAGGTAGAGAGAGAAAAAAGAGTTTTCCAACTTACCCGGTACAAGAAGAAAATAATTAATACTACGTTTCTTGATCGAAAAACCAAAAAGAGAATAATAACCCGTTAACCCATATGGTTATCGGGTACTACCCATGAAATCTATGGCAAATCCCCCTTTTTTCTAGTTCTTCTAGGTTTCCCAGCTTCTCCATTTTTGCTCCGTCTCTCACACCTGGGTCGGTGTCACGGCCTCCCTTCGACGTCTCTCTCAGGTAAAATCTTTTTCTTTAACTAACCTTCCTGTTCTATAACACTTTTGCTTCCAGTATTTAACTCTCAGATGCTTTGTTGGAAAAAAAATGACTTTTAAACTTCAAGATCTCAACTTTTTTCACTGTGTATGTGAGTTTCGCAAATATAGTCAGTTCTAGGCCCAGATAACGAAGAAGTGATACGGAGTATTTGTATAGCTGACCCAACTAATTCGGAATTGAGGTGTAGTTGATTGATTGATTAATTAAAGATTTCAGCTTTTGTACCGCAAGTTGTTGTTTTCTGGTAATTTTGGGTTTGTGTGTTTTCTACCTTTGTTGAAGGAGGGTTTAATTATTTATTTATTAAAGTTTTTATTAAAGTTTATAGCTTGGGTGTTCAAACCCTACCTCAGATAAAAGCCTGTGCACCATTGGCCCTCGGGGATTTTTCGGTTATAAAAAAAAGTTTATAGCTTGGCTTGTTTAGCTCGCTGAAATATTTTCTGTTGTTAAGATATCCTTTCCAAGCGTGATCTAAAGTTGTTAAGATATCTGGTCCTAGTATTATCTGTCGTGTCAATAATTGTTTGCACAAAACATATAGTTTAATCTTTATGAAGAATAATGCTTTGGCTTATAATGAAACGGGCGAGTGGATAAGTAGCTGAGAAAGAAGTTATCAACCTTTTTATATATAAAACGGAGTTTACTTTGTTACTTAAGCTGAATTACGACTTCGAGAGCTATAAGAAAAAAAAACTGTTCTTGGTATAAGTGTTTGATGCAAAGTTTGTGTTCGTGTTAATGGAATACTGTTGTTTTCAGTGTTCAGTGTGATTTTCACTTAACAGCCCCTGGAAGGGGTGTTTCTCAAAATGATGGTACAGCTTGATGAGAACTGTTTTTATGCAGGTGAAATCTTTGAATTTTAATGTTAATATATCAAACCAATCACTTACTTGGAAAGTAAAAGCAAGTGTGCGTGGTTGGTCTCATCCCCTTTAACCTTTTTCCTCCCAGTTAGGGATCAACCGCTTTAACAATGGGAACACCAGAGACCTCTCGTGAACCTTGCCCTGACCGTATACTTGATGATGTTGGCGGAGCATTTGGTATGGGTGCTGTTGGAGGTGCGGCCTTCCACTTCATAAAAGGCACATACAACTCACCAAAAGGTGAGCGCTTGGTTGGTGGTACACAGGCAGTGCGCATGAATGCACCTCGTATTGGTGGTAGTTTTGCTGTGTGGGGTGGACTGTTCTCCACGTTTGATTGTACAATGGTTTATCTCCGTCAGAAAGAAGATCCGTGGAACTCAATCATTGCTGGTGCAGCAACTGGTGGCTTTCTCCAGATGCGGCAGGGATTAGGTGCTGCTTCTAGATCAGCAATGTTTGGTGGAGTTTTACTTGCGTTGATAGAGGGAGCTGGAATTATGTTGAATAAAGTCATGAGTGCTCCCCAGAATTTCCCGCCCATGGATGAGCCACTACCAAATGCCCCTGGTGTGCCTGGGTATCCAACCGGGCAGCTGCCTGGTCAACAAATGGGGCAGCTTCCTGGTCAAGCTCCAGTAAGTATTGATGGCATGATGGCTGAATCTTCAGCACCGTCCTCTTCTTCCTCAAGTTCCTGGTTTGGAGGGCTTTTTGGCGGTGGAAAAAAAGAGGAGACAGCGACAAACAGTGGTAGCAAGACACAGGTTTTAGAGAGCTTTGATGCTCCTAGCCCACCTACTTTTGAATATAAATGAGTTTAAGAGCTGAAATTCTTTGCAGGTTGATTACTGTTATTTTCTTTATTATTTGGATTCCTTATGTAGTGTGAACCAGTATATTAATTTATCAGTGTAGCCAAGGTTTTGTGATGTTTCATGTAAAGTATAGATTTCTGAATAAATGTCTTCCTTCAAAAGACATTATGTGCGCTGTAGTCTCTAAGGAAACTGCGCAGGACAAAGGAAATAAAGTCTCGCTTTATATGCATTGACATGCTCTCTTGGAATGAAGATTACCATAAAATTGGGAACTTGTTATTGACTACTTGTGTCCTGTTAATTAGATGTGTTCTGATTTTGGTATATTTGAATCTTGTAGGTTTTGAAATTCTTGAATTCATTAGTGGACTTGTATTATATCGAGATGCCTCATTGTTAGCATCTTGACGATAACTTTTTGGCACATCGGTATGTTATGTGCGTGTAATATAGGAAATACTTGTGACCCCTAGGCCTTCACTCTTGTGGTAAAAGTGCAGCTCGTGATGTGTGTGTGTTGGGTGCATGTCATTCGAACCTGCCGCAAACAAAAGCCTGGTATCGAGTGGAGAAGGGTAGAGTGGAGAAGCCTGAAACCAAAAGATGGTTCTCAAATCTTCTATGCCAACAGGGACAAATCTACAAGTTTGTCAGCCTGTTGGCAAATCTACAAGTTGCTCAGTCTTCCTATATATTAACAGAACATATTTTCTTTACAGTTTACATTACTATAAAACTAACAGAGACCTCATTGATGCACCCAAAGTTAACTAAAATGTACAAAGTCATTCTCCAACCATTCAAAAGCTTTCCAATTTCTCTCCTTTTGGAGGATCCATATGAGAGCTAGATCCTAGAGGGGAAACCTCCCATACCGTACTTTTTTTTTTTTTTCCTTCTAGAATCTCAAAACACTCCTGACGGCAGTTTTGAGCAGTCTTTCTCATGCCTCTGCTTACAACCCTCTACAGAGACCTCTCATCTGGTCACTACATGGTTCCCTTCCCGTGTTACCACAACAGCACGTTCTTTCTGACCTTCGTGCTGCACTCATTGGGATGGACGTCAAAGATATGTAATTGGCTGGTTTGCTAGACGTAGTACTCTTTATCAAAGTTTCCTTGGGAGATCTCTCTTTTGCCACCGTGCAACTCTTTTCTCAACCTCTTTATCGTCGAATTACACACAATACTATCCTTATGAAATTCTCCCAATCGGAATTCCAAGTAGGTTGTTGGCAGGGAGTTTACCTTGCATCTAAAATCTTGTGCCCGTCGCTCAATGTTTTGCACATTCATTTTTTCCTTTGTGTTTGTCACTTTTAGGGATAAAATGTTGGACCTCTCATTTAGTGAGGCTTCTATGTGTTATCTTTTGTGTGAAACGCTAACGTTAAGTTCTTTTTTTCTTCTTTCTCTGTCTCATCCTTCCAGCACTGGGACCATCTCTTTCTTTCCTTCTCTATTGATATACAACTCCAGCAATGCACGTCTCTCCTCTAACGAAGATAGTTTAGGTTCTCTGCTCGGTCAGAAAACCAGCAAAGATTTTAGTACTTTCTGTTTCCACCTTGCTCTCAGTAGAAGCTGTAAATCTCGTAGCAGAGGGCTTGTTTCTTGGCACGTCCTCTTCATTTCGTTGTTCTTTTCTTGTTTTCAATTTGTGTTGGTTCTGGTTTTGTGAGCTTCAGTGGTGTGCTATGATTTGGAATTTCCCCGTCAGCCATCTCCTAAGTTCATAGAAGAAAAGGAGAAAGAGGGGAACATCCGAAAGAACGTGTTCCCAAGAGACTTAATGTAAGACGGATCTGGAAGCATAAATTCTGAGTTCCTATAGATCCTTGATAAGCAGGATACTTTAATCTTCCGTCGTCGTTGTTGCTTGACATGCTTTCTTGTTTCTTAATTCTTATCCTTTATCAGCAATTTATGATCAAAACATTTGGTTGAATCAGTTTTGTAGGGGGAGCATCTTGCTGGTCAGGACACTTGTCACGCCTCTTGGTTCGAGCCAATTTTTGGGATTAGTAAATGGCTTATTGTGGATCTGAATGACATAGTGGGTTTATATTTGATGCAGGCAGTTTAATCTACAGTACTTGACATTAAGATATATTGTATCATAGGTTTAATGGTATTAACTTTTGATTATTGTATGAGTTGCCAAGTTTTGTTCAATCCTGAGTGATCTAATAAATGGAAAATAATGTGCCATGTTTGTGGTTGTATATGGAAACACCTTGGGCAGCATATAAAGATCTTTTTCGCAGGGCCACTTTTCTGGATGACGTACTGAGATTCTTAAATTGCTCAACTACAGTAAATCTTGTATCTGACAAAGTAATGTTTTTCTCTTTGGAGATAGGGAGGTCATTTGTGGTTTCAATATTGAGAGGCTATATTCCAACTTAATCAATGAAGCTAAGTTACATGTGAAACATTGGGTTAAAACTCTAAACTTAAAAGCATAACAAATAATTTATTTCATTGTTGAAACATTACATAGAGAATTAAAGAATTAAATGAATACAAATACAGTTGGAAACAATACATGTAATAAGCTTTTGATTGATAAGTTTAGTGAGCCGCAGACAGTTCGTATGATCTGGCAAATGAGCAAGGGCTGTTGCTATTCTATTTTGTGACACTATTTTTTTATTAGTCCATTTAAGAATGACATATTTTATATAATATTTTTTAATTAAAAGCTTTTACACCAATATAAATGCTATGACATGTTTAACATTATAGGTTTCAAAAGTTTTATAGCTATACAAATAATATGGAATATGTTGTTAGAAAAATAGTTGATAATATTGACCAAGAACAATTAAAAGAAAATTGAAATAACTTATCAAACCAATACTGTGTAGTGGCTTGTCTTGAAAACGATTTCGGCCCCAACTAGGGTGCAAATTGTTAAGACCGGTCGCTCTCCAAGTGAACCCATGGTCTTTCCGCTAAATTAGGTATTATGTGTACATATTTTTTTGAATTGATCTAATATTATCTGCTGACACCCATGCTCCAAAGAGGCTAAATGGTGTATTTGGACGATTGTTGTGTTATTTATCAAGAAGTGTAGGGATCAAATCCCACTTACTACTTTTTTTTTTCTTCTTTCTTTAGTGGTGTACCCTTGTTATAAATATCCTAGATCCGCCTGTCCAAATGTGCGGGGGATAAATTTATCCATTTTGCCTTCAGGATAGATGATCATACTTTGTCTTTCATAAAAGACAAAGAAGTGAGAAAGAAAAGGACCACAAAGGAATCTTGACTTTGCATTATTATTTATTAATAATACCAACATATTTAAGAGTACACGTTGCAAACTTTTTCTTTCTTATTAAGTTGGACGTGCCAACTAGGTGGAGTTTACTTCACAATATTGGAAAAGAAAGTTTATTTTATGAGTGCAATATTTTAGTAGCTGCCTAGACTGGAATTTAAGAACTAGTTGACACTGCCACAAACTTTTCTTATGATCCCATTTTGACCAGTTAGGGGACTAATATCTCCCATTTTGATCATAGCAGCAGCAAAGTCTGACGAGAAAGCTCGAGCACTGTTACTATATTCAGAAACAATATTGTCTGTTGATCCTCCATTGAAAAGAACTTGATCTGAAGAAGACCTTTCTTTTGGATGAGATTTTTGAAGTAATTGTTATCGAATTGATTTGGTGTAACCAAATCAAGTGGTGCTAGATTTCCATTCTCTCCTTCTTGAGGACATTGACGTCTTCTAGTGCTTGCAAATCCAGCATCAATGTCTGTTCCATTGCTATAAATCCGATCACGAAAAAGGAAACATTGTGCTTGGCCTATTGTGTGAGCCCCTGGAAATCAAAGCAAATATATAAGGTTCTATTTTTGTTCGGATTCTAAATGAAAATAAAAGGGCAGCCCGATGCACTAAGCTTCCGCTATGCGTGGGTCCGGGAAAGAATTGGACCACAAGGGTCTATCGGACACAGTCTTATACTGCATTTCTGCAAGAGGCTGTTTTTCACGGCTAGAACCCGTGACCTCCTGGTCATATGATGACAACTTTACTAGTTCCTCCAAGATTTCCCTGCGGATTCTAAATGATAATGATAAATGTTAATACCCTGAATAATTACCTGACAAAGCGACCATATCTCTTGTGCTAAGTCCTTTGCTTGCAAAGCTAGAAATAAGCCTATTAAGAGGATCAAATGGACCGGGGAGATCAGTTTCAGCAAGTGTCTTACTTGCAGTTGTTGAATCTCTTCTTCCAAGTGTCACTGTCCATGATGGACCTCCCACCTGATATTATTTTGAAGAATTATTAACTTAAATAGCTGCTTATTTAACCACTTAAACTAAAAATAAAATAGCTAACAGATGTATAATATATGTACAATATCTATATAACCTTGTTTAATTAGTGTGTATATTCTATGTATATCGGCTAAGAAATAGGAAAGTAAACAATAAATCTGGCCAGCTATCGCTTTCAGCATAATCTTGCATTAGGATTGCCAATTAATTGGTTATAGTATAATACTATATATAGTATTAATTTAACTTGCACAGATTAAAGTTGATAAAACTTGTTCTGTTCGTTGTAGTCTAGAACATATATATACAATCAAACCTCTCTACAGCAGCCCCTCGTATGCTTCGATTTTTTTTGCTTGCTATAGTGAAGTGCTGTTACAGAGGGCATATATTATAACATACGAGTAACATAATAATCGGTTTCAAGAAAAACTTGGCTTTTACGGTGAGTGACTGTTATATAGGGATATTGTAATAGAGATGTTTGACTCTCTATATATATATACACACACATCCTTCTAAGAAATTAACAAATTATATGGACTTACAGCAGCTGATGCATCGCGAGCTGCAACAGCTAGTATGTCAGCACATGAAACAACCATGGGACAAATCTTTTCCACCTCTCTTTGCATCTTCTATGATTCCATAACCTCTTGCGGACCCAAGATTTGGCAACGCAGTCTTCTCACTTTCGATCGAAGGGGTCTCATCAAGTAAGATCGAAGCATCACAACCCTAAATCGACGATCAATATAACACCATTTCAACCATATATTAATTAATTGACTTTAAAACCAATTATATGAAATCAAGTGATATAATTAATCTTTAAACTAACCTGAACAAAGCAGTCATGAAAGTGAAGGCGAATGGGTACGAATCGTGTTGAGTGCCTTAGGGCAAGTATTATCATAGAACGTCGCGGAAAGTTGTGCATGGCATTGCATGCATGAAAGCAGAAGAAGAGAAAATATAGCAGCCTTAGCTGCGAAAGATTGAGTTGGAGTATTCATTTAGAGAATGTATACTATCAAGAAATTCAGAATATATTTGGCTTAGCTGAATTGGCTAAAGTAGAAATGAAGATGATGGAAAAGGAAATGGCCAAGGGACTTAATTTATAGGCACAGAAACACATAGATGGTAAGAGAGGAAAAACTATTTTTAGTCACTAATAGCTGCTATGCCGCGTTACTGCTAGTTTTTCTTACTACTGCCTCCAATTTATGCGAACCTATTTTCTTTTTAATCTGTTCCAAGAAGAATGATCCCTTTCTAAATTTGGTAACAATTTAGATTAAACTTATAATTCTACCTTTAATGAGAAGTTTTTATAACCACACAAATACTCTGGCCCCCTTTTGACTTGTTTAGGACCACAAATTCCAAAAGTCTTCATTTTTTCTTAAACTCCGTACCCAGTCAAACATGTTTACATAAATTGGAACGGAGGGAGTAATATATTTGAAATAGTAAATCGATCGATACACTTGACTTGTTCTTTAATATTGGCTCTGACTGGCTATGTGTTTGAAAAACTTTAGAAATATAGACGGATTCAGAATTTGAAGTTTATGATATATAAGTAATAATAACTCAGTTCACAATTAAATATTTCTAGAGATTTAATAAATTTCTTAATACATATATAAGGTTTGAAAAAATATACGTACATTGAATTCACGTGAACCTGTAGCTTACATGGAAAATCTGCCCTAGTTTTGAAATCTAGCGTTCTAATTGTAGTACTGTAAGTTATGTGTAAGTACTAGTTCTACAAAAGAAAATGGACTACAACTACTTATGGGCAACGTATATATAACGCAGACTTTCGGCTAAAAGTTTTTGGAAAATTCTATTAAAGAGGGAGGTAACAACTAATGGTGATCTCTCTTTTAAGTTTTGGTTGGCAGAGTTGTGCAATGTCTATACCATCAAAAGATAACATGTATCTAATGAAATAATCAATAGGTGCATGCAAGTTAGCCTGTATCGTAATTGAAGGAAAAACACTAGGCAATGTTGATCTTGCAAGCGCGCAGTAATTATTCCAACATCTTAAAATGGTCACCTGATGTTGGCCGAATCTTGTTCAGTTGCATTTAAGTTTTCCTTTTTTGCCTCTGCCTAAAAAGAAAGATACTTGAGTTGGTCTAAAAGTGTTTGGGCGCTCTATATAAAATGTAGACTCTATTCATATACACTCCATTAATAAGATGATTTATAGTCTCAAGGCATAAATTAATATGCCTTGTTTTACATCAAAAGATTTTTTTTTCTTTTTTAGAGTTTGTGCTTAATCAAATATCATCCAATGCTTTTTAGTCAAATGCAAAAGATTCCTTTTTTTAGTATGATCAATGTGATATCTACATACTTCGATAAAAGAAAATAAATTTTTTGGATTTGTTTTATATTTGAATATTAACAAATTAAATCTTACAAAAATTCAATAAACGGAGTTTATTTACTTTTAAGTTTATAAATTAAAATTTTAAGAGATAAACTAATTGATATTCAGATCAAGAAAGAAAATTGACCAATTCAGCTTTCGTATAATTAAGTCATGTTATTTCAGGAGTACCTGTCATTACAATGATTTGATATCTAGTTATAATAATAATAATAATCGAGTTTTAGGTTGTAGCAAAAAGTCAAAGTAAAAATATGGCAGAATGCATAGGCATCCCTTAAATTTGGCTTATCTTTAGCATCTATTGAGCACGTTTAAGTAAAGACAAATTGTGTCAACTAGATACATATTTTGCAGTTCCAAGTAAACTAAAGTGTCTGTATTTCATGCCAACACGACAAGTAGGACCAATAAGAAAAAAGGACGTCACTAGAGCAAAAAAAAACAAAATTGAAGGACCTTGGAGATGAAGACTCGTCGCTTTCTCCACCCGTCATTTTCCCACCGTTGAAGGAGATTGAAGCAAAATAGAAAAAGGGAATCTGCTTCTTCTCACTCGCTCAACACAAGTGGTGTGTTATACACATTGCTATGTCAGCGATATGCGTCAAATTGACACAATTTTTGCTTACCTTAAAGTGCTCAATAGATATTAATTTATGGTTGTTCACAGTTCAGTTTGGATCAGATTTTTTTTTTAAAGAAACCAAATCAGATAAGTCAATTTTTCAAATATTAGAACCAAAATCAAACCAATTAAGTCGGTTTTTTCTCGATTCGGTTTATGTCGGTTTTTCGGTTTTTTCGGTTATTTGGCATTTTTTTCTTAAATATAAGACATACACTACCAAACACATATTTCGGTGACCACATTTTTAACGTAACACTATCAAATCAATTGCTCTTTGAGAAATCTATTATTTACCAAGATATATTGATGATAATTGAATCAAATAGTTGTAAGCACGTGATTTTTGACCCTCCCCGAGAATTTTCACATTTTTAGCGTGAATATGTGAAATTGGGTCTAGTATAGCTATTTTAACTATTTTACTTTATTTCGTTGAAAAAAGAAAAATTTCAAAAAATATATATATAAATTTTAGTTTATGTATCTCTCATAAACTTGAAAAATACAAAAATTGCACTTTATTTTTGTACTTTATATAATTCCGAAAAATTACAAAAAAATAAAAATAAAATATAGTTCTATTAAGGTTTTATAGTCATTTTAACTTTGAAAAATACAAAAAAATATTGCTTCATATTTTTTCTTAATATTTAAAAAAAGCGAAAATTACAAAAATAGTTTTATTAATATTTTGTAGCTATTTTAAATCTTGAAAAATATTTAAAAAGATATAGTTCTGCTTAAATACTAGTCTTATTTTTGGTAGTTATTTTGTTTACATAGGACTAGTTAAGCAACGTTTTCCTATTTCTCGGGTCCGGGCAAAAGAATAATATTCGGGTTCAAACTACCCGGTTTTAGGCCTAATTTTCGGACCTAGCCCATAATAAACCGTGTCCAGGACACGTGGGGAACCCCACCACGCGTGGGGGACATATGCCTCGAACCCCACCACGCGTGGGGCTCATTTTCATGGGCATTGTATTACAAAAACACGGACAAACACATTTTTAAAGGGGACTTGGAGGAATTTGAAAAAAGGACTACTGTTCCTCTTTCTTCTTCAAAGAAGAAAGTAAGAAAACCCTACGAAAAGAGCAGGGAAACCATCCAGCTCCCTCTCCGTCAACGACCAGTCCAAAAACCACCCCGTCACAACCCCATCAGCTCCCATCACCACCAGTTCCCCTCCCCTCGTCACCACTGTTCGTCACCTTCTTCCTCATCGTTACGACCACCAGTCCAAAACCAACAACCCGTCAACCATCGATCACTACCCCACAAAACCATCACCAAACACCACCCCGTCATCCTCCTCAACGCCTAACAAACCCTACTGTAAAACCAACAAAAAATGGGACCAAACGAGTTCCCTCCATCCCTTCCGACACCCTCACGGACCAACTCCTCCATCGCCCATAACCACCACTGTCCAAACGAACGCCGGAAAACACGACAAGTCAGTCCCTCACCCCGTCGTAACTAAAACCAGTCGCGACAGTGACGACCATCGCCTTCCTCCTCCTTGAATCCGCCATTGTTGCCGTTGCGAGCTCCCTCCGTCGACCACTGCCTCCCGTCACCACCCAACACCACGACCAACAGTTTCCCCCCGTCGTCAACCTCCAGAACCAGTCCGCCATTTTCAGTCCAACGTCGTCAACCTCCAAGCAGTCGTAGCTGCGTTTCCGAGCAACGGTGGGTTGCTTCGATCCTGCTTGGCCGAGTTTTCTATTTTCCGTAGAGGTCGACTTTGGTTCGTCGAGGTCCGGTACGTCGAGGTGCTGTCCGAGGTTCCGTCGTTGTTCTTCGGTCAGAGAGGTCCGGCTTGAGTTCCGTCGGAATCGTGTTTGTCGTTCTGAGTTTGTCGAGGTGCAAAGGTTAGTAAACCTCGATGTATTAGATAAATAAACTTTACGTTGAATGTTTGAGATGCAATATAAAAATTGGTATGGAAATTTTTTGCCTATGTTTCATTGTCTGCATTTTGGTTCATTTTCATGTTATGTTATTCTTGTTTATTTGATGTCGTTTAATTAAGTTGGACTAGTCGTTCTATGACACAAGTTTGACGTTAATCTGTTCGTCCTTTCCTTCGGTTAGGTCATTCGAAAAAATAGTATTAGTGCATGCTGTTACTACTACCGAAACACTCATTTACTAAACTCCTTTTATTAAACTTCTAACAAGTCATGAGATCTTAGTTGTAAAGAGGCCGTAAGTTTAGTAATGTTAAAGACATAAAAATGGCATCCAATAATAATAATAATAATAATAATAATAAAGAATAAAATGAGACGAGCCTCGCCAAATAAAAGGGACAAATTGCGGGGCCCTCTAAGTGTATATATTAAATACTTAGATTCCGGGACGGGTCGTTTAGCAAATTTCACGGCCCTCCCCAAAAAATAATAATGCGCTAGTTGCTTTAGGCGCGCCTTTAATAACGTTATCTCCCTAAACTCGGGTGCACATTTATGTGACCCAAATCCAAATCTCAACGAAATCGAAATGTGCCTCTAATCACGGGTACATTGACTGTGACGTGGTATGAGATGCATTTCCATGACGTTGCAAATTCCTTTTAAAAAATAAGCATGAGATGAGCCTCGCCGAATAACAACACAAATCGTGGGGCCCTCAGTAAATACTTGTTTAAAATTACTTAGAATTCAGGAGGGTCGTTTAGCGAATTTCACGGCCCTCCCCGCAAAATAATAATGCGCTAGTTGCTTTAGGCGCACCTTTAATAATTTAATTTTCTTAAACTCGGGTGTGCATTTCATGCGACCCAAATCCAAATCCTAAAACATCAAATAAAATATGTTTCGGATTGTGGGTGCATTTCATGTGACACAGTCCAAAGATATATTTTAAGCGATGTTCACATTCTTATAAAACAATAATAATAAAGCGGTTAAAAGATAAATTTGCACATAAGTTCATATTGTATTAAAAATCAGATAAATAAGCCAAATATAACAGTTGAGCGACCGTGCTAGAACCACGGAACTCGGGAATGCCTAACACCTTCTCCCGGGTTAACAGAATTCCTTATCTAGATTTCTGGTACGCAGACTGTAATATAGAGTCATTATTTTCCTCGATTCGGGATTAAAATTGGTGACTTGGGACACCCTAAATCTCCCAAGTGGCGACTCTGAAATAAACAAATAAATCCCGTTTCGATTGTCCTTTAATTGGAAAAAACTCCCCCTGCGCCCCTCGGGCGCGGAAAAAGGAGGTGTGACAGCTCTGGCGACTCTGCTGGAGACTTTATGACCCAGAACCACTGGTTCAGGGTCCAAGAATTCGAGCTTAGAATAATTGTTATATTTGGCTTTATTATCTGATCTTTATTACATGTTTTGCATAAAAGTGCTAAATGTTGTCTTTTACCGCTTTTGATATTATCTGAACTGTATATAAACTGTGCCGAAACCCTTCTTTTCTTACCTCCGGGGAGAAGCTCGCTGGTCGAGACTCCCTATTCTGTTAGTGTCAATACCTGAAATAAGAAAGAGGTCGGACAAGTTACAAAGCCGGACGATCTCGCGGGTCCCCGGTACGTAGCCCCCTCCTCGACTCGAGTTGTCCGCTCGGGTACACAGTCTAGAACAAATACCAAGGTTTAAACCTAGTATAACGAAACTTCATGCCGGATCCCTAGTAGGAACGCTTATTTGCATCATATTGCATTTGACTTAGGGGACTCAACACAGGGGTTGGGTCCGTCTAGGACAGGCAACCTGAAATGGAAAAGACCATCATGCTGCATTCCTATCTGTGTTGTGCATTTATTTGCTTCGGTTCCGCATGTCGACCAGTTCCTAAAAAAAAGGGGAAAATAGCAGCGTAGGGGAGATAATTACTTATTTTTGGAAAATAAAACCAATGTCCAAGTAGTGTCAAAACCTCGCTGGAATTTTTCTAAAAAAAACAGTCTTGTTTATTGAGAGTTATTAAAAAAAATATAAAAATTTTCTTTTATCACTTTCAAAATCAAAAAAAAAAGAAAAGGTATTTATTTTAAAAGTAAAAAAAAAATTGAAAATTCATAATTCAAAATATGTGTTGTTTCTTTCGTAGTACCCCTTTTATGAATTCAGACTAATAGTCCAAATTTTTCCTAAAAAAAAATAATATAAAAAAAAATAAATAGTTTCTTTAATCTTTATCTCTTTTCAAAAAAATGTAAAAAAATACGCATTCCTGATTTCTAGGTTTATTCGATTTTTTCCTATTTTACGATAGCCCGAACTACGCGGGTTTGATTCTCACCGGATGTGAGATACGTAGGCAACCCTCATCGGGTCCAACCCCTTTTTTTTGCTAAAAACCCAAAAACAAATAATAAATAATAAAAAAAACAACATGTCAAGTTTTTATTCATAAATAAGTCGGGTGATATCCAACTTCCCCTTTTACAAAAAATAGCAAAAATATATGTCAAATTTCATAAAGAAGTCAGGTGACGCTGTTTTATCAAGACATAGCCGAATGTTCCCGAAAGGGACGCCGGAAGGCTGACTTTGCATAAACAGCCACTTTTGGGTCATTTTTAAGACTTGGTCCAGTTGACCCCCACAGCCTAAAAATCTTCGTCCCCGAGACGTTGAAAGGCCGTGTTTGCAATATTGACTTTTCTAATTTGAAAAACAATGAAAAAAGAGTTATAAATAAGTCAGGTGATGCTGTTTTGTCATAAGTCGAAAAAAAATATGAAAAAATAAAATAAGCCGAGCCAGTTTCGGCCGCGTCTTAAACCGTTCTTGCCGAAATAGCCTTAGAGTATCTTTCAGTGGTCGAAAGGCTATTTTCGTAAAAGAATGGACAAGTTTGTAAAGTGTCATAAAATAATCCTCCCCGGCCTCAAAATTCATGTGAAATTCGGAAGGGGCCACATTTGCAAAAATAACCATTTGGTTGCATTTGTCGAACAGAGAAAGGGAGTTAGCCTTTTGTTTTTGAGTTTATAAATCTCTTGATTAAAGTATATGGGTTATTTGATTTTCAAGTTTGTAGGTCATCTTTAAACCTTTGAAACCCAGTTTGTTTTAATATGAAAGTGAAAAGAAAAAATGTTCATTATTGTTTATCTTTTATTGGTCCGAACTACGCAAGGTCTGATTCATGCGGGGTCATGATACGTAGGCAATCTCCATAAGATTCGACCACAACAAAAAAAAGAATGAAAAAAAAAGAATGAAAAAAAACGAAATGAAAAAAAATGAAAATAATGAAAAAGAGAAAAAAAAAGAAAAAGGAAAAACAAGGGTAAATAATAAATAAATAAATAAATATATATATATATATATATATATATATATGTTGATAATAATAAGGACCGACTGAGTCCGTTCTGACATATTTGGTGTTGAATTGTGAAGAAAGTTGAGGTGGTCGGTTTGTGCCTCAAAGAAAAATGTCAACTAACGTCGAAGCTGTTACAAGTGCTCCAGAGACTCAGAGTCGGAGGGTTCCTCGTCATGAGTCACAATTTGCGACATAACAAGAGCAGTACCACTCTCCTGAGTACCACTCGTACTCGTTTGATCTTGCTGCAAAAACTGAGAAGCCTGCCCAAAAGATGGTACAGGAAGAAATGACCCGAAGAGTGAAAAGCTTAGAACAATGGTTGGAAAACATGCAAGGGTTGGCAGGCCAAAAGAGTGTTGCCTTCAAAGATCTATGTATGTTCCCCGATGTCCACTTGCCGCCTGGTTTCAAGACTCCAAAATTTGAAAAGTACGATGGACATGGAGATCCCATAGCCCACCTGAAAAGGTATTGCAATCAACTGAGAGGTGCGGGAAGAAATGAAGAATTGTTGATGGCTTATTTTGTGGAAAGCCTTACGGGAGTAGCCTCCGAATGGTTTATGGATCAAGACACGTCTCGCTGGTATGTCTGGGATGACATGGCACAGGCCTTTGTCAGACAGTTCCAATACAACATCGACATTCCCCCAGACCGCATTTCCCTTTCAAACCTGAAGAAGAAACCAAGTGAAAGTTTCAGGGAATATGCCATAAAATGGAGAGAGCAAGCAGCTCGAGTTAAGCCACCCATGGATGACCACGAGCTAATTACTGTCTTCCTTCAAGCGCAAGAGCCAGATTACTTTCAAAACATGGTGTCCGCAGTTGGCAAAACCTTCCCGGAAGCAATCAAAATTGGAGAAATGGTAGAGAATGGTCTTAAGACAGGCAAAATTATAAGTCAAGCTGTTCTTAAAGCCGCAACTCAGGCTGTCCTGGTTGAGTCAGATAATCTTAGCGACACAAATGAGGAGATTGAAGAAATCATGATGACATCAGGGTCTAGAAGAGGCCCCAGGAGAACATCTCGAAAGTATGAGCAGCCTCCTCAAATTTTCTATGGCTCCCCTGAGCAGTATTATCCACCTCAGGACGCTCAATACTCTGTCGCTCCACCTCAGTATGTTGTCCAGCCACCAAAACACCCCAGGAGGCGAGCACGAGCATCACAAAATCTCCAGAAGTCTCCACAAAATTTTCAGGTGCCCTATAACCCACAGCCAAGCCAGTGGTATAAAGGGGAACAAAGGTTGAAAGATAATTTTACACCAATAGGAGAGTCCTATGAAAGCTTATTTGAGAAATTAAAGAATCATGACATGATTGCACCTATTCCTCCAAATCGTGTGGACCCACGTGCAAGAAGCTTTGACCCTTCTAAAAGGTGTGAATACCATTCCAATGTCCAGGGGCACAATGTTGAAAGCTGTCGGGATTTGAAAAGAGAAATAGAAAGAATGATCCAAGAAGGGCGGATTGTGATTAATAACAGTGACATGGAGCACTCGAACCCTATCGAGAACTTATTGACAGAGGGTGACGATGTTGAAGCGGGTAATGGTCTTGGCAGTATTGATGCAAAGCTCAGTGGCTAAGATGCCAATTTTTTTGGGAGGACGCTTCGTTCCTTGGTCAGCAAGAGAGAAGCTTGTGGTGGCTTATTTTGTGGTCATTTCTGTTGTTTGGATTATTAAGGTTGTAATTGGGATTTTGTCTTCTTTCCATTTTGTCATAGCAGTTTGTTTAAATTTTGTCCAGTTTGTGTTAGGATTTTATTCTGGTTGTGTTGTTTGTTTTATTATTCAAACCATTACGCCGGTAGTCTAATACAAAGTCGGTCTTTTGTTAGTTCCAGTCGTCTTTTGTTTAGTCCTTTTATCATTTCATTCAATGCCGATTCTAGGGACATGACATGCGCACTCACTTTGGGCCTAGTCTTTAAAGTTAATCCTAAAACCCTGGAAAGGCGATCAGACCATTTAAAGAAAATAAGGACGGTTTGAGATT
This sequence comes from Nicotiana sylvestris, assembly GCF_000393655.2. Lineage (NCBI taxonomy): Eukaryota > Viridiplantae > Streptophyta > Magnoliopsida > Solanales > Solanaceae > Nicotiana > Nicotiana sylvestris. The sequence goes on along the minus strand of NC_091060.1, from coordinate 19,569,567 downwards.
ATTCAGAGCTCGAGTCATGTGGAACTGGGGCAAGTTAAACACAAAGAAAACCGTTAAAGAAAGATTCGCCTAAATTGGCATGAGGGTCGTTCATAATAATGAGAATGAGAGTGTCGCCCAACGGTGCTTTAGAAGTGACAAATGAACAAACATATGTTGAATATAATTGTCAAGTCCAACACCATCGGAAGAGACTATAAATCTATTGTTTGATTGTGTTGTTCGCACTTGGCATGTTTTGAAGACTAGAATGACGAAGGCATTTTGTTCTGCTACCCAAACACTTTATCCTTCGTTAACCCCTTTTGAGCCTTATTTATTTTCTTTCATACCCCTCGTTCGGAATCAGTAGCAACGAAAAGAAAAAAAAAGAGAAAGAAAGAAAACAACAAAACGAAAAAAGAGAAAAAAAAAGAGAAAAAGAAAAGAAAAGAAATTGATAACGAAGGAAAAAAAAAGAAAATCAAATGAAAAGAGGAATTGGGAACTACGTTTGACCTGATTCCTCAAAGAGGATACGTAGGCGCTTCACGGCTCGGTCATAGTCTTGAAAACGAAAAAAAAATCAATTAAAATATCCCCAGGCAAGAAACTGGGGCAAAGGTTGCGTTGTTGTAAATAAATCTAATTCCGAAGGTTGTAACTAATAACCCAAAAATTAATGTATTTTTGAGCCTTTTATACCTTTTCTTTCTAGCCTATCCAAAACCCACACTACGGTCCAAAGAAAGACCTTCTGATCAGTCTTCAAATGATGCCAAGCCAGACAAATTAAGAGTCTTACTGGCGCACATAACATTCTGTTCCACAGCAGAAAGGACTCTAATCTCCAACAGAAAGAGTCATACCGGCAACACTCCAAATCCCCAGCTGGAGAGAGATATAAAACGAGAGAGTCTTATTGGTGAAAACCTTCACAGGCACCATAAGGCGATGAAAGCTGAGAGAAGAACCAAAAATGAGAGAGACCTGATAGTGAAAACCCTTCGGGCACTACAAGTCGAATAAGATTGAGAATCAGATGGGGAATCGCCAATTGAAGATCTTGAAAGATGATTGACGGTAGAGGATAGGCCACATACGCATGTCATGGCCATTAGAGTCGGTATCTGCGTTTGAAAGGTTTTCATTTATAGTTTCTTTTGTTAAAGAGTCATTTTTTCCTTTCGTCCTTTATTCTGTTCCCTTTTATCTTTTTTTTTCTTTCATATAAAAAAAAAATCCCCAATAGAGTCTGTTTGGTCAGAACAAGTGTGAATTGACTTCAAAATGGGCCATCAGCTTTCCAAAATGAGATCTGACTAGTACATCCAAGTGGTATAGTCAACAGGGAATAAACGCGAGGCCAGTGTCAAAAAGATATCCCTAGCAAAAAGGGAATTGACAGAAGGGTTGACAAGTGTCAAGAGGGATACCATTGCCTTTATCAAAAGTTATAAACCTCAAGGCCAAGGCCCATGAACAGAGCAGGGAGAGCAGTGAGCATGATTTGGTAAATTCATACTAGACTAAAAGGTCGGGGAAATGCCAGTTTCCGAGCTATGTCGCAAAAGAAGAGGGATATCCCCAGCAGGAAGGGATTATCCCCAGCACATAATATCATCCCCAACAAGCTGTGGAGCGTAGAGCAAGGAAGGAGAAAGGGAAAACCATCCCAGTGGGAGTATCACAACCAACCACCATGTTTTAAACTAACAAATTTTGTCTGATTTGAAACAGGTAAGGGAAATGGCATTGATGCCAGAAATGCATGCACAGGGTTATTATCAAACTGGGACAGAAAATTTTCCTTCCATTTAAGAAAATTTTCTGGAAGTCAAGTACCCCCAACATGTAAGTAAATAATTCCCCAACAGTGTTTATCCCTAGCAGTTGCAAGGAGTCCAACACAAGGTTGGAAAGTCGGTATCCTCAGCGGTTCCTTTCGGGGAAAGGCAAAACGACTCTCAAGGGAGGTAGTCTTCGAAGGAAGAAGCTATGCAAAAAGAAAAAAAGAAAAAAGAAAAAAGAATAATAATAATTAAAAAAAAAGAATAAAAAAAAAACAAGACCTAGTCCGATGAACCTTCTCCTAGGATCAAAATCTTAGTCCGACGAATCTTTCTCCTAAGATAGAGACCTAGTCTGATGAACCTTCCCCTAGGATCAAAATCGTAGTCCGATGAACCTTTCGCCTAAGAATAAAAAAAAAACAAGACCTAGTCCGATGAACCTTCTCCTAGGATCAAAATCTTAGTCCGACGAATCTTTCTCCTAAGATATAGACCTAGTCTGATGAACCTTCTCCTAGGATCAAAATCTTAGTCTGATGAATCTTTCTCCTAAGATACCAAAAACAAAAGATGACCTAGTCTGATGAACCTTCTCCTAGGATCAAAATCTTAGTCCGACGAATTTTTCTCCTAAGATAGAGACCTAGTCTGACGAACCTTCTCCTAGGATCAAAATCTTAGTCTGATGAATCTTTCTCCTAAGATAACCAAAAAAACAAAAAAAAAGACCTAGTCTGATGAACCTTCTCCTAGGATCAAAATCTTAGTCCGACGAATCTTTCTCCTAAGATAGAGACCTAGTCTGATGAACCTTCACCTAGGATCAAAATCTTAGTCTGATGAATCTTTCTCCTAAGATGCCAAAAACAAAAAATGACCTAGTCTGACGAACCTTCTCCTAGGATCAAAATATTAGTCTGACGAATTTTTCTCCTAAGATAGAGACCTAGTCTGACGAACCTTCTCCTAGGATCAAAATCTTAGTCCGACGAATCTTTCTCCTAAGATAGAGACCTAGTCTGATGAACCTTCTCCTAGGATCAAAATCTTAGTCCGATGAATCTTTCTCCTAAGATACCAAAAAGAAAAGACCTAGTCTGACGAATCTTTCTCCTAGGATACCAAAAAAAACAAGACCTAGTCTGACGAACCTTCTCCTAGGATCAAAATCTTAGTCCGACGAATTTTTCTCCTAAGATAGAGACCTAGTCTGATGAACCTTCTCGTAGGATCGAAATCTTAGTCTGATGAATCTTTCTCCTAAGATGCCAAAAATCCTAAGATCACATCCCCAGCGAGTTCCTTGTAAAAATTCTCCAGCAAGCTTGCCCCAACAAATCCCCAGCAAGTCCGTTCTGTACAAATCCCCACAGAGTCTCCCCTTGTACAATCCCCCACAGAGTCTCCCCAATATTAAAAAAAAAATTAAAAAAAAATGGAATCTCCCCAGCACATCCCCAGCGAGTCCCTTTGTAAAAATTCCCCAAAGATCTTACCCCAACAAATCCTAGAAAAACCGCTTTGAAATAAATCCCCAGCATGCCCCGTTGTACAAAAATCCACACAAAGAATCCACTTTGTAAATATTTCCCCACAGAGCTTCCTTTTGTACAAATCCCCACAGAGTATCCCCAATAAAATCCCCGTTGAGAATCTCCAAGCAAGATGGGACCCCAAAAAAAAAAAAAAAATAAAAAAAATAAAAATAAAAGAGAGCCTTGCGAGGCAAATCATCACAAAATTTGGAAATACAAAGCCTGAGCAGTCAAAAGAGTTTCGCCATTTGAATCCAATCAACGGCAGGACTTCGCGACAGAAATAAGGACGCAACAAAGCAACAGGAACGATCAAGGTCACCAAACCGACCGTCATTTCCGAACTAACAATTGTTCTTTGTCTGAAAAGTTTGAAACAGGTATAATCCAAGACAACCGTGCAAGAAGCAGGTGTCACCCAAAGAAGAAGGTACACGGGTACAAGAAATACTTTGGCTTATGAATTCACTCGAAAGGTAAGTTTCCACGAAACTCCCTTTTATCTTCTACTAAAACAAGAAAATTCAAAAAAAGAGATCGTTTAGTATTCTCGAACTTTGTCCCCAGCCAGTCAGCATTAGGTCTTTAAACCCTAAACTGAGCTTTTCCATGCAATCAGCATTAGGGTTTTAAACCCTAAACTGAATTTTCCTTTTAGTCAGCATTAGGGTTTTAAACCCTAAACTGAATTTTTTCCTTTCAGCCAGCATTAGGGTTTTAAACCCTAAACTGAGCTTTTCCATGCAATCAGCATTAGGGTTTTAAACCCTGAACTGAATTTTTCCTTTAGTCAGCATTAGGGTTTTAAACCCTAAACTGAACTTTTTTCCTTTCAGCCAGCATTAGGGTTTTAAACCCTAAACTGAGCTTTTCCATGCAATCAGCATTAGGGTTTTAAACCCTAAACTGAATTTTCCTTTTAGTCAGCATTAGGGTTTTAAACCCTAAACTGAACTTTTTTCTTTCAGCCAGCATTAGGGTTTTAAACCCTAAACTGAACTTTTTCCTTTCAGCCAGCATTAGAGTTTTAAACTCTAAACTGAGCTTTTTCATGCAATCAGCATTAGGGTTTTAAACCCTAAACTGAATTTTCCTTTTAGTCAGCATTAGGGTTTTAAACCCTAAACTGAACTTTTTCCTTTCAGCCAGCATTAGAGTTTTAAACTCTAAACTGAGCTTTTTCATGCAATCAGCATTAGGGTTTTAAACCCTAAACTGAATTTTCCTTTTAGTCAGCATTAGGGTTTTAAACCCTAAACTGAACTTTTTCCTTTCAGCCAGCATTAGAGTTTTAAACTCTAAACTGAGCTTTTTCCAGCCAATCAGCATTAGGGTTTTAAACCCTAAACTGAATTTTCCTTTTAGTCAGCATTAGGGTTTAAAACCCTAAACTGAACTTTTTCCTTTCAGCCAGCATTAGAGTTTTAAACTCTAAACTGAGCTTTTTCATGCAATCAGCATTAGGGTTTTAAACCCTAAACTGAATTTTCCCTTTTAGTCAGCATTGGGGTTTTAAACCCTAAACTGAACTTTTTCCTTTCAGCCAGCATTAGAGTTTTAAACTCTAAACTGAGCTTTTTCATGCAATCAGCATTAGGGTTTTAAACCCTAAACTGAATTTTCCTTTTAGTCAGCATTAGGGTTTTAAACCCTAAACTGAACTTTTTCCTTTCAGCCAGCATTAGAGTTTTAAACTCTAAACTGAGCTTTTTCATGCAATCAGCATTAGGGTTTTAAACCCTAAACTGAATTTTCCTTTTAGTCAGCATTAGGGTTTTAAACCCTAAACTGAACTCTTTCCTCTAGTCAGCATTAGAGTTTTAAACCCTAAACTGAACTCTTTCCATTCAGCCAGCGTTAGGGTTTTAAACCCTAAACTGAACTTTTTTCCTTTCAACCAGCATTAGGGTTTTAAACCCTAAACTGAGCTTTTCCATGCTATCAGCATTAGGGTTTAAACCCTAAACTGAATTTTCCTTTTAGTCAGCATTAGGGTTTTAAACCCTAAACTGAACTTTTTCCTTTCAGCCAACATTAGGGTTTTAAACTCTAAACTGAGCTTTTTTTCATGCAATCAGCATTAGGGTTTTAAACCCTAAACCGAATTTTCTGTTTAGTCAGCATTGGGGTTTTAAACCCTAAACTGAACTTTTTTCATTCAATCAGCATTAGGGTTTTAAACCCTAAACTGAATTTTTCCTTAGTCAGCATTAGGGTTTTAAACCCTAAACTGAATTCTTCCTTTGTTCGGCGTTAGGGTTTTAAACCCTAAACTGAACCTTTCCCCAGCTAGTCGGTATTGGGGCTCCAACCCTGAACTGAGCATGCATATCCTCTTTCATCAATCTTATGAACTTCCTGGCGAGTAATTAACGAAATTTTCCTAGTGAAACTAGGGCAGAAAATTTCGTTCGTTTGTTTTCTCCCGCAGGTCTAACCTCGAGCCACATGGATCGAAACGACCCACGAGATGAGTCCCAGTTCGGAATCTAAGAAGAAAAAGAAAAAAGATGTCCCGAGGCACCGGAGAAAATGGAAGGCAGAAGGCTACGATAGAAGTCCCCAGCACTCAATCCAAGATAGAAGCAACAAGAAGCTCGCCCCAAGAATGCGAGTCAACAGTCTGAGAGGGTCAACAAAAGCTAGTCACAAAAACAAAACAAAAAAAGAAGAAAAAGAAAAAATGAATGAATCCGAAGCACGGATGTGGAGAACAGATGTGGTCTGCTCAAGAACTAGCGCCTACAACTAGCAAGTATCAAGGTTCAAATCCAAAAGTCTGTATGAAGCACCATTCAAGACTCAAGATCAAGTTTCAGAAGACTTAGAGATAGGAATTCTTGTAACTAGCAGCTGATAGGTTTAGTTAGTCTTTTTCAGTTATCATTTTTTGATGTAATGACAGGACCGCGGACCGGAACCTCAACGGAACGGCACCTCGATCGGCTCTTCACCTCGGTACACTTCACTATCTCTCTCATTCCCGAACTACACGTGGCCTGATTCCTGTATAACCAAGGATATGTAGGCAGCTCAGATACCAGGGCTCGGTCACATTCCCTCCCTTTCCTTAAGTGTAGTCCGTCCAAGTAATGGTCGGGTCAAAAACACGTCTAGTCGTTCTTTGTCGGAAAACTCTTCGTGTTTCCAGTCAAAGAGGGGCAGCTGTAAGCACGTGATTTTTGACCCTCCCCGAGAATTTTCACATTTTTAGCGTGAATATGTGAAATTGGGTCTAGTATAGCTATTTTAACTATTTTTACTTTATTTCGTTGCAAAAAGAAAAATTTCAAAAAATATATATATAAATTTTAGTTTATGTATCTCTCATAAACTTGAAAAATACAAAAATTGCACTTTATTTTTGTACTTTATATAATTCCGAAAAATTACAAAAAAATAAAAATAAAATATAGTTCTATTAAGGTTTTATAGTCATTTTAACTTTGAAAAATACAAAAAAATATTGCTTCATATTTTTTCTTAATATTTAAAAAAACGAAAATTACAAAAATAGTTTTATTAATATTTTGTAGCTATTTTAAATCTTGAAAAATATTTAAAAAGATATAGTTCTGCTTAAATACTAGTCTTATTTTTGGTAGTTATTTTGTTTACATAGGACTAGTTAAGCAACGTTTTCCTATTTCTCGGGTCCGGGCAAAAGAATAATATTCGGGTTCAAACTACCCGGTTTTAGGCCTAATTTTCGGACCTAGCCCATAATAAACCGTGTCCAGGACACGTGGGGAACCCCACCACGCGTGGGGGACATATGCCTCGAACCCCACCACGCGTGGGGCTCATTTTCATGGGCATTGTATTACAAAAACACGGACAAACACATTTTTAAAGGGGACTTGGAGGAATTTGAAAAAAGGACTACTGTTCCTCTTTCTTCTTCAAAGAAGAAAGTAAGAAAACCCTACGAAAAGAGCAGGGAAACCATCCAGCTCCCTCTCCGTCAACGACCAGTCCAAAAACCACCCCGTCACAACCCCATCAGCTCCCATCACCACCAGTTCCCCTCCCCTCGTCACCACTGTTCGTCACCTTCTTCCTCATCGTTACGACCACCAGTCCAAAACCAACAACCCGTCAACCATCGATCACTACCCCACAAAACCATCACCAAACACCACCCCGTCATCCTCCTCAACGCCTAACAAACCCTACTGTAAAACCAACAAAAAATGGGACCAAACGAGTTCCCTCCATCCCTTCCGACACCCTCACGGACCAACTCCTCCATCGCCCATAACCACCACTGTCCAAACGAACGCCGGAAAACACGACAAGTCAGTCCCTCACCCCGTCGTAACTAAAACCAGTCGCGACAGTGACGACCATCGCCTTCCTCCTCCTTGAATCCGCCATTGTTGCCGTTGCGAGCTCCCTCTGTCGACCACTGCCTCCCGTCACCACCCAACACCACGACCAACAGTTTCCCCCCGTCGTCAACCTCCAGAACCAGTCCGCCATTTTCAGTCCAACGTCGTCAACCTCCAAGCAGTCGTAGCTGCGTTTCCGAGCAACGGTGGGTTGCTTCGATCCTGCTTGGCCGAGTTTTCTATTTTCCGTAGAGGTCGACTTTGGTTCGTCGAGGTCCGGTACGTCGAGGTGCTGTCCGAGGTTCCGTCGTTGTTCTTCGGTCAGAGAGGTCCGGCTTGAGTTCCGTCGGAATCGTGTTTGTCGTTCTGAGTTTGTCGAGGTGCAAAGGTTAGTAAACCTCGATGTATTAGATAAATAAACTTTACGTTGAATGTTTGAGATGCAATATAAAAATTGGTATGGAAATTTTTTGCCTATGTTTCATTGTCTGCATTTTGGTTCATTTTCATGTTATGTTATTCTTGTTTATTTGATGTCGTTTAATTAAGTTGGACTAGTCGTTCTATGACACAAGTTTGACGTTAATCTGTTCGTCCTTTCCTTCGGTTAGGTCATTCGAAAAAATAGTATTAGTGCATGCTGTTACTACTACCGAAACACTCATTTACTAAACTCCTTTTATTAAACTTCTAACAAGTCATGGGATCTTAGTTGTAAAGAGACCGTAAGTTTAGTATTGCTAAAGACATAAAAATGGCATCCAAAATAATAATAATAATAATAATAATAAAGAATAAAATGAGACGAGCCTCGCCAAATAAAAGGGACAAATTGCGGGGCCCTCTAAGTGTATATATTAAATACTTAGATTCCGGGACGGGTCGTTTAGCAAATTTCACGGCCCTCCCCAAAAAATAATAATGCGCTAGTTGCTTTAGGCGCGCCTTTAATAACGTTATCTCCCTAAACTCGGGTGCACATTTATGTGACCCAAATCCAAATCTCAACGAAATCGAAATGTGCCTCTAATCACGGGTACATTGACTGTGACGTGGTATGAGATGCATTTCCATGACGTTGCAAATTCCTTTTAAAAAATAAGCATGAGATGAGCCTCGCCGAATAACAACACAAATCGTGGGGCCCTCAGTAAATACTTGTTTAAAATTACTTAGAATTCAGGAGGGTCGTTTAGCGAATTTCACGGCCCTCCCCAAAAAATAATAATGCGCTAGTTGCTTTAGGCGCACCTTTAATAATTTAATTTTCTTAAACTCGGGTGTGCATTTCATGCGACCCAAATCCAAATCCTAAAACATCAAATAAAATATGTTTCGGATTGTGGGTGCATTTCATGTGACACAGTCCAAAGATATATTTTAAGCGATGTTCACATTCCTAAAAAACAATAATAGTAAAGCGGTTAAAAGATAAATTTGCACATAAGTTCATATTGTATTAAAAATCAGATAAATAAGCTAAATATAACAGTTGAGCGACCGTGCTAGAACCACAGAACTCGGGAATGCCTAACACCTTCTCCCGGGTTAACAGAATTCCTTATCTAGATTTCTGGTACGCAGACTGTAATATAGAGTCATTATTTTCCTCGATTCGGGATTAAAATTGGTGACTTGGGACACCCTAAATCTCCCAAGTGGCGACTCTGAAATAAACAAATAAATCCCGTTTCGATTGTCCTTTAATTGGAAAAAACTCCCCCAAGATATATTGATGATAATTGAATCAAATAGTGATGAATAATTTAAGGACTCAATTAAAAATATATTATTTTTAACATGAAATAGATTCTTACACTTAACAAAAGAAAACTACCAATCAAACTAGAATGTAAAGGTAAAGAACTGTACCAAAAGTGCAAACGATTAACATTTACTATACAATTTTTGAAACTTTGTATAAAAGTATACATATATATATGTGTAATACAAAATTTAAAATAGTTACTCCTATATTCGGTTTGATTCGATTTTTTTTTATTATAACCAAAATCATACCAAATTTGATCAGTTTTTAAATTTCAAAATTACAACCAAACCAAAAAGTATCAATTTTTTTGATCGGTTTGATTTGATTTTCGATTTGGTTCGATTTTTCGGATTTTTATGAACACCCTTGAATACTATCCGTAGTTGAGGTGTTCAAATTAAAAAAATGGCCAAGTTTAGGAGGGCTGCCTATGTATTCTGCTCTGCCTAAAAATACTTGAAATATCAAAAGTCAACTGCCAACGGCATTAAAATAGGAAAAGTATTCATTTGCCAGCTAGCAAAGTACAAGTCTTTTCTGTCATCTTTGTCTTAATAATATTTTCTCCAAGTTCATGTACGTTTTTTGGGTACTCATATTGTAATAAATTTGAATTCACATCATGTAAGATTATTAAAGAGAGAAACGCTTCCTACATTTTCTTTAATACTAAGAACTCGAACTCAAGGTCATTGCTTAATGAATACATCTTCGAGATATGAAATTTATAAATTCCTATAACGATCTTAAATTAATATACAATAATAATTGGATCACACTCACATATTTAGTAGTAATATTTAATGAATTTCTTAAAAATATGTACACGTCTTGAACAAAAACTACTATATTCACGTTAATATGTATGTGACATTGTAGATTCGCCTTGCTAGTTAGTGGAAAGATCCTATCCATTCTCGGTTGCAGATATGCTTTTAGGTTACAGATTCAATTGAACGTATAACTTTTGACACACAATATGTATTCATATGTAAAAACCTATTAAAATCTCAATAAGTATTTGCAATAGTAATAATAATACAATGAGTTTATGTCACGGCCCAAAATCCCTCCGAATGAGTCATGATGACACCTAGTCTCTAAATTAGGTAAGCCTAACATTAACTGAAATAACCATGACATTTACCAACTTTAAATTAGATAACTCTGAAAATTTACAATTTCCCAAAATCGGTGATACAAGTCATAAGCTTTTCTAAGAGTAGTTATACAAAATAAATACACCACTGTCCCGAAACAAAAGAACAAATGGAAAATACGTACAAATAAAAGTGACTCCGAGGATTGCGAACGCAACCGCAGGTTTACCTTGAGTCTCCACTGCATCGACCTGCACAACTACTACCGATCAAATACCTGGATCTGTATACAAAAATGTACAGACGTGTAGTATGAGCACACCACTGCGGTGCCCAGTAATTATCAAGACTAACCTCGGTGGAGTAGTGACGAGGAACAGTCAAGACACCTACTGGTCAAATAAATTAAACAGGATAGGATAATAGATTATCAACATAAAGATAACGAAGTAATATCCACAGCAGGGAGAAAAACAAACTATAATTAGCAGAAACAATAAATGGAAAACACGAATGAAAACGAAAAATAACCAAGTAACTCAACACTAATATAGCAGGGACGCAGACAAGTAAAATGTACATAAATAAGGAAAACAATGTCAACTTAATTAATCACATCATTTCTAATGCGCCATTTTAGCCATCTCAGAACTCGAAGTCTCATATCATAACCTCACCTTCAAACCTTTAGCACACCCGGTACCTTGTGCCCACGTGTTTCTATCTCAATTTGTACAACAACATTCTCATTTACATAGCAATTAAAGTACAACTTATAAACCAATTAGGAAATCAACAAGAAAGATGAAGTTATTTTCAGAAATCATTTGAATGAAGAAAGTTCCCTTTTCAATTAAAATACGACATCGAATGAATTATTACCTTTAACATGAGATTTAATACATTACAATTTAGTAGAAATCCTTTTTAAGTAAATACATATCAGACGGTTTAAGGAGATTTAATTGAGAAACTAATTGAATAATAAATGTAAAAATTATTAAAATTTTGAAGTATTGAAATATATATTAATTACGGCGAGTTAAAATTGAATAGAAGATCATGCAAAGCAACGTAGTATAAATTTCTTTATTTAAAATTACGATATTACTAGTAATTCAACGGGACGGGAGCAAAATATTGAGGGGAACATCAAATACTGATAGTAAATAAGTAGATGAGCAAGGTAATTATCATCTTTGGAACCAACAAAAATAGTAGAAACAGTAACAAGTGCGCGACATCATCCTTCGTGCTTTTACTCTCGTCCTCACCGTAGAAATCAAAAGAAACGGCACGGCATCAACTTTCGTGCTTTTACTCCCTCATAATCATGGCACAACATTACCTTTCGTGCTTTTACTCTCAATAATGTGTCACGGCATCACCCTTCGTGCTTTTACACTCACAGAATATGGCACGACATCACCCTTCATGCATTAACACTCACAATATCGACATGGCATCACCCTTCGTGCATTAACACTCACTCACAATATCACACACGACATCACCCTTCGTGCTTTACATTCTTCCTCACCTAAACAATTGAAATCATAACATCCCGACAAGGGAATCAACAATAGAAATAATAACATCCTTGCAAGGAAATCAACAATAGAAACAATAACATCCCGGCAAGGGAATCAACAATAGAAACAATAACATCCTGACAAGGGAATCAACAATAACCAATCTCGTTTCAACAGTTAGCTTTGTAATATAGATCTCAACTTGAGTTAATACCCAACAATGGTCAATTATCAAGAGAATATCATAAGTCTTGTCCAACATAAATAATCGTCAATTTAAGCATGCATAGTACATAATAAGGATCACGGAAAAATCAAAAAACACAATAACCTTAACAAAATAACAAGACATAATAAACACATAATAACTACACCGGTAACCACAACAATTGGACATGTAACATATTCGCACGAAGTCATAGAGAAACTCACAATCAAGAAGTATCAAAACAATAAGGAAGACAATCACTTCAATTAAGGCAAACAAGGGTCAAGTAACAAGTAAGGATTAGAGGAAAGCTAACAACATCATTTAGAGCATATAGAGGTAAAACAAACAATTAGGAAACCCAATCATATCGGAAAACTTCTCACTTAATGAATATAAGGACCTAAGAACCCTATAGGCAAATTTTCCATAAATAAGTCTGAGCACACACTCGTCACCTCGCTTGTGTCACAACTCCTTTTTCCGCTACACCCCCGCTAAGGGACGTAAAGGGAGTTTTTCCAATTAAAGGACAATCGAAATGTGATTTATTTATTTATTTCAGAGTCGCCACTTGGGAGATTTATGGTGTCCCAAGTTACCGGTTTTAATCCTGAATCGAGGAAAAGAATGACTCTATTTAACAGTCTGGGCACCAGAAATCCGGATAAGGAATTCTGTTAACCCGGGAGAAGGTGTTAGGCATTCCCGAGTTTCGTGGTTCTAACACGGTCGCTCAACTGTCATATTCGGCTTATTTATCTGATTTTTGATACATGTTGAATCTATGTGCAAATTTAACTATGTACCACTTTTATTATTATTATTATTTTTACCAAGAATTTGCAACATCGTGAAAATACATCTCGAACCACGTCACATCAATGCACCCGTGGTTATTGACACATAAATATATTTCGCGTGCACAAACTACAATCAGCATAAAAGACTTAAATCCTAAGGGGAAGTCCCCCACACAAGGTTAGACAAGATACTTACCTCGAACACGAAAAATTGATACTCTAAAATGCAGTTCTCAGGTGAAAAGACCTCCGGACGGCAGAAATCTAACCAAATTTACTTCAAAGCACAAATAAAATACATAAGAAACTATTCTGGATTATAAAGTCTCAATCTTTACCAAATTCGAAAAATCAATCCAAAAGTCGACCCCCGGGCCCTCACCTCGAAGCCCGACAAATTTTACAAAAAATTGAATACCCATTCCGATACGAGTTCAACTATACAAAATTTATCAAATTCTGATACTATTTGGTCCCTCAAATCATGATTTTTCATTTTAGAAACTTTCTTTCAGAACCAACATTTTCCTCAACTCAAAACACATTTTAAATGATGAAACAAAATCATGGAATATGTTGGATTCTAGGTTAAGAACTGTGATGACTTGTTTTAGAAATAAATTCTGTGTTTCGAGGCCTTAAAACCTCTTTTTGTCTCACCTCGATTTGCTTGCGCAATCTGGGCGTGTATCCGGAAAGCCATTATGTGAAAATCTGTGAAACAAATGATGAATTTTGCTTTTAAGATGAATTTAAGTTGACTTTGGTCAATATTCTTGGTAATGGGACCCGAACCCGTGATCCGATGGTCTCGTAGGGTCCGTAGTAAAATTTGGGACTTGGGCATATGCCCGGAATCGAATTCCGAGATCCCAAGCCCGAGAAATAAATTTTTGAAGAAAATTGTTTAACTGAAATTTTAAGAGTTTTTGAAAACTTGAATGTATTGGAATGTGATGGTATCGGACCCGTATTTTGGTTACGGAGCCTGGTACAGGTCTTATGTGGAATTTAAGTTGAGGCTGTAAAATTTGATAAGAAACGGACTTGATACGATGTGAATCGGACCACCGGTTGTTAAAAATGGAACTTAAGAGTTCATAAGATTTTTCTTTGATTTTGGTGCTAAATTCATGGTTATTGATGTTATTTTGATGATTTGATTGCACGAGCAAGTCCGTATGATGTTTTTGGACTTGCGTGCATGTTTGGTTTAGACCTCCGAGGGCTCGAAAGAGTTTTGGATAGGCCACATAGTGTTTTGAACTTAGGAAAAACTGCTGTGTGTTGCGGGTCTGCAGGCTTCGCAATTGCGAGGTTGCTTTTGCGAATAAACATTCGCATTTGCGAAGACTGGTCTAGCAGGCCTTGGTCGCAAATGCGACCTTTCCTCGCAATTGCGATGTCGCAAATGCGACAGGTCCCTCGCAATTGCGAAGGTGACCGGAATTTCCCATGGTCGCAAATGCGACGTATCCTTCACATTTGCGAAGTTAGCAGGTTTCGAAGGGGTTCGCTATTGCGAACCTTGGTCGCAATTGCGGCATCTGCGACCTACAAAGTCATAACTTAACCGAAAATCTTTCATTTTCAAACCTTTTCAAAACCTAAACACCTTTGGGCGATTTTTCAAAGACAACTACTCTTCCAAATCGATTGTAAGTAATTTCTAACTCGTTTTCATTAATCTTTGACATCTTTTCACATGATTTCAACTCAAAATCAAGAGTTTCATAGGGAAAATGGGGTGTTTTGGGTAGAACTTAAGTTTTCCAAATTTTGGGGATTTGGACCTCGATTTGAGGTCCGATTTCAAAATAAGTTATATATTTGGGTTCGTGGGTGAATGAGTAATTGGGTTTTGGTTCGAACCTCAGGTTTTGACTATGTGGGCCCGAGGTTGATTTTTGACTTTTGGAGAAATCTTCATAAAAACCTATTTTCATGCATTAAAATTGACTCATTTAGCATTTATTGATATCATTAAGTAAATTGTGGCTAGATACAAGCGAGTTGGTGGTGGAAACAAGAGGTAAAACAGTAGTTGAGGCTTGAATTGTGTTCGTGGTATCGAAGTAAGTGTTTGGTCTAACCTTAGCTTGAGGGATTAGGAGTGATGTCTTATTTGCTATGTGTTAATTGTGGAGTACAACGTATAGGCATGGTGACGAGTATCTATACGTCGGAGTCAAGCATGCCCATGAGTCTAGTATTATAATTGTTGTAACTCCGTTGCGATTTATTCATGCTTAATACAATGTTTATCATTGTTGGTTCCCTTGCCTGGATGTTAGAGTTTATGATATTATCTCCTTTGCCGAGATGTTATTGTTTATGGTATTGTCTCCCTTGCCGGGATGTTATAGTTTACGATATTGTCTCCCTTGCGGTGGTGTTGTTGTTATACTCTTGCTCCCTTGCCGGAATTCTTTTATGATTGATGTTGATTTAAAATGGGATCGGGTTGCATGTCTGTAACAAGATATATGAAATGGGAGCGGGTTGCACGCCTGCAACAAGATATATGAAATGGGATCTGGTTGCACGCCTGCAGCAAGAAAGAAATGAAAGTGAATACTATGTTTGTTTTCCTCATTATTATTGGCAATTAAATTCTGGTTTTTTACATTCCTCTTTGGTATTTTGTTGTTATCTGATACTTCCCGTAGCATGTTTTCCCCTCCCCATCTTTAACTATGAATATCTGCTTTTATTTTCTGCTGTATATGATTTAATTGATCAGGTTTATTTGGTAGTCTGGTCCTAGTCTCGTCACTACTTCGCCGAGGTTAGGCTAGGCATTTACCAACACATGGGGTCGGTTGTGCTGATACTACACTCTGCACGGTGTGCAGATCCCGGTGCTGCAGCTTTTGGACCACAGTGAGGGTGCTGTCTTCAGTCCATTCAGGCGACCTGAGGTAGTCCTGCAGGCGTCCGCAGGCCTTGGCTTCTCCTTCTATCTTTCCATACTGTTTCTTCTATGTATTTCTGAAACAACTTGTAGTTATCTTTCGAACCCATATTTGTAGTATTCCTAGATAGTCTGTGATATTGTGACACCAAATTCTGGGTAGAGTTGTAACTTAGATTTATGTATCAGTGTTTGGTTAAACTATTAAGTTTTTGTCTTCCGCATTTCTGGTTATTTTTAATGATTCCGCTGTTGATCACCTATTATATTGATCTGTTAAAAAAAAGGCTAAGTAAAAAGGGTAATGAATCTATAACGCTCGGTTTGCCTAGCTTTCACGAGTAGGCTCCATCACGACTCCCGAGGGTGAAAAATCTGGGTCATGACAAGAACACTTACCCAAATGATTTGTGTGAAAACCCCTCAAAGAATCGCTTAAAACCGAGCTCCACAAGTCAAGTTATGATGAAAATGGCGTAACCCTCGATTTTGGGATATATTTTGTCTGCCCAGGGATTTATGCATCGTAATCATAGAGATTAGGTCGCGATCGCGGAGAAGAGAATTAAATCTGTCAAGAAATACACTTCGCGATTACGAGAAAAGGGACGCGAACGCAATGAACAATGGGCAGGAGATTATGTGAACGCGGGGTAATTGATGCGAACGCGAAGAGGAAATAGCAAACCACCCCAACTTTTAATTTCTACTACGCGAACGCGAGGGAACAGACGCGAACGCGAAGAAGAAGAAAGCAAACCTTCGCGATCGCGATAGGTACTATGCGAACGCGATGAGAGAAAAAAGGGCAGACCAACAGAACTCTGCGCGATTGCGACTGGAGCTATGCAATCGCGAAAGAGGGCAACAGACACCAGAAACCAGCAATCTGAAACTATGAAAAAAATCATTCCGAACTAATCCGAAACTCACCCGAGCCCTTGGGGCTCCAAACCAAATATGCACACAAGTCTAAAAATACAACACGAACTCGCTCGCGCGCTCAAATCATCAAAATAACTTCTAAAACTACGAATCTGATGCCAAAACGCATGAAAATCAAACTTAAACTTCAAGAACTTGTAGAATCACAACTGAGCATCTGAACCCTATCAAATCAACTCCGAATGGCGCCTAACTTTGTAGACAAGTCCAAAATGACATAACGGAGCTATTCCAACTCTCAGAATCGCATTCCAACCCCGATATCACAAAAGTCAACTATAGGTCAAACTTCTTTCCAAACTTTAACTTTTTCAACTTTCGCTGAAACGCCTCAAATTACCCTACGGGCCTCCAAATCCAAATCTGAACGCGCGCCTAAGTCGAAAATCACCATACAAAGTTGCTGATATCATCCAAACCTCATTCTGGAGCCGTTTACTCAAAAGTCCACTTCCGGTCAAATTATCACAGTTTAAGTTTTCAAAACTAGATTCCTTCTTCCAATTCGACTCCGATTCATCCGGAAACAAAATCCAACCATGCACGCTAGTTGATACACATAGTATGAAGCTGCTCGTGACCTCAAACTGCTGAACTTGATGAAATTTCTCAAAACGACCAGTTGGGTCGTTACATCCTCCTCCACTTAAACATACGTTCGTTCTCTAACGTGCCCAGAGTCATTCCCAAGCCATCGAACCACTGCATGAGCTCACCATACATGCGCCGGGGGTGGGGTGTGGGGTGATTTCCCATCACCCAACCTAAGCAGAATTGATAATGCAACTTACTGAAGGTTTCATCGCCTCCTTAGCCCATAACCTTAGAACAGAACCCAAACCTCTACATCTGAAATTCATCATAGGATACGAATTCCATGTCATCACACTACATGAACCTTAATAAGCTGAATCGAGCCAAAATCCCAATCCAGAATACAATCACATGCTGCTCCACACAACTCAAATGCCCGAAGCAATAACCTCTGACCACCATAGCTGCTCAAATAACATCCTAGCTGCTGGTAATACACTTCACTTTGAATATAACCTTGTTCCGGACCTCCATATCACTGATCATGATAAAGAAACATGTGGAAACTCATAGCCGCCCATGAAGACAACAAGTCAAGAAGCTCTCTCGCCCGCCAAGGGCCATTGCCCAAATCTTAGTAGAAACACCCTCGTACTTCCAAACACTCCTCACCCCCAATACCATAGTACTAATCTCAGGCTTAAGAACCTCATCTCAGCCAATACAATCAACCCAACTAACAGCTCATCACAGAACCACACCGCTTCTCACATTACACAATTCGTACACCAAACCAGCAATAACTCAATTATGCAGCACAAATAAAGAAAAGCAAAGTATAAGAATTTATCTAACTAGTACAACATGTGTAACAACAAAAGTATAGTTTTCATCAAATCGTCCCACAGAGGGAAAACACAACACCAAATAAACATGAGGAAAAGGGGTAACCCACATAACATCTGCTACGGCATGCAGCCTGCTCCCAAATGCTCACGAGCCAAAATGCTCTGGTTCACTGATCATATAAATACTAATATCAAGTACAACAGAGTGCACAAATAAAACTGTGGGAAAAGGAAGGAAAGGGCTAAAGCATGAAAGAAGCAAGCACAACTAAGGTGCAATGATCAACTCAACATCACGAGGGCTATCTCGCCCGCATCGCCATAAGGATTGAATAGAATTACAACATGCGTGGGGAATAATCATACAACCTCACCGCCTAACACAACATAAAAGAGTAGCACACATCATAGGCTAGGGGTACAAATAATATCCATTATGCCTGATAACATAACCATAATGACACTCTCATATGAGCACTCAAACTTGATAGGATACAATATACATATTTTCATTGAGCTTTCAAATAGCCCCCAACCCAAATCTTGATTATTTCCAAATAGGTAAATATCCTTTCCAAAAATCCACAGCGGCCTATCAATCATGCATGCTATTAATTACCTCATCCTTAACATTTCTTCACAATCCGCAAACAGGAAATGGTCCACATATGAGGGCATCTAGCCCCAAAACCTCAAGAATACCAAAATTTCCATTCTCAAACTCAACTACGCAATTCAAATGGCTAATATATCACTTATTCCCTATCATTATGCTGAAGCACTCATATAGAGTTTCTGGCCGCGTAACAAAACATGAACCTCGAAAGCCTCAAAACCCAGTAATCACCATGCTACCAGCCATGCACTGCAAACCAAAACTCAAGGTCCTTTCAAAAAATGCACACTCTTCACATATGATAGCCAACAATGCCAACACTATTAGTTTCAGATACCGAGTCAGGAGAAACCACAATGTATCACATATTCTTTATGCCCATAGTAGACACCCAACTCAAGCCATAGTCAAACCATCGAGAACCCTCTAAGATCCGCCCGCAAGCAACTAAGCCATCAAAACTGCACCTACCCAACTCAACCGAGTCGCACAAACCGTCTAATCTAAGAGTGTTGCCACGAATGCCAGTAGAGAATTACCATTCAAAAGGACCAATTACTTCCATTGTTATGCTGACCCAACACTACTAAACTGGCCCATTCCTTCAGATAGTTGATATGCAATAATCCCAATCAAAGCCCCAAAATATAGATGATCCTAACACGAACCACGTAGCCCAGAAACTTATAAACCATTGCATTTCCTCTGAACCCGTTCTGCCGCAACCACAATACCCGCGCTGAATAGACCTCTTGTGAATCTGAGGTTGTTCCTCCGATCCCCTTGATGCTGAAAAGTAAATCCATTATTGGTGTAGAAATACTGTAAGCGCCAACATCATCTCGTGCAAGATCTCAAACTTTGGTCATACACAAAATTCGGGAACCCACCAATACTACATACACATATTCCTCAGGCCAAAACTGGTGTAAATCTAGCTCTGCAATCTGAATACCGCTATTGGACTCTTTCACTTGGTGCAAAGCCATAGAAACAATATCTGATGATCCGCAAAACTAACCTTCCCAGCTTGTACTCATCAATCAGCTGTTGGGAATCGTTGCACCTCCATATGAATAACTGAATGGTCTCTTAATACCTCTGTATCTTCAGTATGGACGACACGTTAAGACAATGTCTGAACATCCCCGACTCCCTCGTAGCCCGTCTGTAGCATCGCGAACCAATGGCGCATAACGGACGTTGAGAGCGTAATATTATACACGAGTGGATGTAAAGGAACATAAGTTATATAATTCGAGCTGAATCAATATCGCACGATAAGGAAAGAAAGAAGTGGAATTTCCTAACAATTTTGTAGCCTCTTGAAGATAAGTACAGACGTCTCTGTACCGATCCGCAAGACTCTACTAAACCTGCTTATGACTCGTAGCACTTATGAACCTAGAGCTCTGATACCAACTTGTCATGATCCAAAATCCATCTGAAGGAGTCGTGATGACACATAGTCTCTAAACTAGGTAAGCTTAACATTAACTGAAATAATCATGACATTTACCAACTTTAAATTAGATAACTCTGAAAATTTACAATTTCTCAAAACCGGTGGTACAAGTCATAAGCTTTTCTAAGAGTTGTTATATAAAATAAATACATCACAGTCCTGTAACAAAGGAACAAATGGAAAATAAGTACAAATGAAGGTGACTCCGAGGCCTGTGAACGCAGCATCAAGTTTACCTTGAGTCTCCACTACATCGACCCGCACAGCTACTACTGATCAAATACCTGGATCTGTACACAAAAATATACAGAAGTGTAGTATGATTACACCACGACGGTGCCTAGTAAGTATCAAGACTAACCTCTGTGGAGTAGTGATGAGGATTAGTCAAGACACCTACTGGTCAAATAAATTGAACAGGATAGTATAATAGATTATCAATATAAAGGTAACAAATTAATATCCACACTAGGGAGAAAAACAAACTATAATTAGTAGAAACAATAAAGGGAAAACACGGATGAAAACGAAAGATAACCAAGTAACTCAACACTAACATAGCAAGGATGCAGACAAGTAAAATGTACTCAAATAAAGAAAACAATGTGAACTCAATTAATCACATCATTTCTAATGCGCCATTTCAGCCATCTCAGAACTTGAAGTCTCATATAATAACCTCACGTTCAAACCTTTAGCACACCTGGCACATTGTGCCCACGTGTTTCTATCTCACTTTGCACAACAACATTCTCATTTACATAGCAATAAGTAAAGTACAACTTCTAAACCAATTAGGAAATCAACAAGAAAGATAAAGTTATTTTCAGAAATCATTTAAATGAAGAAAGTTCCCTTTTCAATTAAAATATGACATCAATGAATTATTACCTTTAACATGAGATTTAATAAATTACAACTTAGTAGAAATTCTTTTTTAAGTAAATGCATCTCAGACGATTAAGGAGATTTAATTGAGAAACTAATTGAATAATAAATGTAACAATTATTGAAATTTTGAAGTATTGAAATATATATATATATATATATATATATATATATATATATATATATATATATATATATATATATAATTACGTATAATGCAATTAAAAAAAAAAGATCATGCAAAGCAATATAGTATAAATTCCTTTATTGAAAATCACGATATTACTAGTAACTCAACGGGACGTGAGCAAAATATTGAGGGGAACATCAAATACAGATAGTAAATAAGTAGAGAATCAAGGTAATTATCATCTTTTGAACCAACAAAAATAGTAGAAACAGTAACAAACGCACGACATCACCCTTCGTGCTTTTACTCTCATCCTCACCATAGAAATCAAAAGAAACGGCACGGTATCACCCTTCATGCTTTTACTCTCTCATAATCATGGCACGACATCACCCTTCGTACTTTTACTCTCAATAATGTGGCACAACATCACCCTTCGTGCTCTTACTCTCAATAATGTGGCACGACATCACCCTTCGTGCTTTTACACTCACAGAATATGGCACGACATCACCCTTCATGCATTAACACTCACAATATCGGCACGACGTCACCCTTCGTGCATTAACACTCACTCACAATATCACGCATGACATCACCCTTCGTGTTTTACACTCTTACTCGCCCAAACAATAGAAATCATGACATCCCGGCAAGAGAATCAACAATAGAAACAATAACATCCCGGCAAGGGAATCCACAATAGAAATAATAACATCCCGACAAGGGAATCAACAATAGAAACAATAACATCCCGGCAAGGGAATTAACAATAACCAATCTTGTTTCAACAGTTAGCTTCGCAATATAGATCTCAACTTGAGTCAATACTCAATAATGGTCAATTACCAAGAGAATATAATAAGTCTTGTCCAACATGAATAATCGCCAATTTAAGCATGAATAGTATATAATAAGGATCACAGAAAAACCAAGAAGCACAATAACCATAACAAAACAACAAGACACAATAAACACATGATAACTACACCGGTAACCACAACAATTGGACGTGTAACATATTTGCACAAAGTCATAGAGAAAATCACAATCAAGAAGTATCAAAACAATAAGGAAGACAATTACTTCAATTAAGGCAAACAATGGTCAAGTAACAAGTAAGGATTAGAGGAAAGCTAACAACATCATTTGGAGCATATGGAGGTAAAACAAACAATTAGGAAACACAATAATATCGGAAAACTTCTCACTTAATGAATATAAGGACCTAAGAACCCTATAGGCAAATTTTCCATAAATAAGTCTGAGCACACACTCGTCACCTCGCTTGTGTCACAACTCCTTTTTCCGCTACACCCCCGCTAAGGGACGTAAAGGGAGTTTTTCCAATTAAAGGACAATCGAAATGGGATTTATTTATTTATTTCAGAGTCGCCACTTGGGAGATTTATGGTGTCCCAAGTTACCGGTTTTAATCCTGAATCGAGGAAAAGAATGACTCTGTTTAACAGTCTAGGCACCAGAAATCCTGATAAGGAATTCTGTTAACCCGGGAGAAGGTGTTAGGCATTCCCGAGTTTCGTGGTTCTAACACGGTCGCTCAACTGTCATATTCGGCTTATTTATCTGATTTTTGATACATGTTGAATCTATGTGCAAATTTTAATTATGTACCACTTTTAATATTATTATTATTTTTACCAAGAATTTGCAACATCGTGAAAATACATCTCGAACCACGTCACATCAATGCACCCGTGGTTATTGACACATTTCAACTCTGTTGAGATTTGGATTTGGGTCACATAAATGTGCACCCGAGTTTACGAAAATAACTTTATTAAAATATCGCCCTTAAAAGCCATTATGCGTTTTTAACTTTGCGAGGCCATGAAAAATTCACTAAATGGCACACTTCGATTTCTAAAGGGTTAAAGTTAATTAAGTGAGGGTCATAATTGTTGGCTTGGCTTATATGGCACATCTCAAACCAATCGTAAGAGTCTAATTAATTAAGGAGAGCTTAAAGGAATTCTGATTATTTTAGGCCAATGTTCAAACTAACTTAATAACTATTGGGCTTGTGTTAAAATGAAGCTAAACGTTCAGCTGAAATGGCATTGGGCTGACAGCTGGCCCAAATGAGTTGCAAGGCTATACATTCCTTGTTTCATAATGGCCTTATGGCTTAAACAATTATCAAAATGACTCATTAACAAAATAATTCGGAACCAAAATCAGCGCAACCAAACAAATATTATATAACATCATTCAAAATCTCAAGTTCATTCGCCTCTGTTTTCGTCGCTTATTAGACATGAGTGTTTTTGTAACAATAATCAACTAGTATTCAAGCATAAAGAAGTGGGTTGTTATATTTCCTTTTTAATGGATTTTGTTGCTTGGACTTCTGGAAAGAACATGGTATAGAAATAGAAGCAATAGATTGTACCCTTTGTCAATTAGCAGTAAGCAATAAATCACAAACATATTTCAATCAGTCACCATGGTGGAGCCATAATAGGAATCAAACTTCCAACTAATCAAGAAGGCCAACAAAACCTTATAACAATTGAGTTCTACCTTAAGATCACCAACAAACAGATACGCTAAACAATGGCTGAATACGTTCTAATGCCAACAATTACAAAATCATCCTTTAAGTAAACTCACTCCTAAAATACCGGCGCAGCAGTTATAACCACAAACTCTAACTCAAATCATGTTTAGGTGAGGCGAACTGACAACCTAGCAGCTCAAATTTGTAAACTAATAGCATGTCAACATGAGCATAGCAGTTTAAAGCAGTTTAGTTAGCTCTTAATTACAATCCGTATGTCTACATTGTTCACATAATACAAAACACATCACCAATACCGAATAGGTATAATTAACTAACAATTCATCTAATTGTAAACAACATGCAGCCTACAAATGAACACAAATTTGTGAATATTTCCATTTTTGTGAACTTCAAGGAACTACATCAAGGGAGTTCGAAGTATGCACCTGGTATTGACAATACAAGAAGAAGAAGAAGAGAGTCAGCAGCAGCAGTAGTAGCAAACAGAAGTTGCAACAGCAGTGCAACAACAAATAACCAGCAACTATAAACTTCCCCAAGTATAGATCAGAAGTATAAAGAAGAAATGTTCTAGCTTTTTCAGATCCTAAGTGAGGCGATGAAAAACAGTAGCTATTCTTTTCAACTCCCAAGCTCTCAATTTTTTTTCCAGTCCCCTTCTACAGACCTAATTCTGCCCTCTTATACAGACCTGCCCTCCTTTCAAAATTACTGCCCGACCCCCTTCTCCCACTAAAAATCTGAATTTTTCCACTTAAAATCCCACTAAGGGAAACTTTTCCTTATTTTCAGCCCCCCATTCCCTTTTGTTCCCCATTACCATATTAATTTAAAGACATTAATATCCCACTAACAAAACACTAATATTAAAATATTATCCTAACTGTTTTATTCCCAAATCACCCCTGAAATCCCTTAATATTACTGCCCCTAATACAATAATTGAGCACGTGTATTAAAACTTTTAATTCTGAAATCTGTTCAAGCTAACAAAGATTTAAAAACTAAATCTGACTAACATCTATAACCAAACTTATTGACAGCTAAATGACTAAGGTTGAATTCCAATTGAAATAAATGAACTGAATTTAAATCACCATACAGAACTCAACAAAATCATTTAAACTGAAATTGAAAATTGAATCAAAATACACATGAATGCAGGTAACATGAATGCAGGTTCATTGTCAGCCTATTGACAATGCCCTGAAGTTAAGTGTCCACAGATCAAGCATACACAACAACTATTTGACGAGCTTATTGGTTTACAAACAAGAACGAACTAATCGACGAAACTATTTATAACCTATGTTATTAATCGACAGTACATAAACTGATGGAGAAGAGAGAAAATAACGGACAATAGACGAATTACAATGAACCTAATTTAGGTAAACCAAGAGTTGATTGAACTACTCAAACAGCATTGGAATATTTAATCTAACCAAAATCAGAAAAAGAAACAGAATATATATACCGGATTAACTTAAACTAAAAACCCTAAAGAAATGACTAATCACACAGATAAACAAATACATAGAAAAAAAAAGAAAAAGAAGTTAAGAAGAACTCACTGTTCTTTTCTCGGATTTCAACCATATGCCCTTTCGAACTTGATTTCCAGTTAGTATTATACGTCTATTTCATCAGAAGTAGACTTATAATACTAACCAGAAACCGTTCGACCCTGACAGCTTCGAAACAATCTCGAACTGTCGAGCCCTAGATCCGCCATTCAATGAGTTTTTACTCGGATTCGAGCCAATCTGGTTAGGGATTAGCGACGAGGAGGTCAAGGGGATTATTGGGTGTGATTTTGGGGTTAAGTGGACAAACTAGGGTTTGGGATGGGGTCTTCGATCGAAGATTCGAGAAGCTAGGGTATGATTCGAGGTTAATAGAGTATGGAATTGTGTTGAGGGTGGTTAGAAGGTTCAGGGGTGTTATTTTCACGGCCATCGGAGTTGTTGCCGCCAGCTTTCAAGTGAAGGGGTTTCAGGGCGGCTAGGGTTTGGAGGGTTTCTTGGGTTCGTCTCTGAAAGGGACGATGAACAGGGTATGGCTTAGGGGGGGTGTGAGGAGAGATGTTAGGTTTATATACGGAGGGGATGGTCTAATCCTGGCCGTTGGATCAGACACGATCAATGGCCTGGATTAGTTCATTTAAAGGAGACAGTGTCGTTTTGGGGTAGTGTTGGGGCGGGGTCGATCCGGGTAATGGGTCGGGTATGGGGTTACGGGTAAGGAGATTGAATCTTAGCCGTTGGATTGATTTAATCCAACGGCCTTGATTAAAAGTGACCAAACGACGTCGTTTTAAGAGGCCTCTGGCCAGGCCAGACTGGACCTGGTTCATGGGTGATTTGGGCCTGATTTTTGCCCTGAAAATTGGCCCAAATTTCACTCTTTTCTTCTTTTCTTTCATTTTTCTTTTAATTCCTTTTCAACTAAAAATCCTAATTAAATTATAGAATTGACAATTAATAAAACATTAACTCCTAACAATAGCTACCATACAAAATTAAACATCAAATAAAGATAAAATTACACAATTCGGACATTAAATGCTAAAAATGCAAAGCATATATTTTTTTGTGATTTTTCTATTTTTGTATAACAAACTTGCTTAATTAAATCCTAAATTGTAAAATTAAATCCTAAATGCACATGCAACACATATTTTTGCATTTTTCTCATTTAAAATAGAAAATATAGACAAAAAATACACATAAATTACAAACAACACAAAACCATTTTATTTTGAATTTTTGGGAGTAGTCCTCATAGGGCAAAATCACGTGCTCAGAGCTGTCCCTCTTTGTCCGAAAGCACAAAGAGTTTTCGTGCAAAGATAAAGTGAGCGGATATGAGCGATTTTTGCCCGTTGGAATACTCCGTGTGAAGCATTTTTTTGACAAGATTTAACCGAACCTTTGCTTCAAAGGTTTCCTACATATCCCTGGCTAGAAGGGAATCAGGTTAATGTAGTTCGAGAAATTTTGGTAGCTGGGACTACCATGGGACTGCCTTTTGCTGTTACTGCTGCTGCATGCTGTTGCTACTGCTTTTCGACCTCCTTATTACACCATTGATGAAAGATAAAGAAGTTATACTAAGCTATGATCTATGCATTACAAAATTTTATTCTCAAACTTGGTCATGTGACTAGTGTTGCCTCGTTGCCTTATGTTTCCTCTGATGTGGCTTTTACTTCTGACTTGACTTGTATTCTCCCTTGATCGCCGATCTCGAACTGTTTATTTCCTTCTTGTGAGCTTCGCGTTATTTTCCTTCGAATCTTGAACTGCCTTCCTCTGCTGGGGATTTTTGTTGTTTTCCGCTGCTTTACTGACTTCAACAACGTCTTCAAAATATAACACCTCCATTCTCCAGGCGGGCTCCTGACTTCGACTACTTTTTAAAAATAATTCAGCCTCCATTCTCCAGGCAGGCTCCTGACTTCAACAACTTCTTAAAAATAATTCAGCCTCCATTCTCCAGGCGGGCTCCTGACTTCAACTACTTCTTCAAAATATAACACCTCCATTATCCAGGCGGGCTCCTGACTTCAATTAATTTCTTAAAACATAACACCTCCATTATCCAGGCGGGCTCCTGACTTCAACTACTTCTTCAAAATATAACACCTCCATTCTCCAGGCGGGCTCCTGACTTCAATTAATTTCTTAAAACATAACACCTCCATTCTCCAGGCGGGCTCCTGACTTCAACAACTTCTTAAAAATACAACACCTCCATTCTCCAGGCGGGCTCCTGACTTCAACAACTTCTTAAAAATAATTCAGCCTCCATTCTCCAGGCGGGCTCCTGACTTCAATTAATTTCTTAAAACATAACACCTCCATTCTCCAGGCGGGCTCCTGACTTCAATAATTTCTTAAAAATACAACACCTCCATTCTCCAGGCGGGCTCCTGACTTCAACAACTTCTTAAAATGTAACACCTCCATTCTCCAGGCGGGCTCCTGACTTCAACAACTTCAATCATCTTCTTTCAGAACTGCTTCCCTCAAAACTGGTGTTTTATTCCTCTGAAAACTGCTGGGGATAACACCGATATTTTATTCACAAATATGTTATTTTCCTTCTTCAAAGACTACTTCCTTTAAAGCTGGTGCTTTCACTTCCCTAAAACCTGTCGGGAATAACACTGCTGGGGAATTATCTTCCTCCTTTAAGACTAGTTACTCTCCTCCTTTTAACAATGGTGGGGATGATACTGATTCAAAGGCCACTACCTTTAAAACTTTGGGTTATCTTGCTTCTTCCAAGATTGCTTTTCTTTAAAACTTGTATCTCCCTTCTCGTATACTGCTGGGGATTTTACTTCCTTCAAAACTTGTGTTATCTTCCATCTTCCTTAAGTGGGTATCTGATTTCAAAAAGAAAATTTCGCAACGAGAGAAATTTTTCTGCCCCAGTTTGATAATCTTCTTTGTGGCCATGTCTTCCTGTTGTAAATAATATTTCCTTTCCCTACTTCAAATCAAAGAAAAATTCGTTAGTTTAAAACGTGGTGAGTGGTCGTGCCACTCCTGCCGGGGATGACTTTTCCCTTCTCCCTTCCCTGCTTTGCGTTTTACTACAACACTTGCTGGGGATGATATTATTTTCTGAGGATGAATACTCCTGCTGGGGATGGTTTTTCTTTTCTCTTCCTTCCCCGCTCTGTGTTGTCCGACCATTGCGGAACTTGGTCGAGAATCTATCGGAGTTATTCCTGTATCTCGCAAATCTGCTGGGGATCCTCATAACCTTTTAACTGTTGCTTTTTCCGTTTTTCCCCAACTTCCCCTGGAAATTTGGTCCTCTTGCGATCTAGACCCATTCATCATTTGGTCTTACGACAAAGTTCTTTTCCTTTGGCGCCTTATCTTTGACCTGTCCTATTGGCATTTTGCTTTGCACCATTTTGGCAACTGGTAGCAAGCTCTGAAAATCCTTTTCAAAAACAAACTGCTGGGGAGGTAAAGTCTTTAAACCAAAAAATAAAAAAAAGTGATGATTTCAAAAAATAGAAAAAGAAGAAATCTTTCTGAACAAATGCTGGGGAAAAAAGAAAGAAAAGAACTTATCTGAATGATACAATCGATCCCAATGATCATGTCGTGCATTCCTGATTAATCAACCCAGTCTATTCATATCAATCAATCTTTCGGATGGCCTCATTTTGCCGGGGATAAACAAAACTCAAATTTTTGCCAAATGCAGACCCTTTCCGCCAACCTTGCCTTGTTGCCTCATAGTGCCCTTCGAGGGGTTTTCACTAATAAGACTCTCTCATTTCTCTCAACTCCCATCACCTTATAGTGACTGTGAAGGTTTTCACCGATAAGACTCTCTCATTTTATTTTATTTTTCAGCTAGGGATTAGAGTGCTGCCGATATGACTCTCTCTGCTAGGGATTCTTTTCGGCTATCAATTCATTTCCAGTTCATGATCCTCTTCTCTGCTGGGGATCGGGGTGTTATCCCCGACTTCCGTTTGCATGACTTGGCACTTCTCAGATACCGATCGGGAGGTCTTTTTTGGACATCAATATGGGTTTTCATGTATGACTAAAGAAAGGGGTATCAAGAGTTCAAAATAATTTTGATGGGTAAAACAGTACAACTCTTGGAATCAAACTTTCTTTCCAAAATTACAAACACAAACTTCTGCCCCAGTTTTTCTTGGTTGGGGATTTTTATTTTTTGTTACGCTATGACCGAGCCGTGAGGCGCCTACGTATCCTTCTTGAGGAATCAAGTCAAACGTAGTTCCCAATTCCTTTGTTTTTCTTGTGACTTTTCTTTTGTCTTTATTATCATTATTTTTCTTTTCTCTTTTTCTTTCATTTTCACTACTGATTCCAAAAGAGGGGTATGAAAGAATAAATAAGGCTCAAAAAGAGGAAGCAAAGGTTAAAGTGATTGGATAGAAGAAAGAATTGCCTCCGTCATTTCATTCTCCGATAAATGCCAAGTTCAAACAACAATTACAATTAAAAGAAATCATACATAATATCTCTTAACTGCATCAGAATTGATAGTCATGTCGACGCATTTCCCTTCGATATCTGTTAACATAAAGCGTCATTGGACAACACTCTGGTTACAATGAATGGCCCCTGCCAGTTCGGGGCGAACTTGCCTTTTGCTTCGGCCTGATGTGGTAAGATTCGTTTCAGCACCTGCTGTCCTACTTCAAATTTTCTGGGGCGCACCTTCTTGTTGTAGGCTCTTGCCATTCTCCTTTGATACAGTTGGCCATGGCATACTGCTGCCAATCCTTTTTCATCAATCAAACTCAACTGCTCCAATCGGGCTTTGACCCATTCATCGTCATCAATCCCAGCCTTAGCGACAATCCGAAGGGACGAGATTTCAACTTTCGCTGGTATTACTGCTTCAGTTCCATATACCAACAAATAAAGACTTGCCCCTACCGAGGTACGGACAGTAGTGCGATAACCCAACAATGCAAATGGTAATTTTTCATGCCATTGCCTCGAACCTTCTACCATCTTCCGAAGTATCTTCTTTATGTTTTTGTTGGTTGCTTCAACTGCTCCATTCGCCTTGGGAAGATATGGGGGTTGAATTGTGGTGTGTAATCTTAAACTGTTGACATACCTCTTTCATCAAATTGTTGTTAAGATTAGCACCATTATCCGTGATGATCACCTTTGGGATTCCAAATCTACAGATGATATGGGAGTGAACAAAATCTACCACTGCCTTCTTGGTTACCGACTTGAAAGTCTTAGCTTCAACCCACTTAGTAAAATAATCGATGGTGACCAGAATGAACCTATGACCGTTGGTAGCTGCCGGTTCAATAGGTCCAATGACATCCATGCCCCAGGCAACAAATGGCCATGGTGCTGACATTGTATGCAATTCTGTCGGCGGAGAATGAATCAAATCTCCGTGTATCTGACACTGATGGCAT
Source organism: Nicotiana sylvestris (assembly GCF_000393655.2). Classification (NCBI taxonomy): domain Eukaryota; kingdom Viridiplantae; phylum Streptophyta; class Magnoliopsida; order Solanales; family Solanaceae; genus Nicotiana; species Nicotiana sylvestris. The sequence continues at coordinate 19,538,675 of NC_091060.1, read as the reverse complement.
TTCCGCACGAAACTAATACAATCACACTCCATAGTGAGCCAATAGTACCCTGCTCGAAGAATCTTCTTCGCCAACACATATCCGCTCATATGTGGCCCACAAACTCCCGCATGTACCTCTGTCATAACTGTCGTGGCTTGACTAGCATCTATACATCTCAGCAATCCCAAATCTTGGGTTCTTTTGTACAACACTCCTCCACTGAGGAAAAATCCATTGGCCAATTGCCGAATGGTTCTCTTTTGATCTCCGATGGCCTGCTCCAGGTATATCCCTATCCTGAGGTATTCCTTGACATCATAGAACCATGGCTCGCCATACATTTCTTCCTCTATCATGTTGCAATAAGCATGCTGATCACGAACCTAGATATGCAACGGGTCAACATGAATTTTGTCTGGGTGGTGAAATATCGATGCTAGAGTAGCCAAAGCATCGGCAACCTCATTGTGAACTCTTGGGATGTGTCTGAACTTCACTGATCGAAATCGCTTGCTCAGATCGTGCAAACATTGTCGATATGGTATGAGCTTCCAATCCCGTGTTTCCTATTCACCCTAGATTTGATGCACCAAGAGGTCCGAGTCTCCCAAGACCAAGACATCCTGGACATCCATGTCTGCAGCTAACCGTAAGCCCAAAATGCACGCCTTATATTCAGCCATGTTATTGGTACAATAGAAACGTAGTTGTGCCGTAACAGGATAATGATTCCCTGTTTTATAAATAAGTACCACTCCTATTCCAACTCCTTTCGCATTTGCGGCTCCATCAAAGAAGAGCTTCCAACCTGGTTCCCCAGATAATTCCAACTCATCTACATACATTATTTCTTCATCAGGAAAATACGTCCTCAAGGGCTCATATTCTTCATCAACAGGATTCTCGGCCAAGTGATCAGCTAATGCTTGGGCCTTCAGAGTCATCCTCGTCACATAGACGATATCGAATTCTGTGAGCAATATTTTCCATTTCGCTAACCTCTCTGTGGGCATAGGCTTCTGGAAAATATACTTCAGTGGATCCAAACGTGAAATGAGGTAAGTAGTATATGATGACAGATAATGCTTCAATTTCTGGGCCACCCAAGTTAGGGCGCAATATGTCCTCTCGAGTTGAGTGTACTTAACCTCATATCCTGTAAACTTCTTGCTGAGATAATAGATGGCTTGCTCCTTCCTTCGTATAATGTCGTGTTGCCCCAGTACGCAACCAAACGAATTCTCCAGGACCGTTAGATAAAGAATTAACGGTCTTCCCGGCTCAGGTGGAACCAACACAGGTGGATTTGATAAGTATCCCTTGATTTGGTCAAATGCCTCCTGACATTCTACCATCCATTCTACCGCAACATCTTTCTTCAGTAGCCGAAAAATGGGTTCACAGGTTGCTGTGAGTTGTGCAATAAACCTGCTAATATAATTCAACCTTCCCAACTGACTCATTACTTCTGTCTTGTTCTTCGGCGGTGGCAAATCTTGGATGGATTTAATCTTTGACGGGTCCAACTCAATACCTCGCCGACTGACGATGAATCCCAATAGCTTTCCAGATGGAACACCAAATGCACATTTGGCTGGGTTGAGCTTAATATCGTACCTTCGAAGTCTTTGGAAAAACTTCCTTAGGTCTGCTACATGGTCTTCCTGATGCTTAGATTTTATGATCACATCGTCCACGTATACCTCAATCTCTTTGTGTATCATGTCATGAAACACAGTAGTCATTGCTCTTATGTACCTTGCCCCAACATTCTTCAAACCAAATGGCATTACCCTGTAGCAATAAGTCCCCCACGATGTAATGAAAGCCGTCTTTTCCGCGTCTTCTTCATCCATCAGAATCTGATGATACCCCGCATAGCAATTTACAAAAGACCCGATCTCATGTCCGTCACAATTATCGATCAAGATATGGATGTTGGGTAATGGAAAGTTGTCCTTGGGGATTGCCTTATTCAAATTGCGGTAATCGACACACACTCTGATCTTCCCATCTTTCTTCGGTACTGGCACCACATTAGCCAACCAATCAGGATATCGAGTGACCCGAATAACCTTTGCTTGCAGCTGCTTGGTTACTTCTTCTTTAATCTTCACACTCATATCTGTCTTGAACTTCCTCAATTTCTTCTTGACGGGAGGGCATGCCGGGTCAGTGGGCAATTTATGAACCACTAAATCAGTGCTTAATCCCGGCATGTCATCGTACGACCATGCAAAAATGTCTTTGAATTCAATGAGTGCTTTGACTAGTTCTTCCCTGATATTTGGTTCAATGTGGATGCTTATTTTAGTTTCCTTGATATCGTCTGCATCCCCTAAATTGATGGCTTCTGTGTCATTTAAGTTGGGTTTGGGTTTTTCTTCGAAGTGAATTAACTCCTTACTAATTTCTTCGAAAGCTTCATCCTCATCATCATATTCTGGTTCGTAACCACAATCTACTTCTTGAACTATCATTTCGGGATCAGATTGATTTTTAAGACTGGGCTGAGGATTCCTTATGCACGCCATGTCATTAAGACCAGTATAAAGAGGACTGTACAGAAAAAGAAAAGAAGAAAACAAAATTAAAATAAATAAAATAAGGAATGAAGAAGAAACTTTTTATTTTATTAAATTACGGGATAACAAGGTTTCACACTTTGATGAATACAATAAAAATAAAAAGGAAATGTGGATTATAACCCTGGAATAATCCAGAAAACAGGAAGGAAAATCAGAGCCAACTACCAAGACTCCCTCCGAGTAAGAAGAGGAGTAGCTGTCTAATTGTTGACATTGGCTCTAGACCCCACAAACTATATGTCTGCCTTACTGGAACCTTTTCCAGCTTCTATCATGTTGACTTAGGCGAACAGACTTTCAAAGCCCTCATTCAAATCTCCATCCGGCCCGATTAGTGGTCCGAGAACTTTCGGGACCGACAGCTTTCTGATACCCGCTCTGAAAAATGATCTGGATAGGCGCGGGATTGGCTTGGGAAGGACCCAGACTCTTTTCTTCAACTTGCGGGCTCGCTTTACATCTGCTGCCGTAGTCTTGAATCCCAGCCCAAAAGTATCCAGGTTCTTGGGCAAAGAAACTAGCTGGACGATACCCTGCAGATCAACCCCCAAACCCTTTCCTGGTACAAACCCGCTGTTTAACATTTCCGAGGCTATCATGAAGGTTGTAGCTGCTATTCTGGGAAGTGGAAGGCCCCCGCCCTCAGGAATTTTGTTCACTGAGACTGCATCAAAAACCTGATAAACCCATGGGCCCTTGTTGTCGTCGGTTTCTATGAAGGGCACAATGGCATCATTAACGGCGCCTGTACCATCATCCCTATGTACCACAATCTCTTGTCTATCCCATTCAAATTTGACCATCTGATGAAGTGTAGAAGGCACTGCTTTGGCTGCGTGGATCCAGGGTCGCCCCAACAGAAGATTATACGACATCGCCACGTCTATCACTTGAAATTCCATGGTGAACTCGACCGGACCAATTGTTAATTCCAGCATGATATCACCCACTGTGTCAGTACCACCCCCATCAAAACCTCGGACGCAGACGTTGTTCTTGTGAATCCTATCATCATCAACTTTCAGTTTGTTCAGTGTGGCTAGAGGACAGATATTGGCACTGGACCCATTATTAATCAGTACTCGAGTGACCACCGAGTCTTCGCATTTTGCAGTCAAATCGAGTGCTTTATTGTGTTCTGTACCCTCTAATGGCAACTCATCGTCAGAAAATGTCACTCGGTTTACCTCGAAAATTTTGTGCGCTATTTTCTCCAAATGGTTCACTGAGAGCTTGTCCGGAACATGGGCTTCGTTTAGAATCTTCATTAATGCCCGACAATGATCGCTTGAATGGATCAACAAGGATAGCAACGAAATCTGGGCCGGGGTCTTCCTCAACTGCTCTACAATGGAGTAGTCCTGTGCCTTCATCCTCTTCAAAAAATCCTCTACTTCCCCCTCCGTCACTGGCTTCTTTATTGTTATTGGATTGGCCCTTCTCAATTCTACGGGAGCAAAACACCTTCCCGAACGAGTTAACCCCTGGGCCTCGCATACTTCTTCCACAACCTCCTTCCCCTTATGCATCACCGTCACTTGACTGTAGCTCCATGGCAAAGCTTTCTCACTTGTTATCGGCAACTGCATTACTAGCCTGATAACAACTGGTTCCACGTAGGCCGCCTTCACAACTAACACTGGTGTGCTTGGTACTCCCTGCAGCACTACCTTGACCGGCTCTAGCTTCTTCGCAACAACAGACGCACCTTTCCCTATTACCACAACTGGCTTGTCATCTACCCTTCCCAACTGTACCACTGCCTTTCCACTGGTCGGCTTTTCGTTTGGACTGGCACGAATCATCATTACCGTTTATGAGGGTTTCTTGGGCTCCCCTCCTTCGTGCACTTGTTCGATCATGTGGGCCTCATGGTGCACCGGCAACGGGTTCTCATTGATGTTGGGTGCCTCTGGTGCCTGAACCTCGATCCTATTTGTGTCAATAAGATCTTGTACGATAGTCTTCAACTTCCAACACTTCTCAGTATCATGCCCGGGAGCCCCCGAACAATATTCACAGCTTACCGAGTGGTCCAGATATTTGGGAAGGGGATTTGGCAATTTGGGCTCAACAGGACTCAATAGGCCTAATTTCCTCAATTTGTGGAACAGAGTAGTATAGGTTTCTCCAAGTGGAGTGAATGTTCTCTGCCTGTGCACCCTTTCATTCCTGAAAGCCTGATTTTAGCGGAAGCTTGGCCCCGAAGGATTCCTGTAGGCCCTTAGTGGTGAATATGTGCTTTGCGGAGGTGGGTATGTGTTTTGTGGAGGTGGATATGTATTCTGGGGAAACGGCGCATGCCATTGTGGCCAATACGGAGGCTGGGTGTAAGTTTGGGCGTGATGGACGGAGAAATGTGGTTCTTGTGGTGGATAATAGGGTTGTGGAGGGTTGTATGGAGTGTGTGGGTAATTTAGGTGATGGGGTCTGGGTTGGTAGGGAGGGGAAGGACCTCTGGATCTGGACCAAGTACATGCTTCGATTGTTGCGACCTCCTTTCTCTTCTTTTTCCCGAACGCACCTCCCGTGCCGCTTTGGATAGCCTGAGTTGTGGCCTTGATTGCCGAATAGCTCATTATCTTATTGGACCTGAGTCCCTCTTCAACCATACCGCCCATTTTTACTACTTCGTTGAAAGATTTACCAACTGACGTCACTAGGTGACTAAAGTAAGTTGGCTCCAAAGTTTATAAGAAGTAGTCCACCATTTCTTCTTCCCTCATTGGTGGATCGACTCTTGCTGCTTGTTCTCTCCAACGGAGTCCAAATTCCCTGAAGCTCTCTCCAAGCTTTTTCTCAAGTTTCAACAGTGTGAGACGGTCAGGGATGATCTCAAGGTTATACTGGAAGTGACCTGTAAATGTTTGTGCTAGATCGTCCCAAGTATACCACCTGCTAGGATCTTGCCTCGTGTACTATTCCAGTGCGGACCCGCTTAAACTTTGACCAAAATAAGCTATCAGCAACTCATCCTTTCCACCTGCCCCTCTCATCTTACTACAGAAACATCGTAGATGTGCCATGGGATCACCATGTCCCTCATATAGATCAAACTTTGGCATCTTAAAACCTGCCGGCAATTGAACATCGGGGAAGGGACACAGATCTTTGTAGGACACGCTAATTTGGCTGCCCAATCCATGCATATTCCTGAAGGATTGCTCCAGGCTTTTCACTTTACGAAGCACTTCGTCCTGCTCCGGATTCTTAGCCGGCCTCTCAGTTTCCGCCGGGAGCTGAAGGTGAGGGGTGTAAGTGTATGGCTCGGGTGCTTTGAAGATGAGTTCGGGAGGATAGTATTGGTTGTCGTGAACTTGAAACATTGGTTCATCGGATGATTTTTGCAATGTGGCGGGTGGAGGTGCCACGAAAATAGGAACAGTTGGTGGAGGAGGGTTTTGTTTAGGTGGTGGAGCTTGGGGATTATAGGAAGTTTCCCCCTGATAATATTGGGCAATGGGGAAGCTCGTTGATGGACCAGTGGAAGAGTGTTACGGAGTCCGAGCCGGTGAGAGGATAGGAGTAGGGGAAGGTATTGGTGATGTTTGTCCCCTAGCCCAGGCTAGGTGCATCCCAGCTATCTCTTGTCTCAACCTATCTACTTCCTCCTTCATCATTTGCATCTCCGTCTTTTCCTCCTCAACACTTTTGTCCGAACCAGACATACTTTCCGGAATGGCCCTTTAGATCTTCTGTGGTAATGGTAATCTGCCAGAACGTTCTAACGAGCTAACTGTTTCGAAATCTTTGGATCAACAACAAACTTGTTAGCGTTAGATTTTAATACATATTGCAATTTCACATTGGGGATGCAATGTTCCTAAGCAGTTTAACCATGTCTATCATGTCTTTGTTCTGACTGTATGCATCATTCCGACTTCTTTTAAGTGCCTCCAAACTTTCATTTTTAGTGGTGGTCGAATCTTATGTGGATTGCCTACGTATCATGTCCCCGCATGAATCAGACCGGGCGTAGTTCTGCCACAAGTGCGGAAAATAAAGACACAATTTTTGGATTTTTCAACCTTTACTAGCAAAACATTTTATTACAAGACAAAACATTTTTGAAAGGAAATTGACAAACTTGATACAGACTACAGACTTTTATGCCAAAAAGGGAAATACAAACTCCGACGGACAACAGACAAGGAAAATACAGACTCAAACTATGAATGTTTTAGAGTTTTGAATTTTGGCGCCCGCGGGGCGTCGTTTGGCCTCGCCGCGGGTTTTGGTGCAAGGCCCTTTTGCAGATCTTTCAAATCTTCTATAATCTGGTGGACATAAATCATTATTGCAGTAAAGAAGGTGGTACGGGACATATCCTCACAAGCTAGGCACTTTATGGTGATGTAGTGCCTGATATCGTCGATTCTTCTCTTGATTCTGTCCCTTTCCATAAGCAATCGCTCTATTTGTTGATTCCGCGTCGCCTGCATTTGCGCGTTGTAAAGGAGTTGATCCTGAAACTCATTCATCTGTTTCTCCATTCGGGCCAGTAGATCATAGTAGTGCTTCCTATCTGCTCTGGAATCTCGGGCTTGTCTGAAGATCCACTCTTCGAGAGTGGATATTATTTCTCTTAGTAGAGCGATGCTCCTTTCGTAGTCCCTCTTCATTTGTTGCATAGACCGTGCTCGCTCTTCTGCCTTATTTATCCATTTCACCTGGATTCTCGCTAGACCAGCTTTAGATTTTTCCAGGTCTTCTTGATACTCGAGGACTTTCTTCTTCAGACCGTTTATGAGCTTTTCATCAGTCCGGCTTCTCTTCGGGTTTCTGGCAGCTATTTTCATTTCCCGGATTTGAACTTTGAGGACCTCGCTTCCCCGAGCTATTTTGTTCTTCTCTCCTTCATCGGCAGCAACTTGCACCTTGTTCTCAAATTTCAGATCCTTAATCTGTTGTTTCAACTTGCCTATTTCGGCCCGGTATTCGCGCACTTTGGCCAACCAGTCCCACGGTTCTTGTGACGCTTCAACGAACTCTTGAATGTGAGGTTTTTTGGTTGGCCGTTCTGGCTCATCTCTTACAACATCTCTCTTCCTGTACCAAGCGATATAAACCGGTGAGACTTCACCTTTGGATAGGTCGTGCACTCAAGTGTTTACCGTTAAATACTGGCATTCATTCCATATAGAACGAACGGTTTCTTCATGAAATTGGCCGTTGGTACTTACCTCAATTGAATAAACACTGAGATCTTCATCTGGGTGTACCACCTGACACCTCCCCAACTGCCTCATCACCCGGTAAGGCGCATAAGGGTAAATGCCTCGGAGTCCCATTAAGAGGAAGTAAGGACCCGTGGCGGGCATGTACACAACTTCTTCAACAGGAAGCCAACCCAATATCCACCCTATTTGTGCTGCAGTGATGGTACGAAGGCAAGATACCCAGTCTTCAGACCCTTCTGGCAATTTGAGACCTGAAACCCTCGTGTTATATCCTTCAATGCAACCTTCATTTGTAGATCTATAGCTCATATACTGAGGATGATGGCACAAGTTCTCGATCATCCACATCTGCAATAACAAATTGCATCATTCGAAAAAATCTGCCTCGGCTTTACAGGCTATGAGAGCTCGGTATATCTTGGACACTATCATTGGGGCAAGCGTGCTTTTGTTGTTGGTAATTAGGACCTTGACGACTCCAGCCACCTTCAAATCAATATTTCTGTCTTTTCGAGGAAACACCACAGTGCCCAAGAAAGCTACCGTGAAGGCGAACCGCCTATGTTCATCCCATTTTGTCCGATTCCCTCTGCTGCAAACCCCGCTTTCCAGATCGTCGAACCCTCTTATATGCCCATACCTCTGGTATATGAACTGCAGAGTAGAAAAACCTCTATCCAACTCAGAGTACGGGACTCCCTTGCTTATCTTCAGCAGATCTATGAACTTGTGCGAATTGACGGCTCTTGGAGCAATCAGATATTTGTGCCTTAGCCCCTCAGTTATGTCCATATAACCTGCTACCTCCTCTAAGGTTGGGGTGAGTTCAAAATCCGAGAAGTGGAATACGTTGTGGACCGGGTCCCAAAATGTAACCAAAGCCTTTATGATGTCACATCTGGGTCTGACGTTCAACAAACTGGTGAGACATCCCAGATGTAGTTTGATCTTATCTCGCTCTGACTTTTCCAAATCCTCCCACCACAAGCGCAACCAAAGGGTTCTTGCTCCTAACTGTTACCGGCAAGCTTGGACTTGGGCTCATTCTGTATGTTGGTCCCGATGAGGGCTGCAAAAGAGGATGTTGGTCCCGATGAGGGCTGCCTACGTATCTCACATCCTGTGAGAATCAAACCGGCGTAGTTCGGGCAACGAAAATAACCTAATTTTGAAAACAAGACTTGTTTAAATAAATTACACTAAAAAACATTTTTTCATTTTTTTTCCTTTTTTTTTCTTTTTCCGATATTCCAGTATTTTCAGAAGCCGGTCAGCATGCAAGTCCAATAAATGCGTAAAACAAACAGGATGCAGTAGGATGGTCTTTTTCATTTCAGGTCGCTTGTCCTAGACGGACCCAACCACTGTGTTGAGTTCCCTAAGTCAAGTGCACATGATGCAAATAAGCGTTCCTACTAGGGATCCGGCATGAGGTTTTGTTATACTAGGTTTATCCTGGGTGTTTGTTCTAGACCTGGCTTACCCGAGCGGACAACTCGAGCCGAGGATGGGAACTGCATACCGGTAACCAAAAGATCATTTGGTTTTACAATTCCTACGAATCCTCGTTCTATTTTGGGATATGACACTAACAGAAAGAAGTCACGACCAACGTGCACTCCTCAAGAGAGAGAAGAGAGGGATTTCGTAGCAGTTTATATATACAGTTCAGATAATATCAAAGCGATAAAAGCAACATTTTAGCACATTAGGACAAAACATGTAATAAAATCAGATAATAAATAAAGCCAAATATAACAATTCATCTAAGTTCGAATTCTGAACCCTAAACCAGAGATTCTGGGTTCGGTCCCCAGCAGAGTCGCCAGAGCTGTCACAACTCCTTTTTCCGCTACACCCCCGCTAAGGGACGTAAAGGGAGTTTTTCCAATTAAAGGACAATCGAAACGGGATTTATTTATTTATTTCAGAGTCGCCACTTGGGAGATTTATGGTGTCCCAAGTCACCGGTTTTAATCCCGAATCGAGGAAAAGAATGACTCTGTTTAACAGTCTGTGCACCAGAAATCCGAATAAGGAATTCTGTTAACCCGGGAGAAGGTGTTAGGCATTCCCGAGTTCCGTGGTTCTAGCACGGTCGCTCAACTGTCATATTCGGCTTATTTATCTGATTTTTGATACATGTTGAATCTATGTGCAAATTTTAACTGTGTACCACTTTTATTATTATTATTTTTACCAAGAATTTGCAACATCGTGAAAATACATCTCGAACCACGTCACATCAATGCACCCGTGGTTATTGACACATTTCAACTCTGTTGAGATTTGGATTTGGGTCACATAAATGTGCACCCGAGTTTAAGAAGATAACATTTATTAAAATATCACCCTTAAAAGCCATTATGCGTTTTTAACTTTGCGAGGCCGTGAAAAATTCACTAAATGGCACACCTCGATTTCTAAAGGGTTAAAGTTAATTAAGTGAGGGTCATAATTGTTGGCTTGGCTAATATGGCACATCTCAAACCAATCGTAAGAGTCTAATTAATTAAGGAGAGCTTAAAGGAATTCTGATTATTTTAGGCTAATGTTCAAACTAACTTAATAACTATTGGGCTTGTGTTAAAATGAAGCTAAGCGTTCAGCTGAGATGACATTGGGCTGGCAGCTGGCCCAAATGAGTTGCAAGGCTATACATTCCTTATTTCACAATGGTCTTATGGCTTAAACAATTATCGAAACAGCTCATTAACAGAATAATTCGGAACCAAAATCAGCGCAGCCAAACAAATATTATATGACATTATTCAAAATCACAAGTTCGTTCGCCTCTATTTTCGTCGCTTATTAGACATGAGCTCTTTTGTAACAATATCAACTAGTATTCAAGCATAAAGAAATGGGTTGTTATATTTCCTTTTTAATGGATTTTGTTGCCTGGACTTCTGGAAAGAACATGGTATAGAAATAGAAGCAATAGATTGTACCCTTTGTCAATTAGCAGTAAGCAATAAATCACAAACATATTTCAATCAGTCACCAAGGTGGAGCCATAATAGGAATCAAACTTCCAACTAATCAAGAAGGCCAACAAAACCTTATAACAATTGAGTTCTACCTTAAGATCACCAACAAATAGATACGCTAAACAATGGTTGAACACGTTCTAATGCCAACAATTACAAAATCATACTTTAAGTAAACTCACTCTTAAAATACCGGCGCAACAGTTATAACCACAAACTCTAACTCAAATCATGTTTAGGTGAGGCGAACTGACAACCTAGCAGCTCAAATTTGTAAACTAATAGCATGTCAACATGAGCATAGCAGTTTAAATTTGTAAATTAAAAGCATGTCAACATGAGCATAGCAGTTTAGTTAGCTCTTAATTACAATCCTTATGTCTCCACTGTTCACATAATACAAAACACATAACCAATACTGACTAGGTATAATTAACTAACAATTCATCTAATTGTAAACAACAGGCAGCCTACAAATGAACACAAATTTGTGAATATTTCCATTTTTGTGAACTTCAAGGAACTACATCAAGGGAGTTCGAAGTATGCACCTGGTATTGACAATACAAGAAGAAGAAGAAGAGAGTCAGCAGCAGCAGTAGTAGCAAACAGAAGTTGCAACAGCAGTGCATCAACAAATAACCAGCAGCTATAAACTTCCCCAAGTATAGATCAGAAGTATAAAGAAGAAATGTTCTAGCTTTTTCATATCCTAAGTGAGGCGATGAAAAACAGTAGCTATTCTTTTCAACTCCCAAGCTCTCAATTTTTTTTTCCAGTCCCCTTCTACAGACCTAATTCTGCCCTCTTATACAGACCTGCCCTCCTTTCAAACTTACTGCCCGACCCCCTTCTCCCACTAAAAATCTAAATTTTTCCACTTAAAATCCCACTAAGGGAAACTATTCCTTATTTTCAGCCCCCATTCCCTTTTGTTCCCCATTACCATATTAATTTAAAGACATTAATATCCTACTAACAAAACACTAACATTAAAATATTATCCTAACTGTTTCATTCACAAATCACCCCTGAAATCCCTTAATATTACTGCCCCTAATACAATAATTGAGCACGTGTATTAAAACTTTTAATTCTGAAATCTGTTCAAGGTAACAAAGATTTAAAAACTAAATCTGACTAACAACTATAACCAAACTTATTGACAGCTAAATGACTAAGGTTGAATTCCAATTGAAATAAATGAACTGAATTTAAATCACCACACAGAACTCAGCAGAATCATTTAAACTGAAATTGAAAAATGAATCAAAATGCACATGAATGCAGGTAACATGAATGCAGGTTCATTGTCATCCTATTGACAATGCCCTGAAGTTAAGTGTCCACAGATCAAGCATACACAACAACTATTTGACGAACTTATTGGTTTACAAACAAGAACGAACTAATCGACGAAACTATTTATAACCTATGTTATTAATCGACAGTACATAAACTGATGGAGAAGAGAGAAAATAACGGACAATAGACGAATTACAATGAACCTAATTTAGGTAAACCAAGAGTTGATTGAACTACTCAAACAACATTGGAATATTTAATCTAACCAAAATCAGAAAAAGAAACAGAATATATATACTGGATTAACTTAAACTAAAAACCCTAAAGAAACGACTAATCACACATACAAACAAACACATAGAAAAAAAGAAAAAGAAGTTAAGAAGAACTTACTGTTCTTTTCTCGGATTTCAACCATATGCCCTTTCGAACTTGATTTCCAGTTAGTATTATACGTCTATTTCATCAGAAATAGACTTATAATACTAACCAGAAACCGTTCGACCCTGACAACTTCAAAACAATCTCGAACTGTTTTTATCTAGTAATTAAATATTATGGGGTTTTCTTCATCTATTTCTCTGTTTTCTTCTATAATCATGAATAGCTAGACCCATTAGCTAGATTTGTGGCTCAACCCTAGTGCAGGTAATTGATGAGTCTTGTTTTTTAAGGCTTGAATGTCTATGAGTGTTTGATATTTGGACTAATTTATGATGTTAATGTTGGATTAGTGGTTGCAAATACTAGTTTATGCCTAGTTGACTTTGGCTCTTCTTGAGAAAGAGAGTCTAAGTCTACGAAATTGGTCCAACAAGGAATTGGGGAGTATTCAAGAGATTGATAGCCCCAATTAAAGGGCTAAACCTAGATATAGTAATACCTGATTTGAACCTCAATTGCTTGTACAAATTATCATACCCAATTGGTTTTGAGAAAGTCAATTAGCGAAAAATCACTCGAACTATCGAGAGGTATAGTGCAATGGTTATATCATAATTCCCAAATATGACAATCTAGCCTCAGACTCGAGAATCCGTCAATTACCCACCTAGGAGAAAGTCACTTCCCTAGTGCCTTTTACCTATTTAGACAACCTTCAACTAGTTTACTCTTAGCTTCACTTAGCCTAAATTAGCATCTTAGTAGTATAAATTTAGAAGTAATGTCAGAACCAACAATGTTTAGAAGTGCAACTAGGAACAACTATGCAACTCCAATTTAGATAGACACTAAATTCCAATATCTAGCTCTCTGTTGAAATTGATCCCGACCTTCTCGGGTAAAAGTTGCTTCGATCACTCTTGCTACTTTGTAGTAGTACAGGGTTGGCCTCGATCACTTTTTGGCGCCATTGCCGGGGAGCTAATGGTTTTATCTATCTCTCTAAATAGTTTTGTATATTGTTCTTCTTTCCTTCTGTGTTACTAATTTGTGTGTGTCACAACTTCAGGTAATAAATGGCAGCAAATAATAATGACCCTCTTGGAAATGTGATAGCGAGGGAGGAGGCAGATGATGTCGGAGATGATGAGGTGCCTCTTGTACCTCAAGGACAACGTAGAGGCCGCCAAGCCAATGCCAATATTCCAGACCCTCCTCCGCTACCTCCAAGAGTGGCTCCTCGAGTGCTTCCAAACCAAGGCTATGCAAGTGCAATTGTCCCACCTCAAATCCAGGCAGGCAATTTTCAAATTACCAATGTGATGCTGACATTGCTGGAGTAGCGTGGATATTTCATGGGCGCTGCCAATCAAAATGCGTACAAACATCTCAAGGGTTTTGTAGATACCTATTGGGGGAGCAAGCAAACTAATGTGTCCGAGATGACTTCGGTTGAGACTCTTCCCATTTTCACTTAGAGGGAAGGCCTTGGATTGGCTTGAGCGACTTCCCAACTATTCCATCACTACTTGGGATGAGTTGGCAGATAAGTTCATTGCAAAGTTCTTCTCACCGGGGCATATAGCAGCATTGAGAGATGAGATCTTGGCTTTCAAGCAGGAGTCCACTGAACCATTGCATGAGATTTGGGAGCTCTATAGAACAATGATGAAGGAATGCCCCAACAATGATATGACTGAGGCGATGATCCAACGGACTTTCTACCGGGGCATTAACAAAACAAACCAGTGCATAGTGAATAAACTTGCTGGGGGCAACTTCATGAAGCTGACTTATGATGAGGCTTGTGATATTCTTGACGAGATGGCTGACACTTCCTCCGTTTGGCAAAGTAGAGCCAATGTGCCCCAGGGTGACCCCACGATCACTCATTTGCACAAAGAGCTACATGACCATGGACAGGCTATAGCTGAGCTGACAACTACAATGAACCAACTAGCAAAGGCATAGTTGCAACAAGTTCAAAATCCTTGCCAAGTGAATGCCATGGAGGGGGTCAATATGCTAGTGAACAAAAGAAGACAAAGAGGTCAACAGAACCAAGAGAATTCAGAGCAATTTGACAATGATTGTGGTGGATTCCAAGATGATGGTTATGATGGGCAGAATAAAGAGGTGCAATACGTGAACAACTATCAAAGCCAAAGGGGAAATTCTTCCAACCAACAACAATGGAGACCCCAAGGCAATTAGGGCAATCAACAACAACAAGGCAATGGTAATTGGGGGAACAACAACCAAATTCCAATTAGTCCAATCGAAAGAAAAATTAGAATAATCAGGGTAATTGTAATAGCAACAACAATTGGGGTGGTAACAATAATTAGGGAGGTTGGAACAATGGCAATCAAGGAAATCGGGGGCAAGCCTTTCAAAGGCCCCCAATGTACCAACAACCAAACAATCCACCCCCATTTCCATCCCAAGGTCCGCGTTTCTCTCACAATGAAATGGGAAGAATTGAGATGATGTTTGAACAGATGATGAAAAAGAATACGGACTCTGATGCTCAGTTGGATTCCCACAATACTTCAATTGGAAACTTGGAGGTTCAATTAGGCCAAATTTCTCAATCCTTAAATACTCTTCCTAAGGGGGCTCTACCTAGTGATACAGTAGTTAACCCGAAGGGTGGGAACAATCATGTTATGGTAGTAACTACAAGAAGTGGGAGAGGCGGTGGTGTGAATGCCTCTAAACAAAAACAAATTTTGAGTGATGAAGTTGAGTTGCAAGAAGATGAAATTCCTTTGGTGGTTGAAAATGTGATTGATAAGAATGTGAATGAAGAAGTGAGGATTGATATCCAAGATGCCAAGGTGGAAACTCAAATGACGTGAACCCGTCTAAGGAACACGTAATAGACATGCTAGAGCCGGTTGTGACTAAATCCAAGGCTCATTTGCCGAGGCCACCTACACCTTATCCTCAAAGGCTCGCGAAGCAGAAAAATGAGAATCAGTTTAAAAAGTTTATTGATATGATGAAAAGCTTATCCATTAATGTGCCTTTGGTGGAGGCTCTTGAACAAATGTTGGGCTATGCAAAATTCATGAAGGACTTGGTGACAAAGAAATGATCCATGGATTGTGAAACTATAAAGATGACCCACTAAGTTAGTGCAATAGTGCATTTAATGGCCCTGAAGCTTGAAGATCCCGGTGCTTTCACCATTCCTTACACCATTGGGAGTGCGACTTTGCCAAGGCTCTATGTAATTTGGGGGAAAGTATCAACTTGATGCCCTACTCAATTTTCAAAACTTTGGGTATTGGCAACCGAAGCCGACTTTCATGAGATTGAAAATGGTAGATAGAACGATGAAAAGACCATAGGGTATTATTGATGATGTGCTTGTCCGGGTGGACAAATTTATCTTGCCAGCTGATTTTGTGATCTTGGATTGTGAGGTGGATTATGAAGTTCCAATCATATTGGAAGACCTTTCCTTACTACTGGGAATGCCTTAGTTGATGTGGAATCAGGGGAACTCACATTCTGGGTAGGTGATGAAAAGGTGGTCTTTCATGTGTACAAGTCAATGAAGCAGCCCAACAGTTCCGAGGTGTGCTCTTTTGTGGACCTTGTCACGACAGTGATAGTTGATGATACAAGTGCAATGATCAATGTGGAGGACCCTCTAGAGGCCGTATTGTTGAATCTTGATGTCAATGATGATGAAGACCGAGTGTAGTGTGTGAATGCTTTACATGGGATGGGCTCTTACTCTTATGAGCCTAGGAAACTATCTTTGGACCTTGAGAATAGGAAGACTCCACCAACAAAACCTTCAATTGAGGAACCTTCGGTGTTGGAGTTGAAGTCATTGCCTCCACACCTCAGGTATGAGTTCTTAGGCCCTAGTTCTACTTTGTTAGCTATTCTTTCTTCTTGTATTACTAACATGCAGGTTGATGCCATATTGGCGGTGCGTCAAAAGCAAAAAAAGGCAATTGGATGGACTTTAGCTGATATTCGGTGAATAAGGCGCATTCTGTATGCACAAGATTATTTTGGAAGATGATGCAAAGACCTCCTTGGAACATCAAAGGAGGTTGAACGAGGCAATGCAAGAAGTTGTGAAAAAAAAGGTGATCAAGTGGTTGAATGCCGAGGTTGTGTACCCCATCTCTGATAGCTCTTGGACTTCGCCGGTACAATGTGTACCGAAGAAGGGTGGCATGACCGTGGTTGCAAATTTGCAAAATGAGTTAATTCCTACCATGACCATGATCGGTTGGAGGGTATGCATGGACTACCGCAAGTTGAATAAAGTTACCTGCACGGATCACTTTCCATTGCCTTTTCTTGATCAGATATTAGACCGACTTGCTGGGCGTGTCTTCTACTGTTTCTTGGATGGGTATTCTGGGTACAACCAAATCTTGATTTCTCCAGAAGATCAAGAGAAGACCACATTCACTTGTCCATATGGAACCTTTGCCTTTTCTAGGATGCCTTTTGGATTGTGTAATGCATCGACTACATTTTAGCGGTGTATGATGGCCATTTTCACCGATATGGTGGAAGATATTTTGGAGGTGTTCATGGATGACTTTAGTGTTGTGGGTGATTCATTTGATGAGTATTTGAAAAATCTTGATAGAGTGTTGGCCTGTTGTGAAAAAACCAATTTTATTCTAACTGGGGGAAATGCCATTTCATAGTAGAAGAGGGCATAGTTCTTGGGCATAAAATTTCAAAGCATGGTATCGAGGTGGACAAAGAAAAAATTGATGTGATTTCAAGGCTCCCTCCCCCTACCTTTGTCAAGGGAGTTAGAAGTTTTCTTGGGCATGCGAGGTTCTACTGGAGATTCATCAAAGACTTTTCGAAGGTAGTGAACCCCTAATACAAGCTATTGGAAAAAGATGCCAAGTTTGTGTTCGATGAGAGATGTATGCAAGCCTTTGAACTTCTCAAGCACAAGTTGACCACCACTCATATCTGTTATGCCCTGCAATATTACGTCGATATTACGTTCTACATTATTATATTATGGCGATATTACCCTCTGTAGTAATATATTACGATGGTGTTACGTCTTGTAGTAATACATTACGATGATGTTACGCTTCGCAATATTAAGTTACGATAGGATTGCACCCAGCAGTATTACATTACGATGATGTTACACTTTGCAGTAATAAGTTACGACAATGTTGCGCCCTGCAGTATTTTACGTTGAATTTGTCGTAAGGTAATTGACATCAATCCAAGGAAAAGATTATTTGGAGATTATAATGATTGTAAGTGATGAATAAATTTGTGAAGGTGAGAGGGGAAGCAAGTCGAAGAAAATAAATTTCGTTGAAATTTGGTATTTTGGGATAAAATACGGCTCAAGCTAAAATACTCGATATTTATGGACTAGTACCATACAAGGTATCACATGATCATAATAGTAAGGTGTATAAAGTATGTAAAAAGTGAGTAATATTTTAAGGGAGTGGGAATAATTCTTTATTGTATGGGTAATCGGTTAATTATTGGGTAATGGGAGATTACCTAGTTAATTAAGGAATTATTGGATAACTAATTAAACACTTATGGATAAGAATTAAAATCAAAGGTGGCAGCAAATTAAACCCAAATTGATGACTCATTAGTTATTAGGATATGTGGAATTAAGGGGTCTTTGGGAAACCTATCAAGATAACACATGGAAAGTGCACTTTGTCATTAAACACGTACAAGGAATTAAAGTTAGTCATATTTACAAATTAGGTTCAATTGATATCAAATTCAGTTTGGAGGAGATTTTGGAAGCTCACATGAGACTTCATGTTACAATAAGAAACGGATATCTTAAATTAGAAAAGAAATTTATACCAAATTACACTGCGTAATAACAATGAGATTTTTCTATTTTAAGAAAAAACGGTGCAATCCTTCTTAAGAATATTATACAAATTTGTCCCTACTCCAGGTATGTTAAGGCTATCCCTTCTTTCTTTTGGCATGATCCATACGATATGAACGAAACGTGCAAATTCACAAACTCCATAAGTGACTCTACTCATAGAAGTAATAGAAATATCTATATTCTTTAATTCCCATGTGTCATAATATTTTATCATCTGTTCATGGGTCTCAGAAAAATATGAAAGTTGAAAACATGTTACTTTATGATATTGCTCAAGAGGCAAAGCGGTCTTATGACCTTCTGAATGATTTTATTGACGTACTTTTCGTGCATTGCATTCATGTGCATTGACCCATGACCAGATGACGTTATATACGCGTATATATGTAAATACATGTATATGGGATATGGGAAAAAGTTACCGCGTTATATACGCACCACCACCTGATCAGCAGGTATATGATGATGATGTTGCCCACAGTGGCCGAAATATGATTCAAACGGCGTTATATACGCATATATATGTAAATATGCTTCAAACGGCATTATGTACACGTATATATGTATATGGGATATGGGAAAGGTTATGGTGTTATATACACACCACCACCTGATTAGCTGGTATACGATGATGATTTTGCCCACAGTGGCTGATATGATATGATGGGATGCCCTCAGAGGCTGATGATATTATGAAACATGTACCTTTGCATGACATGACATTCATACGCATATTCATGACGTTAAAAGTAATTTATGATTTATAAAGTTATTCAGACTTACAGGTTGAGTCATGTACTCTATATGTCTTCCATATCTCTCATGTATTTATTTATGTGCCTTACATACTCGGTACACTATTTGTACTGATGTCCCTTTTGCCTGGGGACGCTGCGTTTCATGCCCGCAGGTCCCGATAGACAGGTCGAGAGCCCTCCAAGTAGGCTATCAGCTCAGCAGAAGATGTTGGTGCGCTCCATTTGCTTCGGAGTTGCTCATTTGGTTAGTATGATTTAGACGTGTATTGTTTGGTATAGAGGGACTCTGTCTCGACCCTTATGACATTTATGTACCCTTAGAGGCTTGTAGACATATGTCCTGTACGTGAAAGATTGTACGGCCTTGTCGGCCTATGTTTTGGAATTTATAAAGGATCATGTTGGCCTATTAGGCATGTATGTCATGTGTATATGATAATGTATTAAGAAGATACGTTAAGTTGGTACTCGGTTGAGTAAGGTACCGAGTGCCCGTCTCGTCCCATCAGTTTGGGTCGTGACACTATCATTACCACACCTAATTGGATCTTATCCTTTGAGCTCCTGTGTGATGCGAGCGTTGTTGTGGTTGGGGCGGTTTAGGGTCAAAGAGTGAACAAAATGTTTCATCTGGTGTACTATGCGAGTAAGACAATGCATGATGCTTAAGTGAAGTACACGGTGACCGAGAAAGAACTTTTGGCAATTGTGTTTGCAATGGAGAAATTTCGGCTATATCTTATGGGTACCAAGGTCATTGTCCATACCGACATTGCCGCACTCCGGTACTTGATGACTAAGAAGGATTCCAAAGCTAGACTGATGTGATGGGTCTTGTTACTTCAAGAGTTTAATTTGGAGATTGTGGACCGAAAGGGTAGTGAAAACCAAGTGGCGGACCACTTGTCCCGCTTAGAGAAGGAGGGGAGGCCTCGTGATGGCCTATAGATCAATGATTCATTTCCTGACGAACAACTCCTTTCAATGTCGGTGAATGGTATGCCATGGTTTGCAGACATTGCTAATTTCCTTGTGACTGGTATAATCCCATGTGATCTCTCTTCTAACCAAAGGAAAAAGCTCAAACGGGATAGTTTGGATTTCTATTGGGATGAGCCGTACTTGTTCAAGATTTTCACGAATGGTATGATCCGAAGGTGTGCCCCGGAGGAAGAGCAATTGAGTATCTTGGAGGCTTGTCATTCCTTCCCTATGGTTTCCATTATGGCGGGGCGAGGACGGCTTCCAAAGTTCTTAGTTGTGGGTTTTATTGGCCAACTTTGTACAAAGATGCAAGTGAACTTATGAATAGGTGTGACGAATGTCAAAGAGCGGGGGAAATTTCAAAGAAAGATGAGATGCCTCTCAATACCATCCTTGAAGTTGATATTTTTGATGTATGAGGCATTGATTTTATGGGCCCGTTTGTTAGCTCGTGTGGGAACACATACGAATATAGTTGACTATGTTTCAAAGTGGGTTGAAGCCGTGGCTCTACCCAACAGTGAGGCCCAGAGTGTTGTTGTATTTCTCAAGAAGAGCATTTTTACAAAGTTTGACACTCTTCGTGCAATCATAAGTGATGGGGGGGTCTCATTTTTGTAATAGAGCTTTTGACACTTTGCTTGCAAAGTATGGTGTCAACCATAAAGTTTCTACTCCTTATCATCCTCAAGCGAGTGGCCAAGTTGAAGTCTCAAACAGGGAAATCAAGAGTATATTGTCAAAAACGGTCAATGCAAATAGGACCGATTGGTCAAAGAAGTTGGATAATGCTCTATGGGCTTATATGACTACTTATAAAACTCTGATTGGTATGTCTCCATATCGGTTGGTGTTTGGGAAAGCGTGACATCTACCGGTTGAGTTAGAGCACAAGGCCATGTGGGCTTTGAGAAAGCTGAATCTTGAATGGGATGTGGCAGCAAATCTTCGTATGGAGCAGCTTAATGAACTTGATGAATTCCGATTCTATGCCTACTCCAGTTCGTCCTTGTACAAGGACAAGATGAAGTACCTTCATGATAAATATGCTCGTGGCAAGGAGTTCAAAGTGGGTGATTTGGTTCTCTTGTTCAACTTTCGGTTATGTCTGTTTCCGAGAAAGCTTAAGTCAAAATGGAGCGGACCTTTTGAAGTGGTGTTTGTGTCCATTTGGTGCATTTGACTTGAAGAACAAAAATGGGAAAGTTTTCAAAGTGAATGGGCACTGGGTCAAGCACTACCTGGGCAAGATTGATGATAGCCACGTGGTGACACTTCTTCATCTAAAGTGATTTGATGGTAACCTGCGTCGTGCCGCGACGTTAAATCAGGTGCTTCTTGGAAGGCAACCCATGTGTCTTTCTTTTTGTTTTTCTTTGATTTCCTTTGTAGTATAGGATTTATTTTTGGACCGACTGGTTGTGAGATGTTGTAGGATTATGTTGATGCAGTGCAGGAATAAGTTGAAAAAGGATCACTCTCTGAAGTTTGCAATGCGGATCGCACTCATTTTGTGCGAGGCCAAGAAACCAATGCGGACTGCAGAAGTGATTTGACAAAAGTAGGGAGTCTCTGAAGTTTTCCACCGTGGCTGCATTGCTTTTGGTGCGGTCTGCGGTGGTCCATTGCGACCGCACTGGATTTCTTGCGGTCCGCAGTGGTCAATTTCCAAGTGATTCATGGTTTTGAGCACCGCGGACTGTGGTGTCGTTTTGTGTGGTCCGTGGTGGGTAGGTGAGCTGGGGCCCAAGACCTTTTTCTATAAATAGGACTCGAGGCCCTACATTTAAACTTTTTGATCTTTTTATCTTAGAATCCTAAAAAAATCACCGTTCACTCTCTAAATTGCACGAATTCAACTACTCATTCTTGATTAATAATCAGTGCATCTCATTTCTAGTAACTTTAACTCCTTCTCAATAGTTTACTTTTATTATTTTCTTTGAATTTTTTGTTTTTCTCAGTTCTTCTTCCTTCCCTTCCAGTTTCTCTTTCAATCTTGTAGCATGTGTCAGTTAAATCCTGTTTTAATTAGGACTAATTAGTTAAAACACTGAGGCAACACCTAGGGAATCATTAATAGGTAAAATTTGGACTAAAAATGAACAAAACTTGAACCCTAGGTTGGTGCTGCTGTTGGGCACTCAGTGCGGACCGCAATGGATTTTGTGCGGCCTGTAGTGCCTCTTTGCGGACCGCAATACCATTTTATGCAAACTGCGGTGGATTAAGTTCTGAAAGTAACACTTGAGGACCGCGGCCGCAATGGATTTTGTGCAGTCCACAGTGACTCAATGCGGACCGCAATGCATTTTGTGCGGTCCGTAGTGCATAGATTCAGAGAGTGGGTAGTCTAAACCCCACCTCTGTGCGGACTGCGATGGATTTTGTGCGGTCCACCGTAGCCTCTTTGCGGCCGCACCTCATATTGTGCGGTCCGCATTCTGTAACATTTGACTGTCTGCAACAATTTTTCCTACAATTCTGAGTTTCATTGTTTCTACTGATTCTAACAAAGAAAAACTGAATGTGCTTGCAGACAATGGTGAACTCACGAGGCAAAGGTGGTAAACAATCAGGATGAGGAGAGTCTTCCCGGGGTAGGGGACAAGGACTGATAAGATTGACCCCGCAAGTCTGACAAAACATAAAGAACACAAGGAGGATCATAAAGGCTGCTGACAGAGCCATTGACCAATCGGGGAGTGAGTATGCACCTTCCCAGGAGGCATCATCAGACTCCATGCCAGAGTATATTCCTGACTGGTCGGAGAGGAACAGGTTGCGGGATACACCTCCAGGCTCTCCCACTACCCAAGCATCATTGCGTATATCTTCTGAGTCATCTGAGGGCTCAGCTGCAGGCAGTGGAAATAAATATTCCACCTCTCCTACATCTTCATTATCTGGAGAGAGCCCCGTAGTAGAAGAAGGGGAACAAGTAAAAGGGGGTGAGCCCCAAGTAGGTGGGGTAGAGAGGACTAGAAATCCGTAGGCATGGCAAGACTGGTTAGTAAGTGAGGTTGCCTACCACAAGTTCCGAGAGTGGTGGCCCAAGAGGAAATTGATACCTGAGTGTAAATTTATCACTCGGGACCTTTTGCCTTACAAACCCAATGTGCTGAGACAGTTCAGAGAGAGAGTTGGATGGGACTACTTCATAGGCCATGTAGAGGACGCCAATGAGCATTTAGTGAAGGAGTTCTACACAAATGTGGACCACATTAAAAAGGGCACCACAGTCACCAAAGTGCGGAACTTGAAGGTGAAATTCTATGGCAAGACCACAAGTGATTACCTGGGGTACATGGAGGAGGATGAGTCCTTGTACTTGGAGAAGATCGCATTGGGTGAGGAAGCTCGTCCTTGGTTGGCAGAGTACCTGGAAATCCCAGGTACCACCCCCGATTGGTTGACTGTGGGAGTGAAAATTTTGAGGAGAACTTTGAATTTTGAGGCTAAGAGGTGGGAGACATTTGTGTGCAACAGGCTAGACCCCACCACCCACAACAACTCACTCCCTATTCACCGGGAGATTTTGGTAGAATCTATCATGGCGGGGAACCCGATTAACATTGGGAATGTGATGTACCAGGTTATTATACAGGTAGTGAACGAAGGTGACAGATTTTATCCCTTCCCCAACTTCCTGACCATGTACCCGGAGGACTTAGATATGTAAAAGTGGAAGTTTGATATGAAAAGTGAAGGCGAAGGCACCTTTCTCATGGTATAGCCTACAGGGTGATGACAACCCTAAGGGCAAAGCCACTACTTCGACTAGCCAGTCTGAAGAGCCAGTAGTGGTAGTGGCTCCTACTCAACCTCCTTCCACCTCAGCAGACATGGCCCCCGGTCCTTCCACTTCTACAGTTCCAGAGATACCCCACTCCACTACATACCCATTGACTGCTCACCGCCTGAGCCAGGCCCTCGCCAACATCAACAATTGGATGCAGACAACTACTTCTAAGTTGTCTGTACTATCTACCACGGTGGCAGCTCAGTCAGCACCTCCTCCTCCACAGGTCCCACAGTCCATTGAGGACACTCTCAAGGATCTTCTAGACAACCAGAAGAAGATCTAAGAGAACCAGAAATTGCTTACAAACATTGTTGATTCACATGGAAAGGCACTCAAAGAACTTGCTTGGGAGGCGAAGAAAATGAGGAAGACTCGGGCTTCAAAAGAGTCAGTGATGTCACGCTCCAAAAACCAAGGAGCATGACCGGCGCTCAGCCGAGTAAACCCAACTGAGCAAGCCTGTTAGGTTTCCTTCTACCCAAACTAATTCATAAATACAGAGGAGATGAACTCTATTAATCATACTTTGTACATATATCATTAACGACTTCCATTTCATTTCCATTAGCAATTTCATTCATAATTTTCAAAATATTACAAGTTTTATACATCTTTTCCAAATATTAATATTTCTAATTTAATTCCCCATTATCAAACTCCACCCACAACCTGTCTACGGAGCCTCTAAATACAACTGAAGAATAATATAGAAATGCCGACAACAAGGCTCCGGCTATACCTCAACATACAAACGTACATGATAAACAGATGAAACATGACCCCAAAATGAAGTAGGGCTCACCAAGTCAGCTGAAAGGAAGATGCGTCACTAGCTGCGACCAACATTGCTTGCTATGGAAACATCTACATCCATTTAAAGACATAGCGCCCCCAGCAAAAGGGACGTTAGTGTCGTCGAATAGCACTAGTATGTATAACTAAACACCATCTCATTAGAAAGAACTATCTTACAAGAACAAAAAAATCATAAACACCATCTCAATAGAAGGAACTTATCATACAAGAACATAGAAATCATAAGTATTCAACAAAAGCTTTAAACAATCACCACGTCATCAATTAAAAGGAATCACATAGCTTTCACATAATTTCCATACCTCTAGGTTGAGACTTTTCAAAACTTTTCATCATCATTCACAATACCACCGCTTTATTGCGCGGAGTCCGATCATGGCCCGATCGGCTAAGCTGCCTCATTTGAGACATATACCTCAATCACTATTTCATTGTCACTTTCCGGGTTCAATATCAACACATTACTACCATGTGTGTAGCATGGCGTCCGATCACGGCCCGATCGGCTAAGCCGTCTTACCAAGACATTACCTCAATCCCAATTTCATTATCACTTTTCGATTTCAATATCAACACAATACCACCATGTGTGTAGCATGGCATCCGATAACGGCCCGATCGGTTAAGCCGTCTTACCAAGACGTTACCCTTTTTTATTAATCATCTCACTTCAATTGTTGTTTCACATATATTAGTTCATAGGCACTTAGGGCCACAATTTTCACATCATACTTGGCAGTAGGCCACATTTCATAACTCACATTCTACATCACTTTCACTTTCAACATCAAACGTGCAATTTAAGATAATGGGCACATACAGGAGCAATTCAAGTTATAAGCATAGATGAGAATTCTTATGATTCGGCATAATGATCACAATTTAAACTTGACTTGAAATCTAGGCAATTTAGCATATAGTTCATATTCTTCACATATCCCCAATTTACCAAGAATAGCACATTGAACACATTGAGACACACCTTTCATATATATTTTTGCAACACCAAATCCTTTGAAATAACAAATACTATATAAATCAGATTTCGGACTTACAACATATGCGGGGACACCATGGGAGCTCAATTTCTAAGAAGAGGGGCTTTTAGCCATACATACCTTGTTTAAGCTTTCCTTAAGTTACTACAACGTTCCGAAAATTCTAGCAATCTCAATCTACTTCGAGACATAACAAAATTGAATACAAATTAGGAAGATATTCATGGTTTCGGCTCATTTGAGCATTTTATCTAACAATAGTTGTGCATGTTGATTTCAAGGCTCTTTTACAAGATTTCCTTCATTACCCAACTTAATCTTTACTTATTTGTGTTCAAAATTCTTTTCACAAACCTAATTTGTACATGCATGTATACATAATACTATTACACCTAAGAATAATACCTCAATAACCCATCTTACACCCCAAATTCGAAATTAAAGTCTAATGTATAGAACCTTACCTCCTAGATGAAGAACATGTGATTGGGTTCTTTGATTCTTGAAGACTTGAGCAAGAGATGGGTGATTATGAAGCTAGGCTCCTTCTTTCTCTTTCTCTCTGTAGATGCTCTCAACTCTCTCTAAAATCAGTAGAAAATGACCCCAAATGAAGCCTCGAAGACTATATATTAAAATGGGGTCGGGATATAAAAATAAGAAAAATAAGCCTCCAAAATCGGGGCTTCGATCGCAGAATGGACCGCAAAACAAGAATGTGGGCTGCAGAATGCATCGCGAAATAGGTGCCCAAAACTGGGCAACACTGGCCCAATCTACGACAGATCTGCGATCGCAGAGTCAAAAATGCGACATATTTGCGATCGCAGATTCGATACAGGATCGCATTTTTCCAGCCTTTGGTAATTGGATCATAACTTTGTGTAGGAATGTCCAAATGATGAACGGTTTGAAGCGTTGCAAACTAAACTCGAAGACATTTCATTTGAAGGTTGTTCATCACATAAAACCCTTATATATATATATATATATATATATATATATATATATGCTCGTTCAAAGTAGGGACTTGTGCGAACTCATTTGGAATCTTAGCCTAATGCAAAATTTTCCAATTGACTTAGACTTAGGCCCTTCCTTGGACCCCAAATTACTTACCATAAGACTTGTACACTTATTTACCAAATCCAATTGATGTCCACATGTTAATAGCACGTAAAATATTATAATTAGCCTTCCCGGTACCACAAAATCCTAAATTACTTAGCGAAATTTATTGGGTCATTACAGGTGAAGGAGCTACGTGTCGAGGTTGAGAGGTTGAAGGCGGATCACCTGCCTTTAGATTTGTAATTGCATGACCCAGGACCAGCAGCCTAGCCCCAGCCAAAGACGGAGTCCGAGAGGCCACCCAAGAGGAAGAGGGTGATTCCCCGCTCTGATGATGCAGTTATACAGTTGGAGGACCCGCAGGGAGGTTCCTCCAGCCAGCCCCAAGATTCAGCACAAGATTCAGCCCAGGCCTCAGTCCAGGTCCAGGCCCAGGTCCCAATAGAGCCACAAATCATAGGGAGCCAGTCACAGGTTCCCGAGCAGACGGAAGACCCAGGGACCCAGACTCAGGATCATATGCAGACGGAGGACCCATAGGGAGTTTGTTTTTCCTATCTCCTCTATTTTTGTGCTTATTTTAGTTAGTTGGAATTGAGGACAATGCTAGCTTTCATTTAAGGGGGTAGCCCTATTTGGATATTTGGATGACTGTATATATGATAGTATTTTATGCTTTCTTTCTTTTTATCTTTGGTATGTATATAATTTTATCATTTCATTGCACTTCTCGTACTTTTTACTTTGGGTCTGTATATAAAAGTTACGTTCTTATGTGTATATTCATTCTCCCTATTGTATATTCGATTAAATCCCCTCTTGTACATATTCATTTTACTTTCCGCATTTTTCCTTTCTTAGCTTCTTAATTTTAAGTTCGTAGCTTCTTGTGTTTAGTTTTTTCAATAAGCCTTTGGTTTTCTTAATGCCACGGTTCTTTCCAAATGTGAAATTTGTGTGAACCGGGTGGCTCTTCCCGATGATGGATGGAATGAAAACCTTCTTAAGGGTTTGAGTCTGTTTTTTTTTTTTGCTTTTTAGTAGTTAGTTGGTAAGGGTGCCTCAAGCAAAGCTTCACTTGGTCCTAGCACATTTGCCTTTAATCCTATGGTCAAAACAAATCGTTGTGTATAGGATGGTGAAAGTTGTGACCTTGAGACTCTTGTGTTGGCCAATAATCATCAAGTGGTTTTTTGGGACCATTGTGTTGCTCAAATCTTATCTAAGGTTGTTGTGGGCCCCCGACTCCGTGTCTTTATCAATCCTAAAGCTTGTGTAGTGATAATTTGAATTGCAAGTCCATGTCCCGAGCCATTGGTCTAGAACTTGCCCTGAATGTTTGTCTAGGCGAAATCCTGAGTGTAATTTGACTTGAGACGTGATTATAGGCTCTCTTTGATCCAAATGATATCTTGAACACTTCCATAACCTACCAATGGTAAAATCCCTAGTCAACCCTTTTGAGCCTTAGACCTTTTTCTTTCAAGAAGCATGATACAAGCCTTTAACCGTTATAAAGATA
The DNA here is from genome assembly GCF_000393655.2 of Nicotiana sylvestris. Classification (NCBI taxonomy): domain Eukaryota; kingdom Viridiplantae; phylum Streptophyta; class Magnoliopsida; order Solanales; family Solanaceae; genus Nicotiana; species Nicotiana sylvestris. The sequence goes on along the minus strand of NC_091060.1, from coordinate 19,510,405 downwards.
CCCTCTCTTGGCACCCGATCTTTCCCTAACACATAGCAAAAGCATAAGTTTGGGGGGGGGGAGATGAGGATTGCAACAAAGTGGTAAAAGGTACAAAATGAAGAAAAGGAAAGGCAATGAAAAAGAAAGAAAATCAAAAGGACAAAAAGAATGTTCAATGTAGAAAAGAATGAAGGGATTCAATAAAAGTAAAGAATGAAAGGTGTGAAAAGTTGAGAAAGGAGGAAAAAAAATTGAAATGAACAAGAAAGAGTGACAGTGTGTCTCTCTAACCCCTTCAGAAGAAGTGAAATGACTTAAAAAGTCAAGTGAATGTGTGCCAAAATGAAGCAAAAAAAGTGCTAAAGGGAAGATGAAACCTACTTAGACCAAACATTTCCTACCCTAAACCAAAAGCCTTCACTATGCCTCCACAAAAGCCCTATATGATCTTGAGTTGAATGAAGCTTACATTAGTGGTGACTCACATAAGGGGCAAGCATATGGTACTTAGAGCCGGACTTGTGAATTTTCTTTGAGAGAGATGAGTGTATTTGTATTAACCTCGTTCTGAGTGCTACATTCCTAAAGGTGAGGTTTGCTTAGGGAGAGTTGAGGATGTATGAGTTTGGGTTCCACAATGACCAAAGCAATAGAAAGAGTTTCTTTGATGTGTTGAGTCAACTCTTGATGCTCTTGTATCACACTAATCCATGGTGTTTAAAAGAGTGAATGTTGTTAATGATTCATTTGAATTGAGGACAATTGTTAGTCCCAATTTATGCTTGATGAGGTCACTTTAGGTCAGCTGAATTTTCTTAGATTTACTCTTAATGGGTGGGTCTTGTTTTTTTGCTTGAGGACAAGCAAAAGCTTAAGTTTGGAAAAGTTGATAACTAGGGATTATGATGCATTTTACACTCCTTCTTACTTGAGTTTTGATTAGAAATGTATACAAAATAGTCCCAAAAGGCACACATGTTGTACTTGATTACAGGGTTTGGTCAACAAGGTGACAATTCGTCAAAACTAGCTCAAAAAGGAGTGAAACATGCACAAGTACCTAGAACAAGTCCAAGCTCAGTATAACAGGACCAATGCGGCCGCACTCCATTCTGTGCGGTCCGTAAATATGAGGTTCAGGAAGTGCTTATTTCATGCAGTCAAGCAATGCGGCCGCAAAAACATTTCATGCGGACCGCATTGACTTCATTGCGGCCGCACTCGATTTTGGGCGGTCCGCAAAGCTCAAGTTCAGAGAGTTGCCAAGTTGGAGGAACATTGCCAATGCGGTCCGCGATTCATTTTGTGCGGACCGCAACAGAAGCCACCGCAGTCGCAGTACATTTTGTGCGGCCCGCGGTGGCCAAGTTCAGAGGGTAGATTGTTTCAGCCAATAACCTTAGTGAGGCCGCACTCGATTTTGTGCGGTCCACACTAGCCCCGCAAGGGTATTTTTTTCCAGAATATTCGGTCTAGTATAAATAATTTCTTTCCATATTCTTCATTCTTCTACTCCAGGTGAAATACCATCATAAAGGGGAGCCTGAAGTAGGAGTCCCGGAAGAGGAATCAACAACGGAAGGTGAAACCGGCTGATGGAAGGCAATGAAATAGGTGCAGAAAGCAGGCCATCTGAAGGTCTTTTCCCATTTTTAGGTTATCCGTTGTATTCTAGACAGCAGCTGCACTCTTGAATAGTGTTCTTTTACCATTTTGAGTAATTTTACAATAGTTTCATCATTGAATCTTCAAGTTTTATCTAGTAATTAAATATTATGGGTTTTTCTTCATCTATTTCTCTGTTTTCTTCTATAATCATGAGTAGCTAGACCCATTAGCTAGGGTTGTGGTTCAACCCTAGTGTGGGTAATTGATGGGTCTTGTGTTTTAAGGCTTGAATGTCTATGGGTGTTTGATATTTGGACTAATTTATGGTTTTAATGTTGGATTAATGGTTGCAAACACTAGTTTATGCCTAGTTGACTTTGGCTCTTCTTGAGAAAGAGAGCCTAAGTCTATGAAATTGGTCCAACAAGGAATTGGGGCATATTCAAGAGATTGATAACCCTAATTAAAGGGTTAAACCTAGAGATAGTAATACCCGACTTGAACCTCAATTGCTTGCACAAATTATCATACCCAATTGGTCTTGAGAAAGTCAATTAGGGCAAAATTACTCGAACTACCGAGAGGTATAAAGTGAGTAGTATCGTGCAATGGTTATATCATAATCCCCAAATATGACAATCTAGCCTCAGATTCGAGAATCCGTCAATTATCCACCTAGGAGAAAGTCACTTCCCTAGTGCCTTTTACCTATTTAGACAACCTCTAACTTGTTTACTCTTAGCTTCACTTCACCTAATTTAGCATCTTTGTAGTATAAATTTAGAAGTAATATCAAAACCAACAATGTTTAGAAGTGCAATTAGGAACAACTACGCAACTCCAATTTAGATAGACACTAAATTCCAATATCTAGCTCCCTATGAAAATCGATCCCAACCTTCTCGGTTAAAAGCTGCTTCGACCACTCTTGCTACTTTGTAGTAGTACAGGGAAGACCTCGATCACGATCACGAAAGAGGGCAACAGACACCAGAAACCAGCAATCTGAAACTATGAAAAAAATCATTCAGAACCAATCCGAAACTCACCCAAGCCCTCGGGGCACCAAACCAAATATGCACACAAGTCTAAAAATACTACACGAGCTCGATCGCATGATAAAATAATGAAAATAACTTCTAAAACTACGAATTGGACGCTAAAACGCATGAAAATCAAACTTAAACTTCAAGAACATCTAGAATCACAACCGTGCATCCGAACCCTATCAAATCAACTCTGAATGGCGCCAAAATTTGCAGACAAGTCCAAAATGACATAACAGAGCTATTCCAACTCTCGGAATCGTATTCTGACCCCGATATCACAAAAGTCAACTATAGGTAAAACTTCTCCATTTTCCAAACTTCAACTTTTTCAACTTTTGCCGAAACGCCTCAAATTACCCTACGGGCCTCCAAATCCAAATATGAATGCGCGCCTAAGTCCAAAATTACCATACGAAGCTGCTGACATCATCCAAACCTCATTCCGGAGTTGTTTACTCAAAAGTCCAATTCCGGTCAAATTCTCACCGTTTAAGTTTCCAAAACTAGATTCCTTCTTCCAATTCGACTCTGATTCATCCGAAAACAGAATCTAACCATGCACATAAGTCGATACACATATAAAGCTACTCGTGACCTCAAACTGCGGAACTTGACGAAATTGCTCAAAACGACCAGTCGGGTCGTTACAGTTTAATACTAAAATTCTTAAAAATTGAATTCATTAAATTTAAATTTGGATTCGCCGCTGGCCATTCCACCATAGTCTTTGGTGGTACGTGCATTGGTGCATGTTGCGCTTTAAGGATCTCTTTCCATTAGCTCTAAATTCATTTGATTTTTTATTGTTCATAGATCAAAGATTTTAACACTAATAGAAAATTGTCAAAATTCGTCCACAGAATACCAACCGAAATCGGTCCAAAAAAATGACCAAAATCGGTCGGAAATTAAGTAAATTGGTCACAAAAGTCAAAGATAATATTTTTGACAAGGAAAATGGTGGTCCCACAACAAATATATAACAATTCTGACCGACTTCGGTCGGAAATTGGTCAATATTTGATCAAGACCTGGTCATACTTGTGTATTATCTACAAAAATAATTTTTAATTAAAAATTTTCAAATATATCAAACGATTTCGGTCGGTAAATTTTAAATTATGCTTTCCCGCCCAAGGCAACTGGTTTTTAATATAACAAAAACTATATATATATATATATATATATATATATATAATTTACCAATCGGAATAAGTTTTAATTAAAATTTTCCGACCGAGTTCAGTCGAAAATATAATTTTAAAATAATTAAAATATAAATTTAATGAAATTACCAACCGAAGTCGGTCGGTTTTTGTCAATCTTTATATAAATAGCTTTTAAATAAATAATATTTAATACTTAATTGATATATATATCTGTGTGTGGTGTGTATTTAAATTACTTTTATACGGACACTATATATCCTATATATGTATGTGTCTGTGTGTGTATATATATATATATATATATATTGATTTATTATCCTAAATTTTAATATTCAGTATTTAATAACAAATACAACTTATATATATATACACTATACTATATATACATCTTATATATAGTTCTATAAGATGTAGTGTTATATTAATACTTAAGTTGTAGCAACAACAACATTTAAATGTATTGTAGTAAGATTTAATCGAATATAGCTTATATATACTATACTATACTATACTATACTATACTATACTATACTATACTATACTATACTATATATACATATTAAGATATATATATATATATATATACATACATACTATACTATACTATACTATACTATACTATATATACATCTTATATATAGTTCTATAAGATGTAGTGCTATATTAATACTTAAGTTGTAGCAAAAACAACATTTAAATGTGTTATAGTAAGATTTAATCGAATATAACTTATATATATATATATAGCTTATATACTATACACTTAGTCAATAATTTTATATCTTCTAAATAAAGGATCGCTACAAGATTAATGTGGAGGAGTACACTCTGAGGTTGCCACTGAATGAGCAAGGCGAGCGACCACCCCTTTCAGACGAAGAAGCGCAAAGGATATGGTTGGATGTTGTCGGTGGTCCAAATAAGGGGATAGCATACGGCATTCCAGAGAGATCATTTCAGCACTATAGGGCTGGATTGCAAGGTATAGGGACTTCCGCCCAAGGCGAGACAATTGATAGGTCGACTATCTCGTCTAAGGAAAAGAAGATCGCAAAGCTGACAACAGAGCTTGAAGAGACAAATGCTAGAGAACAAAAGAGAGATGAACAATTTGGTACCCTTCAAGTTCAGCTAAAAAGGAGGGACAAACAATTTAATCTCCTTCAAGGTCAGCTAGCCAATCTTCTTGCTAGTGGTGCTTTTCCTATTCTCTGTAACAACCCGACCGGTCGTTTTGAGATTTTTCACTTTGATCGCTAGTTCTCGGGCATGACTTTCCCCTTGTGATGTATTATGACTTATATAAATCGTTGGTTTTGGTTTGCAGGATAATCGGAATAAACTTTGAAGAGCAGTTCCCAGTTTGAAGCTTGAAATTTGAAAGGTTTGACCAATATTTGACTTATTTGTATATGATCTCGGATTGGAATTTTTACGATTTGGTTAGCTCCGTTAGGTGATTTATGACTTAGGAGCGTGATCGGAATGCATTTTGGAAGTCCGTGGAAGGTTTAGGCTTGAATTGGCGAAATTGAGATTTCGGCGTTTTTCGGTCGATAGGTGAGATTTTGATATAGAGGTAGGAATGAAATTATGATAGTTGCAGTAGCTTCGTTGTGTCATTTGGGATGTGTGTGTAAAATTCTATGTCATTCGGACATGGTTTGGTTGGGTTTTTGAACAAAAGCATATTTCGGAAGAATTTAGAAAATTAGGCTTGAATCCGATGTGCTTTGGATGATTTGATGTTGTTTGAGATGTTTTGATGATTGGGATAAGTTTGAATAAAGTATTGGGTCATGTTTGTGCTTTTGGTTGAGGTCTCGAGGGCCTCGGGGTGATTTCGGATGGTTATCAGAGAATTTGGAATTTGTGGAGCTTCAGATTTGCTGCTTCTGATATTTCCGCATCTGTGGGTTATGGACCGCAGATGCAGCGCTGCATGTGCGGTTGATTAGTCACAGAAGCGAAAATGAGCCTGCTAGGCAGAGACCGCAGAAGAGGTTAGAGTGGTCGCATCTGCGATGTCGCAGATGCGGGGATTTGATCGCAGATGCGATTGTTGGCCAGTTAAGTGACTTCCACAGAAGCGGAAGAAGGGCCGCATATGTGGTACCGCAGAAGCGATAAAATGGCCGCAAATGTGAAAATTTCTGGGCAGAAAATATAAATTGAGGCCTTCACGAATTTTGAGCTATTTCACCATTTTTATCTCGGCTTTAGAGCTTTTGGGGCGATTTGAGAGAGGGATTTCAAGGGAACTTCATTGAGGTAAGGAATTTGGACCTAAAACTTGTTCCTATGCTATTATTTCATGAATTAGAGCTAGAAATCATGGAAAGTAAGGGTGAAAATTGAAGAACTTGGGCTTAAAAATTGGAGACCAAACATTTGGGATATGAAGGGTCAATTGTGGATGGATTTTGATGTTTTTGATATGTATGAACTCGTGGAGAGATGAGGTATCTATTGATGTGAAATACTTGAGTTTCGAGAAGTGGGCCAAGGGCTCGGATTTTGCTAATTTCGGGATTTTCGATATTTTTCGATTGTTTTCACTTGGGCTTTGCTCCCTTAGCATATTGTAATGTATTCGTTATGATTTTGGATAGATTCAACGTGCGTGAAGGCCAATTTGAAGAGCAAAGGCGTCGCGAGCTAGAGATTTAGCCGGTTTGAGGTAAGTAATGATTGCAAATGTTGTTCTGAGGGTTTGAAACCCTGGATTACATGTCATTGGGCTATATTGAGGTGAGTTACACGCTAGATGATGAGAATGGGGTAGAGCACCGCTAAGGATTGTGACATAGTCCATCCCGAACGATTATTTTAATGCGTAATTAATAGTTAATTATTTGATGTTATTATATTTTGGGTTGTATGTCATGTTTGTGGCCTTGTGCCGACCTGCTGAGACCCTTAGGGGCACTTTCACTATTTTTCCTCACTCTATTTGTTTTGAAAGCATATCCTCAATCGTGTTTTACCTGTTTATTGTTTAAATCTGGTTTATCACTTTATTTCTTAAAAATATTAAAACTGTTTGGGCTGAGTTCACTGTTTTACTGATGGTCCGAGTGATCGTGAGGTTGATGATCGAGATAGACCGAGAGTCTAATTGTGAGGTTAATGATTGAGAGAGGCCGAGAGCCTGGTTGTGAGGATTATATAGTTAGGGATCGGGCTGCACGCCGCAGCAATATATATATATATATATATATATATATACATATATATATGTATATTTATATGTATATGCATTGGGCTTCACGCCGCAGTGATACTTATATGGATCGGGCTGCACGCTGCAGCGATATGTTGGATCAGGCTGCACGTCGTAGCGATATAGCGCTTGGGCTGTAGGAGCCCCTCCGAAGTATGCACACCCCATTGAGCGCCATCGACGAGATATATGGATTGGGTTGCGCGCCGCAGCGGTTACTATATGGTACCTATTGAGTGTGAGTGCTGAGTGTGAGCACTGATTGGTAAGAGTTGAGTCACGAGTGACTGAGAGGCTTGCCCGAGGGGCGATAGATATATATATGCACATGAGTGATGCTTTGCCTAAGGGGCCTGTTTATGAACTTATTGATTTTCACTCCTCTTTAAAATGAGTTTCTATCGAATATGTTGATTTATTGACTGTTTTCACTCATCTTTATATTGAGCCTCTGTCGAAAGTGTTGAACAAATGTTTTAAAACAACTTCCATTTAAGCTGGGGTTTATGAGATGTTCATAATTTAATCACTGATTTGGCTTTGTTATTTCCACTGAGATTTTCATGTTATGAGGTGTTTATGATTCCTGTTTTGCCGAGGGGCTGTTTACGAACTATATTTTGCCAGAGGGGCCAATTATGGTTTTTTATCTCTTTTATTATAAATGATATATACTAAAGCTGACGGAAAGCATTTTCAAATGATTTTTACCAAAAGGCTGGATTTTAATAAGACAATCGACTCTTATTCTGAATTAGCAGCTTGTGTGCTTATTGAGTTATCATGAATGTGGATTCATTGTTTCCTACTGCTCAGTCCTTATTTACTCTTATTACTTACTGGGTTGGATTACTCATATTACCCCCTGCACCTCGTGTGCAGATTCAGGTATTTCAAAACCCGGTAGCGGGTATTGATTGCACAGATGCGGAGTCATCAGAGTTAGCAAGGTGGCTACACGAAATTCGCAGCACTGTTTCTTCATATTATTTCCATTTCTGTACTTAGTACACTTGACTGTTTTGTTGTATTCAGACCTTGGAAGATGCTCATGACTAGTAACACCCTGATGTTGGGCTTGTGTAATTATTCCGCATTTTTCTTTTAAATGTTCATTATGAGATTAATGGTTTATAAATGGTATAAAAACCACTTTTAGATGGAAAATGGTTGATTTGGGAATTGTGTCGACTGGCCTTGTCTTCGTGAGAGGCGCCGTCACGATCGGGTCTGGTTTGGGGTCGTGACAAGTTGGTATCAGAGCCTAGGTTACATAGGTCTCACGAGTCATGAGAAGGTTTAGTAGAGTCTCGCGGATCGGTACAGAGACGTCTGTATTTATCCTTGAGAGGCTGCAGAACCTTTAGGAAAACTTCACGTTCTTGAATTCTTATCATGCGTCCTTGATTCAGCTTGAAATGTAACTCTTTGAATTCCTTCCACGCGTTCGTATACGCACGTGAGCGCTTAGTATCAGATTTGCAACGATGGCTTGTGAGTCCCTGATCGGGGGCGAGATGTGATCTCTATGAGTTGATGTTGAGCCAGTCTGGAGGACTTGAGGCCGGATCTTTGCCTATGGCTTGAACACCGAGGTGCTGATTGTGTGATCAAGTGTTTTTGAACTTATATGTTCGGTATTGTTCCTATTAGTGGGAGCGACGGTTGGATGGCTATGTGATGAGTATGTTAGTATTGCGAGACATATCTATATGATTTAGAAGCGACGAGAAAGGTCCGCTGGAGGATAGAAGAACTATTAGGTGTTTGAATTCCATCTTGGTTCGATGTATAGCCCCGAGTTGTGGGCGCGTAAAGAATCTTTTCATGTTTCGTAGCTGGGAGTGAAGTAAATTTCATGTTGCGGTATGGGTTCAGACTCAGGAAGACTAAGTGATTGCGTAAAGTTTACTACAGTAGAAGGTATGCGGGAATGTTAGTTTGAGGCAAATTAGGTGGGTTATCTCCTGCGAAGTGTTCGGAAGTTGTGCGATCTTTATGTTGTCTGTTAGAAGATCTCATTTTCAAGTGAAAGATATGTGTTGTAATTTAAATGGGTCGCTTAAGAGAGGGGGTCTAACTGTTGTGAGAGTGAATGCAAGATTTGCAGAAGGGTTAAAGTACTAGATGATCTGTGTTTTCGCCAGCTTACAAAGTATTTGAGTTTAATCTCGCTATGGTATTATGGCATCAATAGAGTATATGTGTTACGAGATATTGAGTGTGTTTTGATCTTTGGCTTCGAGCCAAGTGGGGGAGTCTGCTGTTGATTTCTTGATTGTACGGTTATGTGCTATGTTGGTTCCAGTTTAAGGCATACTGGTGAATTAGTTATGGCTTATGGAGACTGAGACCGAGGATGTCTCGAGTAAAGGAAAATTTTTGACAGAGGTTATGTCATGCTTCATAGGTGTATGGGAATATCAGAGTGTCTTGAGCTGTTGTGGTAATGGATGCTCGGTGCATAGAGCAGGAAGTGGCTTGATTGTTCTAGGATGAGGTTACACCCTGCAGTGTCGGAGTGCTATTGAGGCACGGGTGGTTCTGTTCATTTGATTAGGCTAATTGTAGTTTGAATGGAGTGGATGACTCTCGAGAATGGTTCTAATGTGTTCAAGATTTACATATAACAATTGGGTATTTTAAAGTTGTATCTGTGGTTAGAAACTGAGTTTTCATTGGAAGATGTCGAGACTTGTGGTATTATCTTTATAAATTATGACATTCTAGGTATCAGTACCAGGAAGGTAAAGGTAACAAATTTAGATTCGCAGGAAGTCTCTTCAGAGCAAAGTACTTTGATCGTGGTGCTCGTGGGAATATCTGAGAAAGTATTCAGTGGCTTATGAGCCCTAGACAGTGTGGTTTTATGCTTGGGTTGTGGTAAGTCTGGGTTAAGGAATTGTTATGTTATAGCAATAAGGAGTACCAAGTTGAAGGTAAATCAGAAGGGAATTCGGATAGATGGGATAGCTTGGTAGTAGGTTGAGTTGGTATGGTAAGGATATGATTAGCTCTTTGAATGTTTTCGGGGTAATGAGTTTCTACAGGTGTTTCTCGGCAATTCTCTTGGGTTTTAGTGATCTGCGTAGCTCGGTTGAGTTCGAAAGATTCAATCCTGGCAGGTCTGGTTTGTGCAAGGGGAACTCGGAGAGTTCTTGATGGTTTCGACCTCGGTTGGAAATGTACATTTTCTATGGGCATGAGGATTATGGTATGTATAATGATTTTCTTCTATATGGGAACAATGGAAAGTTCTTGGTTGGTTGAGTACATAGTTGTTTGTGTCTCAGAAGAGATACAAGGTTCTTGTGGTTATCCTAGAATGGTACGACTTATGCGGTATGTTGTATAGGAGTGAGATTGACATGTGTAAGGTCACAATTCAGATTTGAAATGAAGGTCATAAATTCTTAGGCAGCACGGGCAGTTCAGATAAATTGAAAAAATGAGCTTCAAATGATTTGAGAAATACTCTTTAGATGATTAAGAAAATGGTAATGCTAATTGAGTTGATTGGACGAGGGTATATGATTCAGAGAGAGGCAATGTGATTAAATTGATGGTACTCCGGTAGTATTGCAACACTTCTTGTCATATCGACTGTTGGTATTCGAGTTTGCTTGGCAGCACAAAAGAATCTTAGAGTATCTCTCGTGGAATGATTGAGTACTAGGGGTGAGTTATATATGCAAGTGGCGGAATTGGGATCAGATATGGTACTTCGTGTGTTTTATGGACTTGGAGACTGGAAGTTCTCATACGTAGGTTAGCTCGTAGTTGAGGATGGCAAAATGTGGGTAAGTTAGTCAGATGTTAGTATGTTCTATGATTCAGTCATTGTGAACCTTCGAAGGATTATTTATCTGTTGTGGGTAACTAGAGGTGATGTGTGGTCCATTGGTAGACCTATATAGATATGTGTCTGGCATCAAGACGGCCTTGTTGACTTCGAGTTGTTGTAGGTGAAGGATGTGTTAATTTGGTTGTTATTGAGCTTATTGGTAATCTGGGGAGATCTATGAGTTACCTTTTTGTGTTGCAAAACGTTACGATCTGTTGATTATAGGCACCTATGGTGCGGTTCTGTCGGAGTTTCATAGTGAAAGTCAAGCGGGAAGAGTGATTGGGTGTTGCTCGGTGAATGGCGTATTGGTTATGTCCTTTCGGGTTTGCGTGGTGTATGTTATTTGTTTCACCGTGGGTGTAATGATTTGCTTTGGCTCCAGACATTAAATTGTGCGTAGTTATCGGTTTTGAGCATAGTGAATCGAGGATTTTTGTGTGGAGCAGTATTTGGATAGGATCGCGCGTTGCAGCGAAGCTATGTGGAGTTATGACATTGCGGGTTAGATTCATGTGTTCTATTTCTATGATGACCATGTGTTGTGATGATATTGGTGAGCTTGAGGGGCAGCTCTTTCGTTAGAGTCATTTTTCATGATTCGAGTATGTTTGGACTGTTGCTTATTGGTGCGTGTATTATGCAAGTTGTGGCTGAAGCCTATATTGATGTGTCATGTCACAGAGTAGTGTGTTGGATCAGAGGAGATCGTTGGGATCATTAATGAATACGAACGAATTCGATTTCAGCATGTTGGAAGGATAATATCGAGGTTTGGCTCAAAAAAGAATTGATATGGTCTTTGCCAAAGGAGAAGGGGCTTCATGAATGGTTGATCTGGGAAATGGTTATGGCCTTTCATTGGCAGTATATGAAAGTGTTGGAATGAAACTTTAGTGGATAAAAGGTTTTCTACCGGTATTCAGTTGTTGTGTGCAGCTGATGTGAATAGAAGTTATCTCTACGGGTGTTTGAGTTATGTGGTATATCATTGGATTGCTTCCGAGGTTGTAGGCATGGGTTATTACAGCTGGTTCGGGTCTATTTAGAGTATAGGTGTGAGGTTTTGATCGTATTGATGGTTTCAAAAGTGGAAATGTGGTTCTATGGCTTAGGGGCCAGACTAGATTGTGTAATTTCAGTTGCAATGTGTTATCGGACCTATATAAGATAGGGTGACGTGGGATCACCCCCGGGTATATGCATAGTAAAGTTAGTCAGCAATTGGTGGCTTATAGATCAACTCTGGGCACGTTCGAGGATGAACGTATGTTTAAGTGGGGGAGGATGTAACGACATGACCAGTCGTTTTGAGCTTTTGCACTTTGATCACTAGTTCTCGGGAATGACTTACCACGTGTGATGTATTATGACTTATGTAAATTGTTGGTTTTGGTTTGCAGGATAATCGGAATAAAATTTGAAGAGCAGTTACCAGTTTGAAGCTTGAAACTTGAAAGGTTTGACCAATATTTGACTTGTTTGTATATGATCTCGGATTGGAACTTTTACGATTTGGTTAGCTCCGTTAGGTGATTTATGACTTAGGAGCGTGATGATCAGAATGCATTTTGGAAGTCCGTGGAAGGTTTAGGCTTGAATTGGCGAAATTGAGATTTCGACGTTTTCCGGTCGATATGTGAGATTTTGATATAGAGGTAGGAATGAAACTCCGACAGTTGCAGTAGATTTGTTGTATCATTTGGGATGTGTGAGTAAAATTTTAGGTCATTCAAACATGGTTTGGTTGGGTTTTTTATCAAAAGCGTATTACAGAAGAATTTAGAAAATTAGGCTTGAATCTGATGTGCTTTGGATGATTTGATGTTATTTGAGGTGTTTTGATGATTGGGACAAGTTTGAATAAGGTATTGGGTTATGTTTGTGCTTTTGGTTGAGGTCCCGGGGGCCTCGGGGTGATTTTGGGTGGTTATCGGAGAATTTGGAATTTGTGCAGCTTCAGATTTGCTGCTTCTGATATTTCCGCATCTGCAGATTGTGGACCGCAGATGCGGCACCGCATGTGCGGTTGATTAGTCGCAGAAGCGAAAATGAGCCTGCTGGGTAGAGACCGCAGAAGCGGTTAGAGTGGCCGCATCTGCGATGTCGCAGATGCGGGGATTTGATCGCAGATGCGATTGTTGTCCAGTTAAGTGACTTCCGCAGAAGCGGAAGAAGGGCCACATATGCGGTACCGCATAAGCGATAAAATGGCCGCAAATGCGAAAAATTCTGGGCAGAAAATATAAATTGACGCTTTCGCGAATTTTGAGCTATTTCACCATTTTTATCTCGGCTTTGGAGCTTTTGGGGCGATTTGAGAGAGGGATTTTAAGGGAACTTCATTGAGGTAAGGAATTTGGACCTAAAATTTGTTCCTATGCTATTATTTCATGAATTAGAGCTAGAAATCATGGAAATTAAGGGTGAAAATTGAAGAATTAGGGCTTAAAAATTGGAGACCAAACATTTGGGATTTGAAGGGTCAATTGTGGATGGATTTTGATGTTTTTGATATGTATGAACTCTTGGGGAGATGAGGAATCTATTGATGTGAAAATTCCTGAGTTTCGAGAAGTGGTCCCAGGGCTCGGGTTTTGCTAATTTCAGGATTTTCGATATTTTTCGATTGTTTTTGCTTGGGCTTTGCTCCCTTAGCATATTGTGATGTATTCGTTCTAATTTTGGATAAATTTGACGCGCGTGGAGGCTAATTTGGAAGGCAAAGGCGTCGCGAGCTTGAGATTTAGCCGGTTTGAGGTAAGTAATGATTGTAAATGCTGTTCTGAGGGTTTGAAACCCCGGATTACACACCATTGTGCTATATTGAGGTGACTTACACGCTAGATGACGAGCGTGGGGTAGAGCACCGCTGGGGATTATGACTTAGTCCATCCCGAACGATTATCTTAATGCGTAATTGATAGTTAATTGTTTGATGTTATTATATTTTGGGTTGTATGCCATGTTTGGGGCCTTGTGCCGACCTGCTGAGACCCTTAGGGCACTTTCACTATTTTTCCTCACTCTATTTGTTTTGAAAGCATATCATCAGTCGTATTTTACCTGTTTATTGTTTAAATCTGGTTTATCACTTTATTTTTTAAAAATATGAAAATTGTTTGGGCTGAGTTCCCTGTTTTACTGATGGTCCGAGTGATCGTGAGGTTGATGACCGAGATAGACCGAGAGTCTGATTGTGAGGTTAATGACTGATAGAGGCCGAGATCCTGGTTGTGAGGATTATATAGTTAGGGATCAGGCTGCACGTCGTAGCAATATATATATATATATATGGATTGGGCTGCACATGCGCAACGATACTTATATGGATCGGGCTGCATGCTGCAGCGATATGTTGGATCAGGCTGCACGCCGCAGCGATATAGCGCTTGGGTGGTAAGAGCCCCTCCGGAGTCTGCACACCCCCAGTGAGCGTCATCGACGAGATATATAGATCGGGTTGCGGGCCGCAGCGGTTACTATATGGTACCTATTAAGTGTGAGTCCTGAGTGTGAGCGCTGATTGGTAAGAGTTGAGTCACGAGTGACTGAGAGGCTTGCCTGAGGGGCGATAGATATATACATGCACATGAGTGATGCTTTGCCTGAGGGGCCTGTTTATGAACTTATTGATTTTCACTCCTCTTTAAAATGAGTTTCTATCGAATATGTTGATTTATTGACTGTTTTCACTCATCTTTATATTGAGCCTCTGTCGAAAGTGGTCAACAAATGTTTTAAAAAAACTTCCATTTAAGCTGGGGTTTATGAGATGTTCAGAATTTAATCACTGATTTGGCTTTGTTATTTCCACTGAGATTTTCATGCTATGAGGTGTTTATGATTCCTGTTTTGCCAAGGGGCTATTTACGAACTATGTTTTGCCCGAGGGGTCGATTATAATTTTTCATCTCTTTTATTATAAATGGTATTGAACCCCTACTGAAGCTGTCGCAAAGCATTTTCAAATAATGTTTACCAAAAGGCTGGATTTTAATAAGACGATCGACTCGTATTCTAAATTAGCAGCCTGTGTGCTTATTGAGTTATCATGAATGTGGATTCATTGTTTTCTACTGCTCAGTCCTTATTTACTCGTATTACTTACTAGGTTGGACTACTCACATTACTCCCTGCACCTCGTGTGCAGATTCAGGTATTTCAGAATTCGATAGCAGGTATTGATTGCACAGACGCGGAGTCATCAGAGTTAGCAAGGTGGCTGCACGACGTTCGCAACATTGTTTCTTCATCTCATTTCAATTTTTGTACTTAGTACACTTGACTGTTTTGTTGTATTCAGACCTTGGTAGATGCTCATGACTAGTGACACCCCGATGTCGGGCTTCTGTAATTATTCCGCATTTTTCTTTTAAATGTTCATTATGAGATTAATGATTTATAAATGGTATAAACCCCATTTTTACATGGAAAATGGTTGATTTTGGAATTGTGTCGGCTGGTCTTATCTTCATGAGAGGCACCATCACGACCGAGTCCAGTTTGGGTCGTGACATTCCCTTGTCTCGTGAGCCTTCCCCATGTGCAAATCATTCTCGTCGTGATCCTTCGAACCATGCCGACGATGAAGGTTCTAGTAGTGAAGATGGAGATAATGAAATCTACTTATTGAATGATGTGTATTGCTAAACAAAGTCTTGAACTTGTGAATATTTAGTTGGGAATAATTTTGAATAATGATTGTATTGTTGATATTATTTTGTTATTGAACATTTGTATAGTTGTTGTTGTGGTTGGCGTTGTTGTTGTTATTAGCGTTGTTGTTGTGGTTGTAGTTGTTATTAGTATTGTTGTTGGTTAATTGTTGTTAGTTAATTGTTGTTGTTGTTGGTTAATTTTGGTTGAATGACAGCAATGTAATGCTCTGCCATTATAGGATGGATATTGGTTGTAATTGGCAGGTGGTGTAGCTTAAAAGTTGTAACGACCCCGTCGATCATTTCGAGAGTTATAGCCTCGTTTCCCCATTTCTGCTTCTTTTTGTGTTCTTCAGCTATATTATGATATGTTGGGTCAGTTGGTTCGGGTCTGGAGTAGTTTCGGAGAGGATTTGAGATACTTAGTCTCTTTTGTGAAGGCTTAAGTTTGGAAAGTTGATCGGATGTTAACTTATATGTAAACGATCTCGGATGTGAATTCTAATGGTTCCGCTAGCTCCTTTAGGTGATATTTCACTTAGGAGCATGTCCGGAATGTGATTTGGAGGTCCGTAGTAGAATTAGGCTTGAATTGGCAAAAGTTGGAAATTTGGCGATTTTGGTCGGCAGTGGAAAATTTGATATCGGGGTCGGAATGAAATTTCGGAAGTTGGAGTAGGTTTGTGTTGTCATTTTTGACGTGAGTGCAAATTTTCGGGTCATTCGGAGGTGATTTGATAGGTTTCAGCGTCGTTTGCGAAATTTGGAAGTTTAGAAGTTCTTAAACTTGGATCCGATGGTAATTTGGTGTTTTGATGTTGTTTTGAGTGTTTCAAAGGTTCGAATAAGTTCGTATGTTGATATATGACTTGTTAGTATGTTTGGTTTAGGTCTCGAGGGGGTCGGGATGATTTCGGATGGTTAACGGAGAGTTTGAAATTTGGAAAGTGTAGTAGAAGCTGCTAGGTCTGTCTTAACCACACCTACTGAGTGGGAACCACAGGTGCAAGGGTCGCAGAAGCAGAGAAAGGCTCAGAGATGCGGACAGGAGTGGTTTGGGCTGGAAGCGCAGGTGCGAGAATTAGAGCGCACCTGCGAGACCGCAGGTGCGATATTGTGACCGCAGAAGCGAATTCTCAGAGAATAAGTAGGAACCGCACCTACGATTGATTTTTCACAGGTGCGGCATCGCAGAAGCGACATTTGGACCGCAAATGCGGTATCTCTGGTAGAAAGTACAAATTGTGGACTTCGAGAATTTTGGTCCATTCTTCACCATTTTCAGTTCGTTTTAAAGCTTTTGGGAGTATTTTGAAGAGGGATTCAAGGGATTATCAGTGAGGTAAGTTTCTTGAGCCCTAATACTCGTATATGTGGTGATTTTCCATTGTTTAATCATATAATTAGTGAATATTATGGGTGAAAATGAGGGGTTAGGGATTGGGATTTTGGAGAGTCTGATTTGAGGATTTGAGGGGCCAAATGGAGTAGGATTTTGATGAATTTCGTATATATGGGCTCGTGAGTGATTGTTCTTTCTAGTTTTGTGATTTTTTTTTTGTATTTCAAGATGTGGGCCCGAGGCCGAGTTTGGGTGAATTTCGGGATTTGTTTCTAATTAAGTAGATTTTCGTGTGGGATTAGTTCCTTGACCTATATTGATTGCATTGTATTGCTTTTGGCTAGATTCGGGACGTATGGAGACCGATTCGAGAGGCAAGGGCATCGCGGAATTGGCTTGGTTTGAGGTAAGTAACTCTTCCAAACTTGGTCCTGAGGGTTCGAAACCCCGCACTATGTGTTATGTGATTAGTGTTGAGGTGACGCACATGCCAAGTGACGGGCGTGTGGGCGTGCACCGTGAGAATTGTGGCTTGATTCATTTCATGGCACCGTTTAGTGACTTTTTCTTGTTGATACCCCTTTTTTTTTCATGTGATTAAGTAAATGAGATGTAAATCATGCTAGATATCATGTTAGAGCTTTATGTCGATATTGTTGGGACCCAAGTGGTCATTTTTTGTTGTCATCTCATTAGTTTCATTGATATTATGTAGTATTTCAAAGACTTTGGTTGTGACTGTAGTTCTTTCTAAGAATGGCAATCTATTTTGTTTAGCCATTGGGCATATAGGACAGATGAAAGGTTGTTTGGGTGAAAAATGAACATGTATGGACTCAATTCCTCTCATTTTGACAAAGAGTACATGTCCCAATCTATTGTGCTACAAGAGATCAATCATGTTTTTATTAGTCATAGATGCATTGCATGTAGAACTAATATTTTCTTCATATTGCATATGAGAATTTGTAACATCTTTATTACATTCATGAGAAGAAGTGTGTGATCTAAGTACATTAGGAGGAACATAATTATGTAAACAAGGTGAAACATGTGAAATAGACTGAGTGATTACATCACCTTTATTTGATGCACTAGATGAATTGTCAAGTGTCACACCTCCTTTTTCCATCTCCGGAAGGGGTATAAGGGAGTTTTTTCCAATTTAAGTGACAATCGACACGGGATTATTTTATTTAAGATTTAGAGTCACCACTTGGGATAATTTATGGTGTCCCAAATTACCGATTTAAAATCCCGAATCGAGGAAAGATTGACTCTGTTTTACAGTCCGCGAACACAGAAATGCGGGTATGGAATTCTGTTAATCCGAGAGAATGTATTAGGCATTCTCGGGGTCCGTAATTTTAGTACGGTCGCTCAACTGTTATTATTGGCCTATTTATTTGATTTTAAAACATCTTTGAAACCTATGTGCATTTTTTAACTTTATAACCGCTTTAATAATCCAATTGTTATACAAATATTTATTTAATACACATTACGAATCATATCACGGTAACCGTACCCACAATCCACAACATGTTTATTTTATTAACAAGATTGAATTGTGGCTGGGTCACATAAATGTACCCCCAGATTTTAAAATTAAGCATCACGACTATGTCACGGGAACCGTACCCGTAGCTATGGCGACTTATTTAATTAACGCGCCTAAAGAAAACTTCGAAAGGTCAAGGCATTTTCTACACTAGTTGAGATATCAATATGAGGGCCATAGACTAGGTGATTGGATAACACACCTCAATTTTATTAAAAGAAAAGTATTTCACTAAAGCAAACTAAGGATGCTCCTATTTAAATCTAATTTAAAATTAGGTATCACAACCACGTCACGGGAACCGTACCCGTAGTTGTAATAATTTAATTACGTGTCTAAAGCAAACTACGAGATTTATTTTAGCATCTAAGTTGTAAAATATGAGGGCCATTGGTTATATGATTCATATATATGAATGGCACGCCTCCAAACTATTCAACCAAATGAACTATGGTTATTCATATTAGAACTAATTAGGGATTAAGTATCACAACTACGTCACGGAACCGTACCCGCAACTACGATAATCTTATTATTAAGAAGGTGATTCAACTAGTTCATCTATATTTGCAAATAAAAACCATGATTTACAATAACCTTGTTTTCACTGAAGAATCCATGTCACTTTACAAGAAGATTGTTTGCAGCTTAGCATAGTATTCTATAACAAGCAATAAAAGCACAAAATAAGAGCAGAGGTTCGATCAATTACTACAAACTTCAATGAGACAACACAAAACCAAATATTAATTAATGTTACTAGGAATTCCCTTAATATATGACATATTTCGCATGCCAATACAGTAATCTACCATGAAAAGAATAGCATCAGCAGTTAAAGAAATTGCCAAAGCTCAATGAAGTATTCATGAATCCATCAACAGTTGGCATGTTTTTCACTAATTATCCAGTAACAAATACCATTTTCCAGTAAGCCTTACTATATCTTACTATCATTCAGCTTGCAATCTTTCATCCCTTAGAGCCCTATCCTCACACCAATGTAACTGTTATTTTAATAAACAAAAGAAAATAAGCTCCAACTCCAATCAAAGTGCCGCCTATCAAATTATCAGAAAAGAAAGGGGAAGAATGAAGATAGAGGAGAAAAGAAGGGAAACAGCTAACCAACAAACCTCATCAAACTAAGATTAATGCCAAATGAAACTCAAGCCAGGTTTTTGAGATTCTGTACATCTATACTAAGGGATGGGGAGTGAGGATCCTCTAATGAAGTAAAAGATTATAGCAGTGACCAACCAATTTCGAAACCAACATTTGAATTCCTGAAAAACTGGTTATTACAAAGAGTTGTATAGAAAATGGGTTAACAGAATCAAGCACTAACTCCATCCAAACATACAATGAAGATAATTTTTCTAAATTCCTGCAACAGCAGAAGCTTCCAAGCAGGCGCGTAGTTTCAGTTCTTATCTATCAACTTGGAAATAGACAACAAAAAATCTTCTACAAAAGAAAAACTGGTTCATCCTTTTAAACCAAACTAACATAACCACACTAGTCCCTTTGTACAAAATAACTCAAAAGTGGCACAAATGACATAGAACTATCCATTCGGACGCACCTCGTGCAGTTATATGGAGTAAAAAGAAGAGGGATGAATCCATTATACCCATTAAGCAAACAAGATATACTTTAGCATACCTCAAACTAATGAACTAATTAACAGAGGACTACGACATTCTTCTCATGAGAGCCTATTTAAACAGAAACTAATAACACCTCAAATGCAATGCTTCATACTCATACTGTCATGTTCAGAATCAAGTAAACCTATGATTCAACTTCCATGTTTCAACAGACAAGAGCAGCTTTACGTTAACAGACCAACCAACTATAACAGGAAAACTTTGCAAACATTAGGAGAACCAATCAACCTAAACTAACAGTAATGTGACACCCTTCAGGAATCCATACAATCCCAAAGCTGAACGCAATCGTTCATTTGAAAACGACGACATCTTGACTCAAATGATAACTCGACACCATAATAACAATTAAAGCATATAAAGCATAGAGGACGACCACTCAAAAAAACTCTTACTGACTAAACGTACTCAAGCACATCACACCATTGAGAAGAGATTCATCAGTAAGAAATTCGATCACAGAACAAAACAAACCATTCTAGACAGAATCTCATCGCTCAAGAAGACCTAAAAAAACAGAGTCACATAGGAGAAAAAAAATCGAACCTAAAATTACAAATTTCCTTTATAATAATTACTGAATCAGCAAATACACCTTTTGATTCCAAAATCCTAGCGAAGTTCAGCAGCAAATCAGTAGGACATCAGTAGAAACGAAATCGACGAACTTGAACCTCACAAATATTCAATAGACCTCAATTAATTTCCATGTTTTGGAACCCAAAATTAGATTGAACACTCTAAATGTTTATGTATTTTTTGAATTTTAAAAAGAATATTTTTCAGAGGAGAAAATGAGAAGCCCAAAAAATCCTTAAACATTTTTCTCTCTAATTCTTTTACCTCGAAATTCTCTGTCCTTTACAAAATCGGATGAGGTCCTTTTTGAAAACGAACATCTGATGAATGTGAGGCTTAGATTGAGTAAAATCGATCCAATGCCTCTCACTCATCCAACTCTCGTCCTTCAGAACTTTCCATCACGTGATATAGCTCGAAATCGGGCGAGTGAGGGGGGAGGGAATCTTTGGGTGTCAGAAACCGTTATAATATGGCAGGAGGAGAGAAGGGGAAATGCGTGGTGTAAGTTTGGGGTTCACTCGCCATGAATTTTGGCGAGTTTGGGAGTGATTTGGATGAGAGAGATGATGAATAGTATCTGCGCCATTTGAGTCTTGGGAATTTTAGGGTTCTTGTATTGTCTGAGTATATTTGGGTGAGTGGGGCGGGTCAGGGGAATGGGTCGGGCGGGTGAGATGTGGGAATTTAGGCTGGAGTGGTTTTAAGTGTTGGCTGGTTGGGATGGGTTAGAGCATTGGGCCCGATTTTGGGATAGAGACTTGGCCCAGTTGGCCCCCCTTCCTCAATGCCCTTTTTTGTTTCTTTTTCTTTTTGTGTTTTTTTCTTTCTTTGATTAATAATATCGTAAATTAAATTCCCAAATTATGTAAATTGTAGAAATTACACTACTTATCTAATTAAATATTTATAAAGAGTTACTTGACCCTAAATTAAAAAAAGAGAAAAAATAACAACCTAAAAAAATAAAATATGAGCTATTTTTGTGATTTTCATTTCTAATAAAACATGTAATTAATTAATTAACCTTAGAAATGTAACCAACACAACCTAAATGAAATGTATGGTATTTTGGTATTTTTCATGATTTAAATGAAAGTAAACATGCACATATATGCAAACAATTAACAAAAAATCCTACGAAAAATCTATAAGATTGTAAATAATGGGAAATATTTATTTTCTTAGATTTTATGAGAGTAATTCCTATAGGGCAAAAATCACATGCTCACAGTTGCCCCTCTTTACTCGGAAACACGAAGAGTTTTCGTGCAAAGATAAAGTGAGCGGATACGAGTGATTTTTTTCAGTTTGAATACTCCGTGGGAAGCATTTTTGAAAGATTTGACCGCACCTTGTTTTCGAGGTTGCCTACATATCCTTGGCTATAAAGGAACCAGGTCAGTATAGTTCGGGAAGTTTCGGTAGATGGAACTACCGGGAAGCTGTGATTTCACTGTTGTTGTTGCTGCTACTGCTTGCTGAACTCCTTATTACCCCAAAACAAAACAAAAGAAGCTAGACTAAAATATGATCTATGAATTACAATAATCCTATCTACACATCTTCAAACTTGATCTTGCAGTTTTGTTGCTCTGTTGACTTGTGCTCTCTAGACGAGCTTCCTTGAATTGCATTCTGAAGTGAATTCCCTTATTCTCCAGGCGGGCGCCTGATTGATGGTATTTGAACTATATTCCTATGTTTTTCAGGTGGGCACCTGATTGCCAAAACTTGAATTGTTTTTCTTTGAAACTTGAACTGCTTTTCCATGGTTCTCCAGGTGAGGTGCCTGATTGGCAAAACTTGAACTGTATTCCCTTGCTCTTCAGGTGGTCGCCTTATTGACAAAACTTGAAATATATTGCCTTGCTCTCCAGGTGGGCGTATGATTGCCAAAACTTTAACTGTATTCCCTTGCTCTTCAGGTGGGCGCCTGATTGCCAAAACTTTAACTGTATTTCCTTCGAGACTTGACTCGTTTTCCCTTGTTCTCCATGTGGGCGCCTGATTGCTGATCTTGGCCCGCTTTCCTTTGAAACTTGGGTCATCTTCCCTTGTTTCTCCAGGTGGGCGTCTGATTGCTGAAACTGAACTACTTTCTCTTGAGACTTCTTTCCCTTGGAACTGTCTAGTTCTCCCTTGTTCTTCAGGTAGGCTCCTGATTGATGGACCTGAATTGTTTTCTCCTTGAAACTGCCTTTTTTTGAACTGTCTTCCCTTGTTTCTCTAGGTGGGTGCCTGATTGCTGAAACTGAATTGCTTTCCATTCTTGAAATTGCCTTTCTTTTGAACTATCTCTCCTTGCTCTTCAGGTGGGTGGCCTAATTGCTTGAACCTAAACTGCTTTCTATTCTTGAAACTCGTTTTGTTTTCCCTTGCTCTCCAAGTGGACGCCTGATTACAACAGAATAGACAAAACAAAGAAACTTGTTTGCCCCAGTTTGGTAGCTGGGCACATCTGCGAGTGTTAATTGAATCATGTTTACCCAATATCTCTAAGAATTTTAAAAGCTAGATCCCATTATTCAGGAGGGTCCTGAAAATTATAATCAAATATCATCTTAAGAATGTCAACTTTAAAGCTAAATTATATTTTCTAAAGGTAGGACTTAGGCTAAATCTTATCATCTAATGGAGGTCTTAAAACTAAGTCCCATTATTCATGAGGGTCTTGGAAATTTCAAATTGAATCTCATCCTAAGAGTGAAAACTTCAAAGCTAACTTATATTTCCTCAAGGTAGAGCTTATGCTAGATCTTGTTACTCATGAATGTTTTGAATTTTAACTAGGTCCCATTGTCCAGGAGGGCCCTGAGAACTTTAAATTAAATCCCATTATCCAGGAGGGTCCTGAGAATTTACGATCGAACCTGTCCGGTACATGCTTTGCTTATGATGGGTTTCTCTAAAACAAAAGAAATTTTCTGCCCCTGTTTCAATCAAAGAAAAGTCTTGTTAGTTTGAAAATGTGGTGGTAGTTTGCGGCATTCTTGCTGAAGGTGGATCTTTCGCTGTTGTGCTTTGCTTTGACTGGCCGTCTCGAACTGGCCAAGAATTGTTTGCCTTTCTGACTGAATTTCAACCACAGTACCCTGAATGACCCGAATGCTCTGCACCCAACCCGTTGTTTTACATTTTTGTCCTTCCAATTTGAATCTCCGTGTCTTCCACAAAATTTACAAACCACTAGACCGTTTGAACTTTCATTAACACCTTATTTTTACTTTTGCATCATGTTATTTCTGGTATGCTTTGGCTGCACTTTGCTTTGTGCAATTTTGGATGTTTGGTAGTAAGGTTTGAAATCCTTTCTTACTTGCTTAAACAAGGCTAACATTGGAAAAAGCATTAGAGAGACAAACCCAAAAGAATGAAATTCAATGACTTCGAGGGTAAAGAAATAAAGAAGGGAAACTTGAAACAGGATGATTGTTTGAGGGAGAAAATGAAAAAGAACTTATCTGAGTGAGGCAGCTGGCACCAATGATCATGACATGCATTTCGGATTAATCAACCTAGCCCGTTCAACCAATTAGCTTTCAGTTGTCATACTTTGTTCCCCAGGATCTCCATAACCCAATTTCTTTGCCAAATCACTGACCTTGTTCGGCCTGCGGTGCCCTGAAGGGTTTTCACCAACAAACTTCTCTTATTTGTTCATCTCTCAACTCACCTTTACCCTACAATGCCCATTCGGGTTTTCACCAATAAGACTCTCTCATTTTTTAAATTTCTCTCAGCTTTCCATCGCCTTACGATGCCCATGAGGGTTTTCACCAATAAGACTCTCATTTTTCATTTTTCCTATTCAGATTGGAGTGTTGCCCCTGATATGAATCACATCTCTGCTTGCTCGACTTGGCATCTCTCACAGACTGGTCGGAAGGTTTTTCTTTAGACCGTAATGTGGGCTTTTGGGTAGGGTTAGAAAGAAAAGACATCACAAAGGCTCAAAAACAGCTTGAACGGGTTCAAAATTATAACTCTTGGAATCAGATCTCTTACAACAACCGCAACTTCTACCCCAGTTTTTTTTTGCTTGGGGACTTTTGAATTTTTATTTTGATGGGACTGAACCATGAGGCTGCCTACGTACCCTTAAAAGGAATCAGGTAGAACATAGTTCATGACGTAGGAGTTGCTTTGTTGTTGTTACTTCTCTCTTTTCTCTTTTCTTCTTCTTCTTCTTTTTCACTCTTTTTCATTCTTTTCTTTCTCTTTTTTCTTATCTTTTCCTCTTTTTCTTCTTTATTTACCTTTTGTATCCATGTTTCTGAACTTTGATACTGATTCCAAAAGAGGGGAATGAAAGAAAATAAATAAGGCTCAAAGAGGTAACAAAGGGTAAAGTGTTTAGATGGCAGAGTAAAATGTCTTCGTCATTCCAATCTTCAAAACATGCCAAGTACAAACAAACACAATTTAAACCAAAGATATCATACATAATATCTTTTGACTGCATCAGAATTGATAGCCATATCTACAGATTTTCCTTCTATATCTGTTAAATGCAAAGCACCATTGGACACCACTCTCGTTACGATGAACGACCCTTGCCAATTTGGGGAGAACTTGCCTTTTGCTTCAGCCTGATGTGGAAAGATGTGTTTCAGTACTTGTTGACCCACTTCAAATTTCCGTGGACGCACCTTCTTGTTGTATGCTCTTGCCATTCTCTTTTGATACAACTGTCCATGACACACTGCTGCCAATCTTTTCTCATCAATCAAACTCAATTGTTCCAAACGGGTGTTAACCCACTTATCATCATCAATTTCGGCCTCAGCAACAATCTGAAGGGATGATATTTCAAGTTCCGCGGGTATCACTGCTTCAGTGCCATATACCAACAAATAAGGAGTTGCACCTACTGAAGTGCGAATAGTAGTGCGATAACCCAACAGAGCAAAGGGCAACTTCTCATGCAATTGCCTGGAACCTTGTACCATTCTCTGCAGTATCTTCTTTATGTTCTTGTTGGCTACCTCGACTGCTCCATTCGCCTTGGGGCGGTATGGGGTGGAATTGTGATGCGTTATCTTGAAATGTTGACATACCTCTTTCATCAGATGACTATTAAGATTAGCACTGTTATCTGTGATGATCACCTTTGGGATTCCAAACCGACAAATGATATTTGCATGCACAAAATCGACCACTGCCTTCTTGGTCATAGATTTGAAAGTTTTAGCTTCAACCCACTTAGTGAAATAATCAATGGCCACCAGAATGAACCTGTGCCCATTAGATGATGCTGGCTCAATTGGTCCAATGGCGTCCATGCCCCAGGCAACAAAGGGGCATGGTACAGACATCGTGTGCAATTTAATTGGCGGAGCATGAATCAAGTCTTTGTGTACTTGGCATTAATGACATTTGCGCACAAAACTGATGCAATCTCGCTCCATGGTTAGCCAGTAATAACCTGCTCGGAGAATTTTCTTTGCCAGAACATATCCGCTCATATGCGGCCCGCAAACTCCGAAATGTACCTCGGTCATGATAGTCGTGGCTTGCTTTGCATCGATGCACCGTAACAGCCCAAGATCCGGAGTTCTTTTGTACAAGACTCCCCCGCTCAAGAAAAATCCACTAGCCAAACGCTGAATTGTTCTCTTTTGATCATGTGTGGCTTATACCGGATACACCCCCATCCTGATATACTCCATGATGTCATGGAACCATGGTTCACCATCGAGTTCTTCCTCAACCACATTTCAGTAGGCATGCTGATCACGAACTTGAATAAATAGAGGGTCAACATAAGCTTTGTCCGGATGGTGCAACATTGACCCCAAGGTAGCCAAAGCATCGGCAACCTCATTATGGATCCTTGGAATATGCCTAAATTCTATTGATCAATACCGTTGACAAAGATCATGCAAATATTGTCGATACGGTATAAGATTTAAATCCCGTGTCTCCCATTCTCCTTGAATCTGGTGCACCAGAAGGTCCAAGTTTTCCAAGACCAAGACTTCCTGGATTCCCATATCTACAGCTAGCCTTAGTCCCAGAATGCATGCCTTGTACTAAGCCATGTTGTTGGTACAGTAGAAATGCAGCTGGGCTGTAACAGGGTAGTGATGCCCTGTTTCAGAAATAAGCATTGCCCCTATACTGACACATTTCATGTTGGTTGCCCCATCAAAGAAAAGTTTCCAACCGGGCTTTTCGTCCTTCTCGACCTCGTCGATATGCATTACTTCTTCATCAGGGAAGTAAGTCCTCAAAGGTTTATATTCTTTATCCACCGGGTTCTCGGTCAAGTGATCGGCTAAAGCTTGGGCTTTCATCGCTGTCCGAGTCACGTATATGATGTCAAATTCGGTGAGCAAGATCTACCACTTTGCGAGCCTTCCTGTGGGCATGGGCTTCTGAAAGATATACTTCAAAGGATCCAGACGAGAAATGAGGTAATTAGTGTAAGACGACAGATAATGCTTCAACTTCTGTGCTACCCCAAGTCAGGGCGCAACATGTCCTTTCAAGGGGAGTATACTTAACCTCTAAGATGTGAACTTCTTGCTGAGATAGCAGATGGCTTGCTCTTTCCTGCCAGTGATGTCATGTTGACCCAACACACAACCAAATGAATTATCCAAGACTGTCAAATACAGAATCAAAGGCAGCATCCTTCTTTAGCAGCTTAAAGATGGGCTCATAAGTTGTCGTGACCTGAGCAATAAACCTACTGATGTAGTTCAGCCTCCCTAACAGACTCATCACCTCGGTCTTGTTCTTTGGCGGTGGCAATTCCTGGATAGCTTTGATCTTTGATGGATCCAATTCAATTCCCCGCCGATTGACTATGAATCCCAACAATTTCCCCGATGGAACACCAAATGCGCACTTTGCATGATTAAGCTTAAGATTGTACCTGCGGAGCCTTTGGAAAAACTTTCTCAAATCTTTGACGTGGTCAGACTGCTTCATGGACTTTATGATCACATCATCTACGTAAACCTCAATTTCCTTGTGTGTTATGTCATGGAATATGGTTGTCATTGCCCTCATGTAAGTTGCCCCAGTGATTTTCAAACCAAAAGGCATGACTGGGTAGCAGTATGTTTCACATGGCGTGATGAATGCAGTCTTTTCCGCATCTTCCTCATCCATTAAAATCTGATGATACACCGCATAGCAATCCACAAAAGACTCAATCTCATGTTTGGCACAATTATCAATCAAAATGTGGATATTTGGCAGTGGAAAGTTTTCCTTTGGACTTGCCTTATTGAGATCACGGTAATCAACACACACTCTGGTCTTACCATCTTTCTTTGACACAGGCACAACATTGGCTAACCACAAGGGATACCGCGTGACTCGAATGACCTTTGCATCAAGCTGCTTTGTGACCTCTTCTTTAATCTTCACACTCATGTCAGTTTCAAACTTTCTCAACTTCTGCTTAACGGGAGGAAATGCTGGATCAATTGGCAGTTTGTGGACCACCAAATCAGTACTCAAGCCTGGCATGTCATCATATGATCATGCAAAAATATCCTTATATTCAAACAATGCTTTAATTATTTCTTCCCTGATTTGCGGTTCAAGATGGTCACTTCTCTGAAATTATCTGGGTCCCCTAGATTGATTGCTTCTGTATCGTTTAGATTAGGCTTGGATTTTTCTTCAAAATGATTTAGTTCCTTACTAATCTCTTCAAGGGCCTCATCCTCATCATATTATGATTCATCATCACGCTCTATTTCTTGGATTATTATTTCGGAATAAGATTCACTTTTAAGACTTGGCCGAAGATTCCTAATGCATGTCATGTCATTGAAACCAGCATAAAAAGAACTGTACAGAGAAGAATAGAAAACAAAAATACAACTATCAGGAATGATGAAAAAGGGAAATTGCATTTCATTGAAAATAAAGGATAACAGGGTTTGTACATCAACAAGCGGAAAATAAAAAATCTGGGTCATAACCCTGGAATGACCCAAATAGAAAGGAAAACAAAACAAAGTACCAAGACTCCTTCCGGATAGGGAGAGAAGTAGCCTTCCAATTGTTAAGCTTTACATTCGGCCCGACGAACTACACGTCCGCTTTGCTAGAACCTTCTCCAACTTCTGTCATGTTCACATCATCAAACAACCTCTGGAACCTTTCAATTAACTCCTCATCAATGTCAACCACAGAACTTGGAACTGTCGTTGTAGACATGTGATTTTTGACCCTCCCCAAGATTTTTTATATTTTAGCATGTAAATATTTAATTTAGGCTTAATATCGCTATTTCAACTAATTTTGACCTTTTTACTTTATTTATTACAAGAAAATGAAAATTACAAAAAAAATAGTTTCATTAATGTTTTGTAGTCATTTTTAATCTTGGAAAATACCAAAAATAAGTTTGTTTTAACGGTTAGTCTTATTTTAATAGTTATTTTATTTAAGTAGGATTAATTAGTAAATGATGTAGTATTTTTAGTCTTGTTCAAGGAGAAAGAATAAAAGTTGGGCTCAAACAACTCATTTTTAAGTTTAATTTTCGGACCTAACCCATAGTTCCAAGACACATACCCCTTAACTTAAAAAACCCTACAAAAACTAACCTAGGAGACTAAAGAGAGAACGGCAGCCTATCTTCTTGGAAGGCAACAAATATTTCCAATTCGGAAAAAAGCTGAAAATGGCGGAGGAAGTCCAAAATGGGGGACGACCATTTTTCCTAACCTAACGACTTCTGCCCCTCTCCCCATATCTCCTTTTGTTATCAAAAATCAGAGAGACCAATACTGAATCATGGGTCACGCACAATTGTGGAGCTAACAAGTGATTATTCTCAACTACAAAACAAATTTTTTTCAATCAGCGCTATCGTGTAGATATGGATGATAGGTGGTTCAATGGTCGTCCAGAATTGCGCATGAGATAAACGCCAGCAAGAAATGTAACCGGTTGTCCGTTCGAGGTTATCCGTCCGAGGTTTTCGGCGAGGTTCAGGCCAAAGTTCCAATAGTATTTCTTATTTTTCTTCAATGTTTCGGAGCAACCATGTGTATTTGCCGGAGATTTCTAAACGACATATCGAGTAAGCTTTACATAAGGCCCATCTCGTTTCTGCAACTTTATTTTGTTCTTATGATGCTTGCCATTTTCTTCGTTGTTTCGTATCCGCATGTCTTTCATTTTTTTATTTTGATTGATGAATCCAGTTCCTTGACATACCCTTTTACATAGTAGTTAATTGCTCCACATAATCTTGTTATTGCTTCAGTAATTCCTTAACTCATTAATCTTCTCACTTAATTCACCGCTAGTTTAGTAATTGAAAACAGTCTCAAGAGGTAAAATATTAACAATTTCTTAAGTTGTAAATATTTCTAATAACTTAGTTATATAATTGATCTCATGATTTCTTTAGCTAACCCAATCCATAACTCTTGGCCTTGCAATAATTTCAAACTTAGGAAAGTAATTTAAATGCGCTAGCTCGCTTTAGGCGCGATTAATAAATTATCGTGGCTATGGGTACGGTTCCCGTGGCATGATCATGATACGTAAATCTCAATTCGGGTGTGCATTTCATGTGATCCGACGATAACTTCAAATAATAATAAAATAAATATATTGCAAACCGCCGGTGCATTTCAAGTGACGCGATTCGCAATGTGTACAAAACATACGAGCGCGCGCAATCGCGACTCGTTCAAATAAATTTCACAAATCCTAAAAAGTGGTTAAATAATTAATTAAAAGTGGTAGAGGAAACAAAAATGCACATAGGTTTCAAAGCTATTTTAAAATCAAATAAATAGGCCAATATTAACAGTTGAGCAACATCACGGAATCCGAAAATGCCTAACACCTTCTCTCGAGTTAACAGAATTCCTTACCCGGAGTTTTGTGTTTCACAGACTGTAAAACAGAGTTAATCTTTCCTCGATTCGGGATTTTAAATCGATGACTTGGGACATCATAAATTATCCCAAGTGGCGACTTTGATTTCTAAATAAAATAATCCCGTTTTGATTGTCACTTTAATTGGAAAAAACTCCCTTATACCCCTTCCGGGGATGGTAAAAAGGAGGTGTGACAATCGTCACTGGGCGTTTCCTGGCACCGGTCTTGACAAAAGACCTGGAGAGACGCGAAATAGGCTTTGGAAGTGCCCACGCCTTCTGTTTCAACCTTTTAGCTCTTTTCATATCTGCCGCTGTAGGTTTGAATCCAAGACCAAACGTACCTAAATTTTCAGGGAGGGATACTGGTTGTATGATACCCTGCAGAGATGCACCCAGACCTTTACCTGGCACAAAGCCATTTTTCAGCATTTCAAAGGCCACCATGACTGATGCAGAGGCTATCTTTGGAGTTGGGAAACATTTCCCTTCTGGAGCCTTCTCAACCGGCACTGTTTCAAAAACTTGATAGACCCAGGGACCTTTGTCATCTTCAGCCTCGATGAACGGGACGGAGGCATCACTATGAGCACACAAATTCTCTTCACCATGCACGACAATCTCCTGTCTATCCCACTCGAACTTGACCATCTGGTGCAAAGTGGACGGGACTGCTTTGGCGGCATGAATCCAAAGTCGACCTAACAGCAAATTGTAGGAGACGGCCATGTCCAGTACCTGGAACTCCATGGTGAATTTCACCGGTCCTATTGTCAACTCAAGCACTATATCACCAACTGAATCTTTCCCTCCACCATCAAATCCTCGGACGCATATGATGTTCTTGTGAATTCTCTCGTCATCAACTTTCAACTTGTTCAGAGTAGAGAGAGGGCAGATGTTTGCACTGGAACCATTGTCGACTAACACCCTGATAACCACAGAATCTTCACATTTTACCGTAAGATAGAGAGCTTTGTTATGTTCGGTACCTTCCATAGGCAATTCGTCATCAGAGAAGGTGACCCTATTCACCTTAAATATTTTATTGGCGATCTTCTCTAGATGGTTCACTGAAATTTTTTCGGGGACATGAGCTTCATTTAGGATTTTCATCAGGGTCCGACGATGCTCGATTGAATGGATTAGCAATGATAGCAAGGAAATCTGAGTAGGCATCTTTCTCAACTACTCCACGATGGAGTAATCTTGTACCTTCATTTTTCTCAGAAACTCCTCCGCCTCTTCTTCAGTGACTGCTTTCTTTACTAGAATTGGATTATCTCTGGATGTTTTAGCTTTCCTTAGCTCTTTCGGGGCAAAGCATCTCCTCGAACGAGTTAATCCCTGGGCCTCATTGAGATCTTTTTTCACTTTCGTTCCCTTATAGGTCACTATCACCCGTTCATAGTTCCATGGATATCCTTGTTGTTGATTACCGGCAACTGGGTTACAGGCTTGATGATGACAAGATCCGTACATGCATCCTCTACAATTATGACAGGCTTGTTTGCCAACCCTGGCATAACTACTTTTGACTTTTCTTTCTTTGATACAACATCACTTGGAGATTTTTTCTTAACTACCACAGATGGCTCACCGTTTGTCATGCTCAACTTGTTCACTGATCCTTCAACCGTTAGTTTTTTGACTGGCTTGACCTCACTGGACCGAATCATCATGACGGACTGTGAAGTATTCTTGGGCTCCCCTCCCTTGTGTACTATCTCGATCATATTTGTTCCCTCATGGGTTGGCAATGGGTTCAAGTTGATATTGGGTACCTATGGAGTTTGGACTTCAATCCGGTTGGTGTCGATGAGCTCCTGGATGTCATTTTGCAAGTGCCAACACTTCTCCGTATCATGTCCCGAAGTACAAGAACAATATTCACGGCTCACGAAGTAATCATGATTCTTTGGAGGAGGGTTTGGCAATTTCGACTCAATTGGCCTCAGCATATCCAACTGCCTCAATCTATGGAATAAACTGGTATAAGACTCCCCCAACGGGATGAAAGTTTTCTTTCACTGCAACCTCTCATTTTTGAACGTTGTATTAGGTCAGAAACCTGGGCTGGCAGGGTTTCGGTAGGCTTGTAGGGGTAGGTAAGCATTTTGTGGAGCTGAATTTTTTTT
Source organism: Nicotiana sylvestris (assembly GCF_000393655.2). Classification (NCBI taxonomy): domain Eukaryota; kingdom Viridiplantae; phylum Streptophyta; class Magnoliopsida; order Solanales; family Solanaceae; genus Nicotiana; species Nicotiana sylvestris. The sequence goes on along the minus strand of NC_091060.1, from coordinate 19,477,713 downwards.
TTGTGGGGCTGGAGCACGCCATTGTGAGTAGGCATGGGGTTGAGTATATATTTAGGCGTGGTGGACAGAAATATGAGGGTCTGGTGATGGGAAGTAGTGTTGGGGTGGGTTATATGGGGTTTAGGTGTAGGTTCAGTGAGGGGGTCGAGGCTGGGTATAATGGTGTGACGGGCCCCTAGGTCCAAACCATGATCCTGAATCAACTGTTGCCACGTCTCCTTTCTTCTTCTTTCCAATCAGTCCCCCAGAACCGTTCTGAATGGCTTGGGTAGTTGCCTTGATAGCCGAGTAACTCATGATTTTGCTTGATTTAAGCCCTTCTTCCACCATGTCACCCATCTTCACTACCTTGTTGAAAGACTTGCCTATGGCTGATATCATATGGCCAAAATAGGTAGGCTCCAGAGCCTGTAGAAAGTACTCCACCATTTTGCTCTCCTCCATCGGGGAGGTTTAACTCTTGCTGCTTGTTCTCTTCAACGAAAACCATATTCTCTGAAACTTTCACTAGGCTTATTCTCAATCTTAGTCAAATACAAATGATCTGGAACAATCTTGATGTTGTACTAGAAATGACGAGCGAATGCTTGGGCCAAATCATCCCAAGTATACCATCTGCTGTGATCCTGACTAGTGTACCACTCCAATGCCAAGCCACTTAGACTCTAGCTAAAGTATGCCATCAATAGCTCATCTTTCCCGCCAGCTCCTCTCATTTTACTGCAGAATCCCCTCAAATGGGCCACCGGGTCTCCATGCCCGTCATACAAATCAAACTTTGGCATCTTAAACCCCACAGGAAACTAAACATCGGGAAATATACACAAATCTTTGTAGGCTACGTTCACCTGGCCTTCCAATCCCTACATATTTCTGAATGATTGTTCCATGCTTCTAACCTTCCTGAACATCTCCTCATGTTCTGGGTTTTTAGGTGGTTTCTCAGTCTCAACTGGGAGGTCGAAACGAGGAGTATAGGAGTAATGGTCTAGGGCCTTGAAACTAGGCTCTGAGGGATAGTATTGGTTATCTTGGGTTTGTAATAAGGGCTCACTGGAAGATCGATGAAGTGTAGCGGGTGGGCGTACCACGAAAGTAGGGGTGGGGTGGCTGGTGGATGGGGTATGGGATTGGTTTGGGTGGTGGTGCTTGTGGGGTTTGGTGGTATGGGATTGGTTTGGGTGGTGGTGCTTGTGGGGTTTGGGAAGTGGTGCCTTGGTAGTGGTGGTAATGGGGAAAGCCTGGAGATGAATCAACAGTGGGAGGTTCTTGGGACTGAGCCAGTGGAGGGACGAAAGTAGGGTTGGCGGGGTATGATGGTGGTGGATGCCCTTTTATCCATGCCTGGTACATCTCTGCCATTTGATGTTTCAACTTATGTTCTCCTCTTTCAGATTAACATCAGAATCTTCCCCCTCCTTTGACGAATCAATAACACTTGCATCCAGTTCTTGGCCAGCCATGATCAACTTGTCTTTGGACCTAGTGTTGTATGGGAGAGTTGCCAGAATGCTAAACAAACTAACCACCTGTCTGAACTTGATGACAACTAGCAAACTTGTTAGCGATTAGAGCTTAAAAGCTAGGCAACTGCACGTTGGAGATGCAATGCACCTAAGCAGTTAACCATTTTTATTATGCATTTGAACGACTGCTTGTGTCATCCCGGCTTTCACTAATTTCCATTTTGCATATGATCGAATTCTATGGGGATTGCCTACGTATCATGACGCCGCATGAATCAGACCAAGCGTAGTTCTGGGGCATGTGCGAAATAATAAAAAAATAATTTTTTTGGGTTTTTATTTTTCATAAAATAAAACACCTTGATTACGACAAATTCCCCTACAGAATTAAACATAAAGACTGACAGACTCGATGAGTGGACTAACAAATTCAAAAGAAAACTGAAAATACAGACTTGAAAAATGAACTAACAAACTGAAAATACAGACTTGAAAAATAAACTAACAAAATACAGACTCGAACAAACAAAGTCAAGAATATATAAGTGCCTCAACTGCTGCTCCAGTTGGCCTTGCTGCGGGCCTTTGTGCTATATCTTCTTGGAAGTGAAACAAGTCATCCAGAACATGGATCTGGTCATGTATTCACACTCCTTGCACTTCATCACAATGTAGTCCGCAATTCTCATAACCCTTTCCCTAATAATACCCTTCTCCTGTAGCAACCGTCCAATCTACTGTGATCTGGCATCCAAAACTGATTCGACTGTATGATTTTGCTCTTGAAGTTGTTGTAGGTCTTTCTCTAGCTGTGACATCAGGGCATAGCAGTGTTCCCGTTCTACTTTGAAATCGTTTGCCTCCTTGGTCATTTTGTTCTCAAGGACAATGATCTTTTTCTTCAACCCCAAGACTCCATTGTCATATTTCTCTTTTAGTTGTTGAACCAAGCGTGCTCGTTCCTCCGCATTCTTAGCCAATTTTGTTCGAGCCTTTGCCAGTTCTCCCTCGACCTTTTTCAGATCAAAACCATATTCACCTTCTTTCTGCCTAAGGTTACCTATAAGTTTTTTATTTTTTGCACTTCTGGCGGGGTTTTCGGATGCTATTTTCATTTCCTGAATTTGGGATCGGAGAGCGTCATTTTCCTTGGCTAACTTTTTCTTTTCACCCCCATCTGCAGCGGCTTGCAAACCATTCTCAAATGGAAGATCCCTGACTTGTTTTTCCAATTTGCCTATTGTGGCCCTGTACTCATTCTCATTGGCCAACCAAGCCCACTGTTCTTGCGACGCCTCAACAAATTCCTGGATGTGAGGCTTTTTGGTTGGTCTTTCAGGTTCGGCCCTTGCGGTGTTCTTTCTATACCAGGCAAGATAGACGGGTGAGACCTCGCCTCTAGATAGGTCACGCACTCGAGTGTTTGCTGTCAAATACTGGCACTCATTCCAAATATGATGAACTGTTTCTTCATGAAATTGGTCGTCGGAGCTGACTTCAACCGCATAAACACTAAGATCTTCATCTGGGTGCATCACCTGGCATCTTCCCAACTATCTCATCACCCGGTATAGAGCGTAAGGCTGAATGCCTCGAAGACCCATTAGAAGGAGGTAAGGACCGGTGGCAGGCATATACACAATTACTTCTACAGGAAGTCAACCCAGTGTCCACTCTATTTGCCCCGCAGTGATGGAGTGAAGGCGGGATACCCAATCTCCAAACCCTTCTGGCAACTTTTGCCCTAAAATCGTTGCGTCAAACTCTTCAATGCAGCTTTTCTCCGTGGATCCATAACTCATATACTGAGGGCGGTGACACAAATGCTCGATCATCCACATTTGTAATAGCAAATTGCATCCCTCGAAAAAGTCTGCCCCAGCTTTACAAGTTGTGAGAGCTCGGTATATCTCAGACACAATCATAGGGGTGAGAGTGCTCTTGGCATTGGTAATCAAGACAGTGACGACTCCAGCTACCCGCAAATCGATATTCCCATCCTTTCGGGGAAACACCACGAGACCTAAGAAAGCTACCATGAAAGCGAAGCGCCTATGCTCATCCCATTTTGCTCGGTTCCCTTTGCTATAAACCCCACGTTCCGGGTTGTCAAATCTTCCTACATGCCTGTACCTATGGTATATGAAGCGTAGAGTGAAAAAACCGACCGCCAAATCTGCATACTGGACCCCCCTACTTATTTTTAGCAAATCCAGGAACTTGTGAGGGGTAACGGTTCTTGGAGCGACCAGGTACTTATGCCTTAGACCTTCGGTACTTCCCATATAACCCGCTATCTCTTCCAAGGTGGGCGTGAGTTCAAAATCTGAGAAATGTAAGACGTTGTGAGCTGGGTCCCAAAATATTACCAGTGCCCTTATTATGTCTCCTCTAGGCCTGATCTTCATCAATCCGGTGAGCCCTCCCAAATAAAGGTTGATCACATCTCGTCCTTCTTTACCCAAATCTTCCCACCACATTAGTTGATCCAACGGAATCTTAGACATGACCTTCATTGGTAAATTTTGACTCGTGCTCATTCTGCACATTTAGATTAAGGTGGTTGGTTTAAAGACAAAGTGAATCTTATTTGAAAATTGATAAAAGGCTTATTTTTTGCAAAAAAAAATCAGGGCTACTTTTGCGAATACGACCTTTCATTACTTCGAAAGGGAAGTTCTTAGAGCTGTGTTCGCTAATGGCCAAATTTAACAAAGAAACCGTCGGTGGCTATTTTTGCAAAGCAGCCTTCCGGCGTCCCGCTGGGACATTCGGCTATTTAGACAAAACGGCATCACCTACTTTATTTATGACAAAATGACGACACTTCATATAATTTTTTTTCAAATTTTCAAAAGCTGGGCTGGACCCGATGAGAGTTGCCTACGTATCCCACGTCCGGTAAGAATCAAACGCCCGTAGTTCGGCCAGTTTTGACAAGAAAAGGAAAAAAAAAACAAAAACCATTTTGGACTACCTCTTCTCTTTTCAAGAAACTCTTTTTCCTTTATTTTTCAAGGAATCTTTTCTTCTTCTTTTTTTCGAAAATTCGGTCGAGTTTCGGGACATTTTGGATATCATTTTTGGGAAACGGGTGAAATCCTCTCTCATACCTCAACTTGGGTTTTTTTCTTTTGGTTTTCCTTACTCAATCAAGAAGCCGGTCAACATGCAATCCGAAACAAGTTAAATGCGCAGATAGGACATAAAAATGCACTAGGTTGGTCTTTTATTTTCGGGTACACCTGTCCTAGACGGACTCAACCCCTATGTTGAGTCCCCAAAGTCAAATGCACATGATGCAAACAAGCGTTCCTATTAGGGATCCGGCATGAGGCTGAGTAATTTTAGGTTTAAAACCTGGGTGCATTGTTCTAGACCTGGCTTACCCGAGCGGACAACTCGAGCCGAGAGGGGGCAACGTACCGGTAACCAAAAGATCATTCAGCTTTGCAACTTGTCCGAACCTCGTTCTAAATTGGGATATGACACTAACAGAAAAAAGTCATGTCAACGTGCACTCCTCAGAAGATAGAAGAGAGGGGTTTCGTAGCAGTTTATATACAGTTCAGATAATATCAAAGCGGTAAAAAAATAACATTTAGCATATTAGGCCCACACATGTAAATAAAATCAGACAATAAATAAAGCCAAATATAACAATTATTCTAAGCTCGAATTCTTGAACCATGAACCAGAGATTCTGGGTTCTTTTCCCCAGCAGAGTCGTCAGAGCTATCACACCTCCTTTTTCCACTCCCGGACGGGGTATAAGGGAATTTTTTCCAATTTAAGTGACAACCGACATGAGATTATTTTATTTAAAATTCAGAGTCGCCACTTGAGATAATTTATGGTGTCCCAAGTCACCAATTTAAAATCCCGAATCGAGGAAAGATTGACCCTGTTTTACAGTCCGCGAACAAAGAAATTCGAGTAAGGAATTATGTTAACTCGAGAGAAGGTATTAGGCATTTTTGGGTTCCGTGATTTTAGCACGGTAGCTCAACTGTTATTATTAACCTATTATTTTGATTAAAAAATATCTTTGAAACCTATGTGCATTTTTTTACTTTATAACCACTTTAATAATCCAATTGTTATAAAAATATTTATTTAATACATGTTGTGAACCATGTCACGGGAACCGTACCCATGATCCACAACATATTTATTTTATTAACAAGATTGAATTGTGGTCGGGTCACATAAATGTACCCCCGAATTTTAAAATTAAGCATTACGACTACATCACGGGAATCGTACCCGTAGCTATGACGACTTATTTAATTAACGCGCCCAAAGCAAACTGCGAAAATTCAAGGCATTTTCTACACTAGTTGAGATCAATGTGAGGGCCATAGACTAGGTGATTGGATGGCACACCTCAATTTTATTAAAAGAAAAGTATTTCACTAAAGCAAACTAAGGATGCTCCTATTTAAATCTAATTTAAAATTAGGTATCACAACCACGTCACGGGAACCGTACCCGTAGTTGTAATAATTTAATTGCATGCCTAAAGCAAACTACGTGATTTATTTTAGCATCTAAGTTGTAAAATATGAGGGCCATTGGTTATATGATTCACATGTATGAATGGCACGCCTCCAAACTATTCAACCAAATGAACTATGGATATTCATATTAGAACTAATTAGGGATTAAGTATCACAACTACGTCACGGGAACCATACCCGTAGCTACGATAATCTAATTATTAAGAAGGTGATTCAACTAGTTCATCTATATTTGCGAATAAAAACCATGATTTACAAGAACCTTTTTTTCCATGAAGAATCCATGTCACTTTACAAGAAGATTATTTGCAGCTTAGCATAGTATTCTATAACAAGCAACAAAAGCACAAAATAAGAGCAGAGGTTCGATCAATTACTATAGACTCCAACTAGACAACACAAAACCAGATATTAATTAATGTTACTAGGAGTTCCCTTAATACATGACATATTTCGCATGCCAATACAGTAATCTACCATGAAAGGAATAACATCAGTAGTTAAAGAAATTGCCAAAGCTCAATGAAGTATTCATGAATCCATCAACAATTGGCATGCTTTTCACTAATTATCAAGTAACAAATGTCATTTTCCAGCAAGCCTTACTATATCTTACTATCATTCAGCTTGCAATCTTTCATCCCTTAGAACCCTATCCTCACACCAATGTTACTGTTATTTTAATAAACAAAAGGAAATAAAGCTCCAATTCCAATTAAAGTGTCGCCTCAAATTATCATAAAAGAAAGGGGAAGAATGAAGATAGAGGAGAAAAGGAGGGAAACATCTAACCAACAAACCTCAACAAACTGAGATTAATGCCAAATGAAACACAAGCCAGGTTTTTGAGCTTCTGTACATCTATACTAAGGGATGGGGAGTGAGGATCCTCTAATGAAGTAAAATATTATAGCAGTGGCCCACCAATTTCGAAACCAACATTTGAATTCCTGAAAAACTAGTTATTACAAAGAGTTGTATTGAAAATGGGTTAACAGATCAAGCACTGACTCCATCCAAACATACAATGAAGATAATTTTTCTGAATTCCTGCAACAGCACAAGCTTCCAGGCAGGCACGTAGTTTCAGTTCTTATCTATCAACTTGGAAATAGATAATGAAAAACCTTCCACAAAAGAAAAACTGGTTCATCCTTTTAAACCAAACTAACATAACCACGCCAGTCCCTTTTTAAAAAATAACTCAAAAGTGGTACAAACGACATAGAACTATCCATTCGGACGCAGCTCATGCACAGATATGGAGTAAAAGACGAGGTATGAATCCATTATACCCATTAAGCAAACAAGATATACTTTAGCATACCTCAAACTAATGAACTAATGAACAGAGGACTCCGACATTTTCTCATGAGAGCCTATTTAAACATAAACTAATAACACCTTAAATGCAATGCTTCATACTTATACTGTCATGTTCAGAATCAAGCAAACATATGATTCAACTTCCAAGTTTCAACAGACAAGAGCAGCTTTACGTTAACAGACCAACCAACTATAACAGGAAAACTTTGCAAACATTATGAGAACCAATCGACCAAAACTAACAGTAATGTGACACCCTTCAGGAATCCATACAATCCCAAAACTGAACGCAATCGTTCATTTGAAAACGACGACATCTTGACTCAAACGCTCGACACTATAATAACAATTAAAGCATATAAAGCATAAAGAATGACCACTCAAAAAAAACTCTTACTGACTGAACGTACTCAAGCACATCACACCATTGAGAAGAGATTCATCAGCAAGAAATTCGATCACAGAACAAAACAAACCATTCTAGACAGAATCTCATAGCTCAAGAATACCTAAAAAACCAGAGTCACATAGTAGAAAAAATCGAACCTGACATTGCAAATTTCCTTTATAATAATTACAGAATTAGCAAATACACCTTTTGATTCCAAAATCCTAGTGAAGTTCAGCAGCAAATCAGTAGGACAACAGTAGAAACGAAATCGACGAACTTCAACCTCACGAATATTCAATTGACCTCAATTAATTTCCATGTTTTGGAACCCAAAATCAGATTGAACACTCTAAATGTTTATGTATTTTTTTGAATTTTAAAAAGAATATTTTTCAGAGGAGAAAATGAGAAGCCCAAAAAATCCTAAAACCTTTTTCTCTCCCATTTTTTACCTCGAAATTCTCTGTCCTTTACAAAATCGGATGAGATCCTTTTTGAAAACGAACACCTGATGAATGTGAGGCTTGGATTGAGTGAAATCGATCCAATGCCTCTCACTCATCCAATGCTCGTCCTCAAGAACCTTCAATCGCATGATATAGCTCGAAATCGCACGAGTGGGGGGAATCTTTGGGTATTACAAACCGTTATAATATGGTAGGAGGAGAGAAGGGGAAATGCGGGGTGTGAGTTTGGGGTTCACTCGCCATGAATTGTGGAAAGTTTGGGAGTGATTTGGACGAGAGAGATGATGAATAGTATCTGCGTTGTTTGAGATTTGGGAATTTTAGGGTTCTTGTATTGTCTGAGTATATTTGGGCGAGTGGGGTGGGTTAGGGGAATGGGTCGCGCGGGTGAGATGTGGGAAGTTGGGCTGGAGTGGTTTTAAGTATTGGCTGGTTGGGATGGGTTAGAGCATTGGGCCCGATTTTGGGATGGAGACTTGGCCCGATTGGCCCCCATTCCTCAATTCCCTTTTTTGTTTCTTTTTCTTTTTGTGTTTTTTTTTCTTTCTTTGATTAATAAACTCCTAAATTAAATACTCAAATTATGTAAATTGTATAAATTACACTACTTATCTAATTAAATAATTATAAAGAGTTACTTGACCCTAAATTAAAAGAGAAAAATCAACAACCTAAAAAAACGAAATATGAGCTATATTCGTGATTTTTATTTTTAATAAAACATGTAATTAATTAATTAACCTTAGAAATGTAACCAATACAACCTAAATTCAATGCATGGTATGTTGGCATTTTTCATGATTTAAATGAAAGTAAACATGCACATAAATGCAAATAATTAACAAAAATATCCTACGAAAAATCTATAAAATTGCAAATAATGGGAAAAATTTATTTCTTAGATTTTATGGGAGTAATTCCTATAGGGAAAAAATCATGTGCTCACATCAAGGACTATGGAAATTAGATTTGCAGAAGTCTGAAGTATTGGACTTGCAAGAATCTGATGTGTAAAGATACATACCATCCTTACTTTCACCAATTGCCAGAGGCCTCTTCAGTGAAGGGGCCTGCAGAAGGATGCAAGCAAACTTGGTAAATATGACAAAACAATCAAGTTGAATTGTTAAGCAATATACTGAGATTAGGTTGAATTTGAAACTAGGGACAAAGAGAACTCTTTTGAGAGTGAACCTAGGACTCATCACTACATCTCCCATCAATGTCATCTTCACCTTATAACCATTAGGCAAAGTAACTAGGAAAGGATACACTAAGGTTTTCATACTGGTTAACATGGATTTATTATAGGTCATGTAGTTTGATGCCCCAGAATCAAGTATCCAAGAGTCAGCAACAGACCTAGAACATTCATATGAGCCTGCACCAGAATCAAAATGAGTTGAACAAGCTGAGATGCATGCAAAGTTCATAGCTCCTGCTTTCAGTTCATTTCCTCCATTTCCAGCATGAAAATTCTCCAGGATGCTCAGCAACTGATTATATTGCTCCTTGGTAAGGTTCTGCATAGTTCTGTCATGTTCCTGTACTTGACCATTGCTTCAATCTTCACCTTCAATGACACTCTCTCCTTGACCTCCATGTACATTGGCAGCAATTCTCTTTCTTTTATTGAACCTTGAATCTTGTGGATAACCATGCAACTTGTAGCATCTTTCCTTAGTGTGACCTGGTTTCTTACAATAGTCACAAAAAGGTCGGAGTCTGCTCCCAGAATATCCTCCCTTGTAGTTGTTGTTTCCAGTTAGGGGTGTTCATAAAAATCCGAAAAATCGAACCAAACCTAAAACCAAACCAAACCGACTAAAAAACCCGATACTTTTTGGTTTGGTTTGGTTTTGGTTTTGAATTTTAAAAACCAATCATATTTGATTTGGTTTTGGTTTTAATCAGAAAAAAAAAACAAAAAAAACCCGAACCAAGCCAACTATAGGAGTAGCTATTTTAAATTTATTTTTACACCTATATATATGTATATTTTTATATAATGTTTCAAAAATTTTATGGTAAATGATAATAGTTTGCACTTTTAGTATAATTCTTTACCTTTACATTCTAGTTTGATTGGTAGTTTTCTTTTGTTAAGTGTAAGAATTCATTTCATGTTAAAAATAATATATTTTTAATTGAGTCCTTAAATTATTCATCACTATTTGATTCAATTATCATCAATATATCTTGGTAAATAATAGATTTCTCAAAGGGCAATTGATTTGATAGTGTTACGTTGAAAATGTGGTCGCCGAAATATGTGTTTGGTAGTGTATGTCTTATATTTAAGAAAAAACTAACAAATAACCGAAAAAACCCGACATAAACCGAATCAAGAAAAAACCGACTCAATTGGTTTGGTTTGTTTAATTTGGTTCTAATATTTGAAAAAACGACTTATTTGGTTTGATTTCTTTTTAAGAAAAAACCAATCAAAACCGAATCATGAACAGTCCTATTTCCAGTTCTATTTCCTTGTTGATTGTAGTTTGTATAGCCAACATTGTCTGAAGTGTTTGGTCGTTGACCAAAGCTTGTTCTAAAAGGATTTCCTCCTGATCTATTAGCACTCAGGGCAGTAGATTCAATCACAAATTGATTGTTTGGCTTGACCTCTCTTTGTTTCTCCTCTTTGATGAGGATTGAAAAGGCATGTGCGGGTAAAGGTAATGCATTCATCATCAAAATGCTTCTCCTTACTACAGTATAAACTTCTTTTAGCCCTATTAAAAACTGAATTAGCCTTCTGTCCTACTCAGCCTTCTGCATATTTGCCTTAGCACCGCATGTGCAATTACACTTGCACTGAGCATGTGCATTCAATGTGTTTAGCTCTTCCCAAAGCTTCTTCATTTTAGTGTAGTACCCAGTGATATCTAGGATTCCTTGACTCAAATCATTTATCTCTTTCTGCAATTGATACAACTTCGCTCTATTTGTCTGGTCATACCTATCTTCTAGTTCCTTCTAAAGTTCATGAGCATCGTTAACATGTTGCAGACTGTCCGCTAAATCCTTTGAGATAGAATTTAGGATTCATGATGTAACCATATCGTCACAACATTCCCATTGATCACAGTTAGGGTCCTGAGAGTCTGGTTTTCGACATTTTTCATTTATAAATCCCACTTTATTCTTCACTGAGAGAGCTCTCAAAACTCCTCTTCTCCATGACCTATATCCGATCCGTCGAAAGGCATTGGTACAAGCATAGAACCAGCCTTTTAGATGGATGAATGTAGAGTGGATGTGTCGAATCTAGAGCTAGATTTGTGGAATTCGTCGTGTTTTCATCAATAACCATGATTATCAAGGATCAATTTGAAAATTGGGGAAATTTCGCTACTTGTACAAAAAACTATTGTAAAGATGCACTCGAAAGAAAAAGAAATCGATTGATTGAGCTTAGGATTGAGAGCCTATGTAACGACCCGACCGGTCGTTTTGAACTTTTGCACTTTGATCGCCAGTTTCCGGGCATGACTTGCCCCGTGTAACGTATTATGACTGATGTAGATCGTTGGTTTTGATTTTCAGGAAAAATCAGAATGAATTTGAAGGAACAGTCTTAGTTGAAAGCTTTGAATTTGAAAGGTTTGACTAAGAGTTGACTTATTTGTATATGAGCTCGAATCGGAAATTTTATGATTTGGATAGCTTTGTTGGGTGATTTATGACTTAAGAGCGCGATCGGAATGCATTTTGGAAGTCCGTGGAAGGATTTGGCTTGAATTGGCAAAGTTAATATTTTGGCGAATTCCGGTTGATAGGTGAAATTTTGATCCGAGGATCGGAATGAAATTCCGAGAGTTGTTGTAGCTTCGTTATGTCATTTGTGATGTGTGTGCAAAATTTCAGGTCATTTGGACATCGTTTGGTCGACTTTTTGATCGAATTCGGATTTCGAAAGTTTTGGAATTCTTAGGCTTGAATCCGAGGGTGATTTGATGTTTTGATATTGTTGTGAGTGTTACGAAGGTTAGAAAAAGTTTGAATTATGTTATAGGGTGTGTTGGCATGTTTAGTCGGGGTCCCATGAGGCTCGGATATATTTTGGAGGAGTTTTTTGAAGATTTTGTCGATTTGAGGCGCAAAGGTTCATTTTTAGTTCTAGAGATCGAAATTTGATTTTGAGACTTCCGGAATTTTGATAATGAATTATAGGACTGATCTGGAAAGTTTGGTCTAATTTCATCGAGTCACGATTGGGTTTTTGACACGAAACATGAGTTAATTGTTTAACGAGCGAAATGGGTATTGAACTAAGCAAATGAGCTCCGAATTGAGTTTCGACTGAAGGGCTATGTTCGTATTATTATTTGTGACTCATAGGAACAAGAATCATCGAATTCCGAGTTCGTATGATGGAGTTAGAGCCTTTTTAGTGAAAAGAAAAGATGCTGCAATTTTCTGGGCAGTTTCTGCATTTTTCGCACGTGTGAACAGTAACCGCACCTGCATAAATAGTATCCGTGTACAATACCCGTGTACAATACATATGAACAGTACCCCGTATACAGTACCCATGAATAGTACCGTGAACAGTAACCACGGAAATTCTGGACAGGATGTTGAGTTCTGAATTTTCCATTTTTACCAAATTGGAGCTCGGGGAGAGGCGATTTTCGGGAGATTTTCAGAGAAAACAACGGGGTAAGTGTTCTTAACTTAATTTTGGTTAGATTACCCGAATCTATTACTAGTTTTGACATTTAATTGGTGATTTTAGTTGGGAAAATCTTGAAAACCCTCTTGGTTTAATTTGAAGATTTGAGGGTCGAGTTGATGTCAGATTTTAGTAAAATTGGTATGGTTGGACTCGGGGTTGGATGGGGTTTCATATTCTGTACTTTTTGTCGGGTTCCGAGACGTGGGCCCCACGGGCGAATTTTGAGTGCAATTTCGGATTTTTAATGAAAAATGTAGAATTTCATATGGAATTAATTCCTATAATTTTTATTAACTGAATCAAATTATTGTGGCTAGATTCGAGGCATTCGGAGGTCGATTTGAGAGACAAAGGCATCGCGAGCTAGAGGATTAGCCGGTTCGAGGTGAGTAATGATTGTAAATGATGTCCTGAGGGTTTGAAACCCTGGATTTGCACATCGTAGGACTATATTGAGGTGAGACACGCGCTGGATGATGAGCGCGGGGTTTTTTACTACCGGGGATTGTGACTTGTTCCATCCCGATTGATGATTTTACCGCATATTTGATTGAAACTTATTTGTTATCATCATGATTTAGGCTGATTGTCATACTTGGGCTTCGTGCCAATTATTTGAATTCTTTGGGAATTTTTATCACTATTTCCTCACTGTTTTGACTTATATTTAAACTCAGTCTTGTTGATAATTATTGTTTTACAAACTCAGCCGCTTTTATGCAGATTTGAAAACTCAAATGATATTTCTAAATGGTATTTTGGGCTGAGAACTACTGTTTTACAAATGCCCGATGGGCTTATGATGATTTTCGGACTGAGTGAGGCCGAGGGCCATATGTGAGGATATGTCGAGTGATATGAGGCCGAGGGCTTGAGATACTATTTATGCCAAGAGGTGGCTTGAGTGATGTGAGGCCGAGTGATATGAGGCTGAGGGCCTGAGATACTTTATATGCCACGCGGTGGCTTGAGTGATGTGAGGATATGCTGAGTGATGATGCCACGAGGTAGCTTGATATAGCTCTTGGGCCGTAAGGGGCCCCTCCGGAGTCTGCACACCCATAGTGAGCGCGGGTACCCATTGTTCTAAGTGATTGATACTATGTCCGAGGGGCTGATATGAGTGATTATAAGGTAGCCCGAGGGGCTGATACTATTCTGAGAGTGAGCCCGAGGGGCTGTTACTGATCTGAAATTGAGCCCGAGGGGCTGTTACTGTTTTGATATTGAGCCCGAGGGGCTGTTACTGTTCTGATATTGAGCACGAGGGGTTGTTACTGTTCTGATATTGAGCCCGATGGGCTGTTACTGTTCTAATATTGAGCCCGAGGGCCTGGCACTGTTCTTATATTGAGCCCGAGGGCCTGGTTCTGTTGATATTATGCCCGAGGGGCAGTTTATTGTACATGTTTTTCCCGAGGGGCTGTTTACATTTGTATCATTTTTGTTACTCACTTGTAAACTACTTGCTTTACTTGTTGGAAAAAAAAAAGGATTTTCACTTGATTTCTCACTGCTTTACTGTTTAAAGTGATTTTACTACTTCAGTATGGAATACCTTGTGTTTTTGCGTGTGCCTTCAGTCTTTATTTATTATTATTACTCACTGAGTCGGAGTACTCACATTACTCCCTGCACCTTGTGTGCAGATTCAGTTATGTTTTGGCTGATCGGAGGCAGAGTCATCAGGGTTTAGCAAGGTAGCTGTCGGCATTCGCAGCACTGCTTTTCTCTCTCCTCATTTCATTAGTCTGTATTTGTACACTCCAGGCTTTCAGTTGTACTTATACCCTAGTAGATACTCGTGACTTGTGACACCCCAGTTAAGGCTGTGTCGGGTTGTGCTTCTGTTAATTATATCATTAAATCATATTTAAACTGTTTATTAATGTTTAACTATTTTTAAAAAGGCGATATGGGTTTGTTGGCTGGCCTTGTCTTCACGAGAGGCACCATCACGACCGGAGCGGAGTTTGGGTCGTGACAGCCTAGCTTTGATACCATAACAAAATAGTAGAGGAAATGAAGAAGATAAGCTCACCTCGAGTGAGCTCTAATGGAGGATGAGAACTGCCCTAGACAAGAGAGCTTCTGGAAAGTTCCTTCTCATTAGAAAAATTAAGCTGAGCTCAAAAATATAGAGAGTGCAAAAATGATTACTGCTATGTATAGAAAATATCTACACTTATTTATACTAGACATCTACAGTTGTGTACAACTACCAGCTACTGTACTAACTACCAAATACTTCACAACTAATCTGTACAAATAATAAATACACACACGTGTTCTTAATACCATGGCAAAAGGTTCGACGCAATACAAATGTATACTATTGGATTTTCTTCATTATTTTAGAAGTTTGCGAAGGATCTTTCTACAGAAATAATCATCTTAGACCAACTGAAAATCAAATGATTATATTCCATTATTTTTTCTAACTTTCATAGATTAATATATTTATTTTCGCTCCTTATTATAGCAGTAGGGGTGGACTTTCGAATGGTCAAAGTATATCTTAAAGGACATTTTATTTCAAAGATTTGACATTATTCAAATTTCAAAGTATTAAATTACGTGATTTGTGGAATATTCTAATAAGCTGTTTTTACAAAAGATTTCTTCCTTTTTTAATGCCTTTGCCTTGACATAGATTCTGGTTAGGATTATTATGTATGGGTCCGAAAACAAACTAATATCCAGAAATAGACTTTACTTATTTTTAGACCATAAATTTAACGCAGAAATAGACTTTACTGTACCGACGACCCGTTCTAATAAATTTAACGCATTCATCCAACGGTCACTTTTATTGTCAAAGTTTTCTTAGCACCTCCTTCAAATACATGCAAACTTCTCTTTAACAACTACAATCATATATAATACTATTTTATTATAAAAATTGAGTTTTTTCGGGATCAATTTAATATTATATTTTATCTTTCTATAAAATTACCCCTCTATAATAACGATCTTTCCAATAATAGGTCTAGAGATTTTGACCAAATATTTTAAAATTTTAGTGGGCCACATATGACAATAAATATAATGTTAGTACATACTTTCGTAATTAAAATTTTTATTCTATTGAGTGATCTGCACATATTTTTATTCCATTAGATAAAAGTTCTCCATCCCCACTTGTTTGGGATTAAGTCGTAGTTTTTGTTAAACAAAAGCTTTCTATCTTGTATAATATATTAGATCCAAAAATATATCCTAAAATTTAAGTTTTCTATGGCAGATTTGGATAATTTTGTCTATAATATGTAGATAATATTTGAACGTCAAATGTTCTCTAGATATATAACAACCAATCACTGTGAATACAATAAAAAATAACGAAACAAACAAAATTATTATAGAGAAGTTTGATTGTATATTGCTTATTACATTGTTAAACTAACCTAAGAAAAGATTTTTGTGGGGCGTGGAGGGTGGGGTTTGAGGGGGTTGAATACCGTAATACTCCCTCCATCACTTTTACTTGTGTTAAGGGTAATCCTGGATTTTCATCCCTTCGTAGCTAGCCAGCTTCCTCCTCCCTTTTCTTGCTTCGTTATTAACTTAATTATTCGTATTAGCTTTTCTGATAACTTTGAAGCTTTGTACAAACAGGCAATTTTATATATCTTCCCTTGTTTACGTAGTTTTATAGACCTTTTGCTTCGTTTTCAACATCTCAGTACAAGAAGAAGGCTTCAATTGAGAAACCAATCAACAAAAAATCTTTAATAGTTGTCGAATAAAATGAATGGACAGGAAAATCTCTGATTTAGTTTTGTAGAATATGGTTCACTACACCGGTTCGGCAGATTATGAGTACTGAAAAGATATATCCTTTACCCAGATGACTGAAAAACCAACGTTAGTTTTTATGTTTCCGTTTGGGTTTTACGTTAAAGGGACTAAAGTTAGATCTAATCTTAAAGATAAGACATAATTTTAGCTAAAAACTCGAGTTCCTAACGTGATCATATTTTTTGATATGCAGAAAAACAAAAGGAAGTGAAGGCAAGTTGTGTCAAAAACCAGAATTGCCCTATGTAAAACTAACGTCTGTTAACTACTGTCAATGATTTGGCCAAATCAAACTTTTAACTTAACTGAAGGTCAGATATGTGGAGTCGAATAATACGAGGATTAAACCGGAATAAGTAATAATTGAACAACCAAAACTGCTATTTTCCCTTCATAAAATAATACTCAATACTTATTCTTTTTGCTCTTGTTATAACGATTACTATGTCAATTATATTGATGAATTTGACCTAGGAGAGCTATGCTTTCTATCTTTTGTAGTACAATGACAAATAAAAAAGAGGTATTTTAACGCTCAGATGCCATGAAGTTTTGTTACCCCTCAATCATTAATTGTTTAATATTACGACAAAGTAGTTTGTCTCTTTTATTATTCCAGGAGATAGGGAGCTAGGTCATTTGTGGTTGCAATATTGAGGCTATATTCTAACTTAATCAATGGAGTTAAGTCACATGCGAAACATTGGGTTAGAACCCTTAAATTTTCTTAAATCAAAATAAACATTTTTATTTCATTCTTGAAACATAACATAGAGAATTAAAGAATCAAATAAATACAAAATACATGTAATAGTCTTTTGAATGATCAATTTAGGGAGCCGCAGACAGTTCTTATGATCCCATTTTGACCAGTTAGGGGACTAATATCTCCCATTCTAATCATAGCAGCAGCAAAATCAGAGGCAAATGCGCGAGGACTGTTACTATATTCAGAAACAATATCATCAGTAGATCCACCACTAAGAAGGACTTGATCTGATTGAAGAAGACCTTTTCTTTGCCTCAAGTTCTTGAAATAATTGTTATCCAATTGATTAGGTGTAACCAAATCAAGTGGAGCTAGGTTTCCATTTTGGTCTTCTTTAGGACATTGACGTCTTCTTGTGCTAGCAAATCCAGCATCAATATCTGTTCCATTTCCATAAATCCTATCGCGAAAAAGGAAACATTGTGCTTGGCCAATTGAATGTGCTCCTATAATTAGAAAGTTTAAATCATTAGAACTTCTTCTTAATTATCTGTACAATTAGTATATGCATGATAAATATTCTATATAATAACTTGAATAGTTTTTACCTGATAAAGCAACCATATCCCTTGTGCTAAGGCCTTTGCTTGCAAAGCTAGAAATAAGCCTATTAAGAGGATCAAATGGACCTGGGAGATCAGTTTCAGCAAGTGTATGACTTGCAGTTGTTGAATCTCTTCTTCCGAGTTTCACTGCCCATGTTGGACCTCCAACCTAATTGTAATTTATTAACATAATGTTAGTTAGTTTGATATATAGTGAGACTTCTTTAAACAACATCCGCATTTAACAACTATTCACTACAAAACCTAAGTTTTCCAAAAAATATCAGAACAAACATGCCTGTTAGAGAGGTTTGATTATAATGTGAAGAAAATGAAAATCAAACTACGGATACTTACGAGAGTTGATGCATCTCTAGCGGCAACAGCAAGTATGTCTGCACATGATACAATTCCTGGACATGTTTTTTCAAGCTCTCTTTTGGCATCTTCTATAATACCATAGCCTCTAGCTGACCCAAGATTCGGCAACGCAGTCTTCTCACTAACAATTGTAGGGGTTTCGTCA
This sequence comes from Nicotiana sylvestris, assembly GCF_000393655.2. NCBI lineage: Eukaryota > Viridiplantae > Streptophyta > Magnoliopsida > Solanales > Solanaceae > Nicotiana > Nicotiana sylvestris. Next base: position 19,459,221 of record NC_091060.1, on the reverse strand, counting down.
AGTAAGATAGAAGCATCACAACCCTATAGTTAAAACCACAAGTGAGTAAATATGTAATCATGTTAATAATTTTAACTTGAAGTAAATAGAGAAACATACTAATTGATGTGTGTATAACCAACCTGAACAAAGCAATCATGAAAATGAAGGCGAATAAGAGATGCAGCCATTCGACGTTCACGTGACACTGCTTGTCTAACACTTGTACGAATGGTGTTGAGAGCATTAGGGCAAGTGCGATCATAGAATGTGGAAGAAAGTTGTGCATGGCATTGCATGCTGGAGAATATAAAGAGAAGAGAAAACATAGCAGCAATGGCTGCAAAAGAGTTGCTTGAAATACTAATCATTTTGAAAATATTGCAATGTATTGGTGATATGATGTCAAGAACTAAGAATAGAAAACTTATAAATTAGCTTTGTGATTGGAAGCTGTGAAGATGATAGCAGAGGGAATGTGGTGATGAAATATTTATAGGGATATGAAACACGTAATTTTGAGGCTAGTGGGTCACTATTGGCTGCCAATATAATATTATCATATCCGCGTTATTTCTAGCTTTTGTTTCCATAGTTTGACCTGTTCTTTGGCTACATAAATTAAATACCATGAAGCTTTGTACTTTTGTTATTTCTAACATCTTTTAGTTTTTAGATGATTAATTCAAATAAGCTCCATAGTAATATATCATAGCTATAGAGACCTTTTGTTTAGTCGTAAATACAAGTAACAATAACAGTAACAATGAACTCCATAATAATATATCATAGTTAACTTCTAAAAGTAATACTCTAAATAAGGACTACATATCAATGGGTATGATTAAAATAGCTAATTTGTGATATTTTCACACTATTGTTAGATTGTTTTGTTTAATTCTACTTGTCAATTTAGAGCTCGTTTGGCTTAATTAGCTGACTTTAAATGTTGAGCTTATTTTATAGATAGAAATGTTAAACCGAAAAGAAGTTAGTAATTTTATAACTAATAACATATAGTAGTACATTACTTAAATCCATAATATAAGATACATTTAAAAGATAAGTGTAGAAAAATTGTCAAAGGTCAATGGGCCACCAATCAAAATTCCTTTTTAAGTGTAAGAGAAAAAAATTCCAATTATATATTAGAATATTATTCACGACTAACTTGTCCAAGGTTGAAGTATTGGTTAGGTGAAACAGATCCGTACACTGTGACAGCCTAGCACCTTGACTTTTTTTAATTTCTACCGATCTGATTTAAACTTTTCTTATTTCCAACTCTCTTTTGAAAAATACATATCATTCTGTTTGAAACTGATCGTTTTAACCTAAGAAATAATTCAATTTTTTTTTTACAAATTTTTAAAAAATACTTTATTTTAAATACTTTAGGAACGATTATTTATTCCGATAAAATTCCAAATACACTTATTTTCAATGTTTTTTAATAAAAAAAGGTTCTTCAAAATATATCTAAACACGTGAAAACAAGCCCTCTTCTATCCTCTTGGCAGTAATTCCGCGTATTTATTTATTCCTATGTATTTTCACGTTAGGAAGCTTCCTTAATTAATTAAATATTTTATTTAGTACGTATCTTATTGGCTGAATGTCATTTTCAACATATATTTGGGCATTACGTTGAAAGTCAAAGATCAATAGGCTTTAACATGTTATAATAATAGAGTTGCAATCAAACTTTTATAAGAACTAGTGAAGCTCCAGCCAGCAAGCACAGTAGAATATTGTGCATGGAGAGCTTAACTTTTATATATCATTAATATAAAGTTTTTTATAATAATACTCCCTCCGTTCCAATTAATGCGAACTTGTTTGATTGTGCACAGAGTTTAAGAAAAAATAAAAACTTTTGGAATTTGTGGTCGGTCCTAAACAAGTCAAAAAGAGGCCCAGAGTATTTTTGTGGTTATAAAAGCTTCTCATTAAGGGTAGAATTGTAAGTTTAAGCTAAATTGTTACCAAATTTAGAAAGGGGTCATTCTTTCTGGAACGGACCAAAAAGAAAATAGGTTCATATAAACTGAAACAGAGGGAGTAATAACAATGTGTAAGATTTTACAAAATTGTATAATATCCTAAATATTTTCAATGAGTCGGAATCATGTTAACCCTCTTGACCTCATGTGAATCCGCCCTTGATAATGATATTGGCGCTACAACAAGGCACTTCGATTCACTACGTTTAGATATGGAGGATTGGCATAATTTATCTCTTAAGAAAATGATAGAGTTTGAAACAAAATTACTATGTTCAGCCGAACATCTATCTTTAAGGTTAGCTCTGCCCCTGCTTATGTTGTTACGTAGGATGAGGCTACGTGAGGCAAGACGAGGAGTAAAATATGACCTCACTCACACTGTCGTGATTCGCTCCTCTGCTTGCCACGAGGTGGGCCAGACCCGCCCCGACTTACACGGGATGAGATTAGTCACTATTAGAGGTGGGCATCGATCGGTCGGTTCGGTTTGATTGTGAATGTTATTGGTTTGGCATATCGTTTTTATAAATTAGTTAAAAACCGATAACCGAACTGATAAGATATCGGTTATCGGCTATCGGTTAATCGATTATCGCTCGTTACCGATTTGGTTATCAGTTTACCCGATAAGATAAGTCAATCTCGATTTTAGAGTGAAGAAGTAATGAAGGATAATGTGTACTGTACAAAGAATATGATAAACTTTCTCGACTGTTGTAACCCTCTCAAAGAATATGATAATCCTTACAACATTGTTTCTATATGTGTTGAATGACAAATCTGGGAGGGTTAAAACAGTAGATGGAGAATTGGGAGAACTGGAAAATGTATATACCTAAAGGTAAAATCGTATTTTTTTGAAGTTTATTGGGTTATTGGTTAAACCGTCAGTAAAATTGGACAAATGAAAATCCGAACCGAAAACCCAATAGTAAAATAACATTAAATCATTATTGAACCGATCCAGGCCAATATACCCGATATTGGTAACCCAATAAGCTTTTTTGCTTCGGGCCATCGGTTTTACCCGATATATGCCCAGCCCTAGTCACTATTATTGCGTCCTATACCGCGTTACTGCCAAAGTTAACGTGCAAGAGCGGACTTGTATTTTTCCCAATATGTGCTGTATAATCCATAAGTTCGTACTATATTCTATTATTGTTATTTGCTAGTACTATTCTTCCAAGAACGATGACATTACGTTAAATTTTTGGATAATGTTTTTTTATAATGATATTAACATTTTTTAGAAACATTTAAGTATAATTTTTTTTAAATATACTAATCTTATGAATTTTCTAAAAAAAAAAGTTTATTTTGGAAAAATTAATATATTTGACTCTAACAATTAAACTCATTAACTCTCTAGTTACTTCAATACGTTGCAAATCTTTGGGTGAGGAAGGGTATATGCTTTGGTACTTTCAGCTCTCCTTTGGTTAATTTTCTAGGTTAATTTTCAAAACTAGACTGGTTGGTAGAACATGGATATAGACACTTTGTATAGAACGCCACGCTACAGAGGTTGGACTTTGAAATGGTTTAACTAGAGAACAACATGTGATAGTGATACTGTATTTTATTTCAAAAGAATTCACATTATATATTCAAATAGTCAACAACAACCCTTGCCAGTTTTAGCCAATAGGATTTTCAAAGATTCTTTTTTTCTCCTCTTATTTATATTGATATAAAATATAGTACATGCTAAGACAGATTCTGGTTCCTTGTTCCCTTTAGTTGATAATTGTCATACGTCATATTGTCTTTGACATTGCCTTTTTTGTTTTTATTCTTTTTTATTTTGGGAAAGCGCGCGGTAGAGGTAGTACCTTTCATTCTAATGATTTGATATGTGGTTATACATTATTAATATTCGAGTTTAAGCTGAATAAATTAGAAAGTCAAAGAATAAAATTATGAGATTTGAGATGTCAAGGATCAACTATCAATGGTTTAAAATAACACTTTAGGAGAAGATTTATTTTTTTAGCTACCAAAGTAAAGTCTATTCCGAAAGATAGTCATCTTAGTTTGTCTTTGTTGGTTGTGCTAACAATATTTAACATTAGTAGTCAGAAAAAGGATAGGGAGCAGGGGTGTACAAATCGAACCGGAAAATCGCACCAAATCGAAAAGTCAAACCAAACTGATTAAAAAATCCTATTAGGTTTGATTTGGTTTGGTATTGAGTAAAAAATCCGAACCAAACGTACATATAAATATATAATTTTTATATATACTTTTAAGATTCTATATAGACTTTTCTTTCAAAAATGTCTAGAAATATTTGGGATTATCTTGCGGGATATAATATTTAATAGTACATAAAGTGCTCCATATTTATTAACCTTAAATAATGGGTTGTATAATCACTTTCTCATTAAGTGTTAATGAAATGCGTCAATTTCTTTGTTCTTCCATATTCATATCATAAGTTAAGATCTATTAAATTCTTATATCTTTTTAAATGTGAAGTGATAGTTATTATTTGGCAGAATACCTAAAGAACCCCATAAACTTGGCGTGTTTTATCGAGGCCCCTTAAACTTGACTTAGTCCTAATTACCCCCTTGTACTTGGTCTTTTCATAGTCTCTACCTCCTTAACCCATACCAACTTATAAGCATCTAATCACACGCCTACCAGATTGGAATAATAGCTGATGTTACTGACAAAAAAATAACTTTTTAATTACCTCAAGTTAAATAATTTAGTATGAAGTTCAAAAAATAAAAAAGAATCCCAGACAAAAAATTACAAAGCATCAATATTTTTCTCAGTTTCTAAAGGAGACACTCTCTTATATCTGTTAGAGAAATTATAGGGCTTTCCTCAGACGATTTCCCAAGTTCGTACTTCCGACTCATCTCTGAGTTTCTTACTCTCGAGAGTAAATTTTCCAATCAATTCATCATTGTAATTCTTTTTATGAATAATGGTAACCCACTAATAGAGGCAACCAATAAATAAGACTAAATTGTATCTAATAAGGAAAGAAATGAAAGAAAGAAAAATGAGAAAAGAAGAAAAAATAGTACTTTAGTGGAGGATGAAAGTAGTTAGGGAAAATGCATAAGTACCCCCTGACCTATACCCGAATTCCCAACTACATATTTTTTCTTTGCGGGAATCCTATTACCCCCTAAACTTATTTTAAATGGAATTATTTGTATCATTAACGTTGACGTGGCAGAGTGTGTGTATTTCACTCTCCTTTGGGAGTGTGAGAAGCAAGAAAAAATGATTTTCAGATTATTTTTTATTTTATTTTTACCATTTTTCTTACTTTTTTTTTCCTTTTCCTTTTTCTTTGTCTTTTCTCTTTTACTTTTTTTTCCATTCTTCTATAATTCCGGCGGATATTCATTCACCGGCAACTTTGTCTAACCGTTTTTCTTCCATTTTTTTTTATTTCACACAAATTAAACTCTCAAAAATATCTATTCATAAGCAAAGCAAAATACACTCAGATTTGGGGAAAAAATTCATCATCGGAAAACCTTCTCACGCCGAAAAAAAAAATGATGTATTGAAATTTTAACTGGAAAAGTTTTCTCAGCTTATATTCGTTTTTATTTCTTTTGCTCTTCCTCCAACACATAAATTACACTTATATATATATATATATATATATATATATATATATATAACAAAACACACTTAGATCGGGATAAAAATCTGTCGTCGGAAAAAAAAATTCACCGGAAAAAATGGTGTTTGTGAAATTCCGACGACCACTATTCTATGCAGCCGGTGACCAAAACAAAAAGAAAGAGAATGAAATAACCAAAAAATGAGAATAATAAGAAATAAGAAAAAAGGATAAGAAAAAAGAAGAAAGAATAAAAAAATACTAAAAATACATGTGGGGCGCGTGTAGCTCACCACTTGCCAATAGTTTGGTTGTCTAGTTTTAGGGTGCAAATAATTCCATTTAAAATAAGTTTAGGGGGTAACAGATTCCCGCAAAGAAAAAGTGTGTAGTTGAAAATTCGGGTATAGGTCAAGGGGTACTTATGCATTTTTCCAAGAAGTTATATTGAAGAATATAAAGACACAGCCGTTGAAATAGTTAAAAAGTAAAGGAATGGTATTTTAATCTATATATTCTCCCAATTGAACAATAAATGTGACTGTTATTTTTTATTCTCACACGTCAAAGGATATGTGAAATCACTTTCTCTGCCAGGTGGCCATTTAAGGGGGTAAATACGATGAAAAAATCAAGTACAGGGGGGATAATTAGGACTAGGTAAAGTTTAAGGGGGACCTGAACAAAACGCACCAAGTTTAAGGGGGTCTTTATGTATTCTGCCTTATTATTTAGGTATCATATTGATTTTTATGATTAATTACTAAATTCGGTTCACTTTGAAAGTGTACATGAACGAAATATTATTGTTAAACGGCTAAAAAAATAATTATTATGTGTTGCTAAGAAAATTCTCCCATAAAAATATTTTAATAGATAATATGTTTGTCAATTTTTTATATTTTTACTAAACATATATTTACATATCAAAAATTTGATAAAATAAGATTGAAATAATATTTAAGTAACAAAAAATCCGAAAAACCCGACAAAATCGAACCAATCCAAAACGATATAATTGGTTTGGTTTTGATAAAAATTGAACCAACCCGATCCATGTACACCCCTAGTTGGGAGTTTGCATATAAGGTGTAGAGTGATACTTTTTGGGAAAAACCGTAAGAGTTTGGATCAAAGCGGACAATATCATACCGTGTTAAATGTATCTTTGGACCGTTTTAGCTCAACAATAATCTTTTATCATGACCCTAACTCCGAACCCGATCGTAATGGCGTCTCTCGTGAAGACAAGGCCAGCCAGTTCAACCCAACTTAACTTTTAAAGCAGTTAATCAGCATAAAAATAGTCTAAACATTATTTAAACAATACTAAATAGCGAAAATATCGATAACAATGCGGAAAGTCCAACTCGACACAGCCCTAACCGGGGTGTCACAAGTCACAAGCATCTCTAAACCATACTACTAGTCTGCTAAAGTCATAAACTACTACAAGTGTTTGAAAGGAAATAGAAATGATAGAGAAGTAGAGACACGGGGCTGCGGACGTTAACAACTACCTCGTAGTCTCCGAAAACCGCCTAGAATTGAAGGAATCAGCACTCAGGAGCGGTACCAGCTATGCCTGAATCTGCACACAGGGTGCAAGGAGTAAAGTGAGTACTCCAACTCAGCGAGTAACAAATGTAAATAACGACTGAAAGTAAGAAAACACGTAAAACACAAGGCATTCTATACTGAAGTAGTAAAAAAACCACTTAAAACAGTAAAACAGTGAAGAGTCAAGTAAAATCCCCTTTGAACAAGTAAAACAAGTAATTGACAGGTAAGTAAACAAATAGAAGTCTGCCCCTCGGGCACAGTATCAACGAATCCGCCCCTCGGGCAACATCTCAGAATAGTACCAGCCCCTCGGGCTCAATCTCAGAACAATATCATCCCCTCGGGCTCAATCTCACATCACAATGGGTACCCGCGATCACTGGGGGTGTACAGACTCCGGGAGGGCCCCTTACGGCCCAAGCGCAATATTAAGTCATCTCGTGGCATTAAATTTAGGCCCTCGGCCTCATATCAATCAAATCACCTCCTGGCATATTTATGTATCTCAGGCCCTCGACCTCATATCAGTATCAATGTATCCTCACAACTAGGCCCTCGGCCTTACTCAGTCCAAAAATCATCACAAGCCCCTCGGGCAATAGTAAAACAGTGTTTCTCAGCCCAAAACATCATTTAAAATATCATTTAAGTCTCAAAACTTAGTAAAAATGGCTGAGTAGTAAAGCAATGGAAAATACCATGACTGAGTTCAAGTAATAAGTCAAAACAGTGAGGAAATAGTAATAAAAATCCCCGAAGGGTCCAAATATGGCAATCAGCCCAAATCATGATGATAGCAAATAAGTTTCAGTCAAATACGTGGTAAAATCATCAATCGGGATGGACCAAGTCACGATCCCCAATAATGTATGACCATACGCTCGTCATCGAGTGTGTGTCTCACCTCAATATAGCACTACGATGTGCAAATCCAGGGTTTCAAACCCTCAGAGCATCATTTACAATCATTAGTTCGAGGCTAAATCCCTAGCTCGCGACGCCTTTACCTCTCGAATCAGCCTCCACGCGCGTTGAATCTATCCAAAATCAGAACGAGTACGTCAACATATGCTAAGGGAACAAAGCCCAAGCGAAAACAATCAACAAAGGGCACAAATCCTGAAATTACCAAAACCCGACCCCCGGGCCCACTTCTCGAAAATCAGAAATTTTCACATCAATAGATTCCTTATCTCCCTACGAGTTTATACATATCAAAAGTTCTCAAATATGACCCCAAATGGTCCTTCAAATCCACAATTAAAGGCCTAAGTTCTCAAGCCCTAGTTTTCCCAATTTTAACCTTTTAATTCCTTTAATTACAGCATTAATCCATGAAATTCTATCATAGAAATGTGTTTTAGGTCCAAAATCCTTACTTTAACGAAGTTCCCTTGAAATCCCTCTTCCAAATCGTCCAAAAGCTCTCAAGCCGAAGTCAAAATGGTGAAATAACCCAAAATTCGCGAAGGGCTCTTTTAATTCATCTGCCCAGGCCTTTCCGCATCTGCGGTACAATGCCCGCTTCTGCGGTACCGCATATTTGGCCAAACCACCGCGTCTGCGGTCCTTCACTTAAAACCCAAAATCGCATCTGCGATAGGACTTTCGCATCTGCAGCTTCGCAGATGCGGCTACTTGACCGCTTCTGCGGTATCTCAACACCTGTCCAAATTTTCGCTTCTGCGGCCAACTCTCCGCTTATGCGGCGCCGCACCTGCGGTCCCCAAACCGCAGGTGCGAAAATATCAGAAGCAGCAATATTTTCTGCAATCTCCCAAGTTTCAAATCTTCCCGCTAACCATCCGAAATCACCCCGAGACCCCCCAGGACCTCAACCAAAAGCACACACATAATCCAATACCTTATTCAAACTTGTCCCAATCATCAAAACACCTCAAACAACATCAAATCTACCAAATCACATCGGATTCAAGCCTAAGTTTCAAAAATCTTCCGAAATACGCTTTTGATAAAAAAACCCAACCAAACCACGTCCGAATGACCTGAAATTTTACACACACATCCCAAATAACACGACGAAACTACTGCAACTCTCGGAATTCCATTCCCACCCATATATCAAAATCTCGCCTAACAACCGAAAATCGCAAAAATATCAACTTCGCCAATTCAAGCCTAATTCTACTCTGAACCTCCAAAACCCATTCCGATCACGCTCCTAAGTCACAAATCACCTCCCGAAGCTAACCGAACCATCAGAACTCACTTCTGAGCCTTCTAACACATAAGTCAATATCCGGTTGGCTTTTCCAACTTAAGCCTTCTTAGAAGAGACTATGTGTCTCAAACTTCACCAAACTCATTCCGGACTCGATCCGACCAACCTGATACCACAAAAATACGGATAACGAAGCATAAAGAAGCTGAAATAGGGGAAACGAAGCGGTAACTCATGAGACGATTGACCGAGTCATCATATCTTTATATATATATATATATATATATATATATATATATATATATATATATATATTGATGGCATTTTTTTTTCTCGTACCCTATCAGTTAATTTGAACCTGTGAGCACTTTCATACTAGATTGTTATTATTGTTACCATATTATCAATTAATGCACATTAATAAATTTAATCGTAATAACCTAAAGTGATTTGATTGTGTAAAAATTTCACACTATCGATCTATTATTAAACTTCATGCGCAATATTCTTCGGTGCTTGCTAGCTGGAGTTTCACTAGTTCTTCTAAAGTTTGAATACACTTCTATTAGTATTATTATAATATTAAAGCATGTTGATCTTTGACTTTCAACGTAATGCCCAAATCTATGATATTGGAAAATGACATTCAGCCACTAAAGTACGTACCAAATAAAATATTTAGTTTATGAAGCTTCCTAGCGTGAAAAATAAACTTAGGAATAAGTAATAATTGCAGCCAAGAGGATCGAAAGAGGGCTTGTTTTCACGTGTTTAAATAAATTTCTTAAATTAAATCTTGAAGAAATTTTTCCAAAATCATTCAAAAAATGAACGTATATGGAATGTTATCGGAATACATGATTGTTTCGAGAAATATTTAAAATAAAATAAAATTTCTTTTTAAAATTTACAAGGAAATTTTCAAATATTTTAGCCAGGTTCATTCTTAATGTAAGCAGAATTGTTACCATTTTTTTGAAGACTTGTTAAAAAGAAAAAAGTTTAAAGCACATGGGTAGAAAAGGTCAGGATGTCAAGCTGTCATGGTACGGATCCGTTTCACCTAACCCAATCCATAAAATGGAATACTAGCACTAACTAATGTAGTGGCCTATTGATTTTTTGACATTTTCCTATTTCCGCCTTCTCTTTCAAATTTTTCTTAAATTATCTCAAAATTTTATAAACTCACAAAAAAATTAAAAATATTAAATATTATTTTCCTCAAAGTTGCTGAAATGATCAAGAAACGCTCTACCTCATGATCAACTCGAAATAGTTCAAGAAGATCCATAAATCCTTTGCTTGAGAGATATGCCATCTTGGCCCTCGATTGAAGGAACAAAAAGGAGCGATCAAGAAATTTCTCCTTGTGTCGATCCAAAATATTGTCGGACATTCATAGAGATCAATTACATTCCAAAGAGGTTCGCATCATCCTATATCCGAGAAACACGTTGTTCTAGCCCTCGAATCACAATTAAAAATCAGAGGGAAGAATCAATGGATAAATAAAATTGCAATCACAATTATTTATTGATAAAATTATTATTTTTAATTTTATAATTGCAGTTTATGTTTTGAACTACGAAAATTTGTTACAAACGATCTTAATACATACTCTATAAAAATAAAATAAAAAGTAATATACTGCAGGTTACACTGAACAAAATAATCTTATAAAGGTAGAAAGCTTCATAGTATTTTATGTAGCCAAAGAACAAGTCAAACTATTGATCGAGACAAAAGCTAGAAATAACGCGGATATGATAATATTATATTGGCAGCCAATAGTGACCCACTAGCCTCAAAATTACGTGTTTCATATCCCTATAAATATTTCATCACCACATTCCCTCTGCTATCATCTTCACAGCTTCCAATCACAAAGCTAATTTATAAGTTTTCTATTCTTAGTTCTTGACATCATATCACCAATACATTGCAATATTTTCAAAATGATTAGTATTTCAAGCAACTCTTTTGCAGCCATTGCTGCTATGTTTTCTCTTCTCTTTATATTCTCCAGCATGCAATGCCATGCACAACTTTCTTCCACATTCTATGATCGCACTTGCCCTAATGCTCTCAACACCATTCGTACAAGTGTTAGACAAGCAGTGTCACGTGAACGTCGAATGGCTGCATCTCTTATTCGCCTTCATTTTCATGATTGCTTTGTTCAGGTTGGTTATACACACATCAATTAGTATGTTTCTCTATTTACTTCAAGTTAAAATTATTAACATGATTACATATTTACTCACTTGTGGTTTTAACTATAGGGTTGTGATGCTTCTATCTTACTTGACGAAACCCCTACAATTGTTAGTGAGAAGACTGCGTTGCCGAATCTTGGGTCAGCTAGAGGCTATGGTATTATAGAAGATGCCAAAAGAGAGCTTGAAAAAACATGTCCAGGAATTGTATCATGTGCAGACATACTTGCTGTTGCCGCTAGAGATGCATCAACTCTCGTAAGTATCCGTAGTTTGATTTTCATTTTCTTCACATTATAATCAAACCTCTCTAACAGGCATGTTTGTTCTGATATTTTTTGGAAAACTTAGGTTTTGTAGTGAATAGTTGTTAAATGCGGATGTTGTTTAAAGAAGTCTCACTATATATCAAACTAACTAACATTATGTTAATAAATTACAATTAGGTTGGAGGTCCAACATGGGCAGTGAAACTCGGAAGAAGAGATTCAACAACTGCAAGTCATACACTTGCTGAAACTGATCTCCCAGGTCCATTTGATCCTCTTAATAGGCTTATTTCTAGCTTTGCAAGCAAAGGCCTTAGCACAAGGGATATGGTTGCTTTATCAGGTAAAAACTATTCAAGTTATTATATAGAATATTTATCATGCATATACTAATTGTACAGATAATTAAGAAGAAGTTCTAATGATTTAAACTTTCTAATTATAGGAGCACATTCAATTGGCCAAGCACAATGTTTCCTTTTTCGCGATAGGATTTATGGAAATGGAACAGATATTGATGCTGGATTTGCTAGCACAAGAAGACGTCAATGTCCTAAAGAAGACCAAAATGGAAACCTAGCTCCACTTGATTTGGTTACACCTAATCAATTGGATAACAATTATTTCAAGAACTTGAGGCAAAGAAAAGGTCTTCTTCAATCAGATCAAGTCCTTCTTAGTGGTGGATCTACTGATGATATTGTTTCTGAATATAGTAACAGTCCTCGCGCATTTGCCTCTGATTTTGCTGCTGCTATGATTAGAATGGGAGATATTAGTCCCCTAACTGGTCAAAATGGGATCATAAGAACTGTCTGCGGCTCCCTAAATTGATCATTCAAAAGACTATTACATGTATTTTGTATTTATTTGATTCTTTAATTCTCTATGTTATGTTTCAAGAATGAAATAAAAATGTTTATTTTGATTTAAGAAAATTTAAGGGTTCTAACCCAATGTTTCGCATGTGACTTAACTCCATTGATTAAGTTAGAATATAGCCTCAATATTGCAACCACAAATGACCTAGCTCCCTATCTCCTGGAATAATAGATTGAGGAGTAACTAAACTTCATGGCATCTGAGCGTTAAAATACCTCTCTTTTATTTTGCATTGTACCACAAAATAAATTATATTATTTATTAGCTCTCCTAAGTCAAATTCATCAATTTACATTGTAATCGTTATAACAAGGGCAAAAAGAATAATTATATTATTTTGTGATGGGAAAATAGGCAGTTTTGGTTGTTGAATTATTACTTTATTCCGGTTTATTCCTTGTATTATTCGACCCAGCATATCTGTGTTGGGAAAAAATAATATCCCGTCCAAAAATAATATCCACAATAAATAACAATAACACAAGAGAGTAATAAATGCACCAAAACTTTCAACGGGGTAATTAAAATACAATATTCGAGCGGAGAAATATTATCACAATAATATTACAACTTAGTAGTGTCAAGAGACTACTACAACTTCGAAAGAAAAAACACTCTTTATTTTAAACACTTCATTACAATATTACTCACACTCACTATTTATTTCACAAACAACAATTTGTGGATTACTCTCTCTATACTCTTTTGTCCTCTCTGATTTTGGTGTATCTCAAATGAGAAATGAACCTGCTATTTATAGAAAAAGTTTCCTTGTTTCCTGCCAATCACAATATCCTTTAACAACTTGCAATTGCAAATTGGATTTGCAAATTGCATCTGAAACGTAGGCGCCCACCTTTGCCTCTTCTTCATCCAATCGCATTATTTTCTTTTCCTTTTTATTTCTTTTATTTAGATGGGTCACACAAATTTTCCCCTTAATTTTGATTTTTCTTCTTCATTCCAAGACTTGATCTCAGTCACTCAAAATCTACAAACTTGAGGGGCTTTGTAAAGATATCCGCAATTTGATCACGAGATTTCACATACTTGAGCTTAACTTTCTTTTTGGCAATGCATTCTCTGATAAAATGATACCTTATATCTATATGCTTGCTTCGATCATGATACACTGGATTCTTTGCGAGTGCCTGTGCGGATTTGTTGTCAATACAAATCTTTGTAGCTTCAATTTGTGGCAAATTGAGTTCTTTCAATAATCTTCTCAGCCAAATAGCATGACATGTACAAGATGTTGCTGCTATATATTCAGCTTCACAGGTCGAGAGAGTAACTATGGACTATTTCTTTGAACTCCAAGAAATAACAGAATCATCCAAGAAAAATACAAAATCAGTTGTACTTTTTCTATCATCAATATCTCCCGCATAATCACTATTACAAAATCCCATAAGTTGAAATCATTAGAAGAAGAATAAAATAACCCAAAGTCAATCGTACCTTTTAAGTAACGAAGAATTCTTCTAGTGACTTTCAAATGAGTGGAGGTAGGAGCTTTCATGAAGCGGCTTACTACTCCAACAGCAAAGAGTATATCTGGCCTGGTACAAGTCAAGTACCTCAAACTTCCCACAAGACTTTTGAAAAATGTGGGATCTACTTTTTCTCCTTTATCAAACTTGGACAATTTTGTCCCACTTTCCATCGGCCACGAGTTTGCAATCGAGCATGTTGAACTTCTTCAATATCTCTTTTGTATAGCTTTCTTGAGAGATAAAAATTACATCCTCCATCTACTTCACTTCTAGGAACATTCTCTTATTTCAACAATGGTGGAGCAAGGTGGCCCTCTCAAATTTAAATAAAATAGAGGAAATTGTAGTTTACTACTTCAAATGCAACTTTACAATCAATATTTGTAACGAATTTCGTGCACAATAGGGCCACCGACCATAACAACAGAACATGTCAAAGAGACTTAGGGAATTATGGGTCTTTTGAGAATAAAGGTCATGACAATACACAAAAATTCACAATATACAAGAGAAGAAGAAGACGAGAACATACCTTTGAGTTTGAGATAAAAGTGAGCAACCAAATTTTGAGAACTTGAGAGAGAAGGAGAGGCAGAAGCAGGGAAGGTTGAGCTACGGTGAGAGAGAGAGAGAATGTGGGGTTTTGGGTTAGAGTTATTTTATTTAGGTGAGAAAATGGTTTGGGTAATTGGGCACGTATATGGGTAGTTGGGTCGGGTTAACTAAAAATTACAAACAAGTACAAAACGAAAATAATAAAATAAAATTAAAAAAATTTAACATTACCTGACTCCCAGCCCAGCGCCACACGCTGGACTTGGCGCTGGGGGTTGTTTGGACACTGGAATCTGCGCCCCAGGCAGCGTGGGGCGCTGGACTGGGCGCTGGTTCGCCAAATGTTTTTCAAAAATAAAATCCCTCCTACCCGAGCACTCAATACATACATTATACACACTCCACACCACTCTCGCCAATGATTTCTATAACTACAAAAAAAAAAACTACTCTACTCTAACTAAAAGAAAAAAAAAGCTGAACTACGAAAGCATTAAAAATTGGGTTACCTCTCAATAAGCGCATGATTTAACATCGCGGCACGACTCAACATATTTTTCAAGCATCGGCCAAGTCCACCGAGGTCTTGTGATGTGCAATGTCACTACTCCAATAATGTTTTACCCACTGCCTATTTACCAAGAAGGTACCACTTGAGCTTGTATCACACAATTCCAACGCTGCATAAGGCCTCACACTTACCACCACGAAAGGACTTACCCATCAAGACTTAAGCTTTCCGGGGAAAAGCTTCAACCTCGAATTAAACAAAAGAACTTCTTGACCTGGCTCAAACTCGCGATGTTGGATGTGCTTGTCATGCTACCTCTTGGTCTTTTCTTCATACAATTTGGCATTTTCATACGCGTGCAATCGAAACTCATCAAACTTGTTGAGTTGTAACAACCTCTTCTCGCCGGCTAAGTCCATATCAATATTTAGCTTTTTAATCGACAAATGGCTTTGTGTTCAAGCTCTATGGGCAAGTGGCATGCCTTCCCATAAACCAACTTATACGGAGACGTACCTATGAGGGTTTTGTATGCAGTTCAATATGCCCATAATGCGTCGTCAAGCTTTCCGGCCCAGTCCTTCCTATTTCTGCTTACTGTTTTCTCTAGAATTTTCTTCACCTTGTTGTTTGACACTTCCATTTGACCACTCATTTGGGGGTGATAGGTGGTGGCAACCTTGTGGTTAACTTCATACTTTGCTAGAACGTTATTCAACAATTTGTTACAGAAGTGAGTTCCTCTGTCACTTGTTAGCACCCTTGGAGTCCCAAAGCGTGTGAAGATGTGCTTCTTTACAAAGTTTACCACTACCTTTGCATCATTAGTAGGAAGAGCAATGACCTCCACCCACTTAGACACATAGTCGACCGCCACCAAGATGAACCTGTAACCATTAGAGTATGGGAACGGTCCCATGAAATCAATCCCCCAAACATCAAAGATCTCCACTGCCAGAATATTTTGCAAAGGCATCTCGTTCTTCTTCGTGATTGTTCCGGTTCTTTGGCACCTGTCACACTATTTAACAAAGGTTGTGCATCCACAAACAATTTTGGGCAATAGAAACCTGATTGTAGCACTTTTTAGGTGGTTTTATCCCTACCGTGATGACCTCCATATGGAGAAGCGTGACAGTCATGCAATATTGCACTCATCTTATCCTCATGAACACATCTTCGTACCAACTAATCTGCAAACTGCTTATATAGGAATGACTCATCCCACGTGTAGAGCCTCACATCACGTAGAAATCTTCTTTTATTATTGGGTGTCAATTATGGTGGCATCACCCCACTTGTAATAAAATTTACATAGTCTGCATACCACGGGAGTGCACTCGAGGTAACAACCGATAACTGCTTATCTGGAAAAGTTCCTATGATCAACCCCTCTTTAGGTACATGGTTCTAATTTTCTAATTTACACAAGTGATCAGCCACTTGATTCTCTGTCCCTTTTTGATCTCGGATCTCTAATTCAAATTCTTGCAAGAGAAGGACCCATAGAATCAGTCTCAGTTTGGCATCTCTCTTTTTAAACAAGTACCTTATAGGTGAGTGATCTATGTAGACGATGACTTTGGTTCCCACTAGATAGGATCTGAACTTGTCAAACGCCCACACCACTAAAAGCAATTCTTTTTCAGCAACAGTGTAGCTTATCTGGGCTGGATTTAGAGTTTTGCTCGCGTAATAAATGGAGTGAAAACTTTTCTCCTTCCTTTTCCCCAAACCAGCTCTGATTGCTATGTCACTCGCATCGCACATCAACTCAAATGGTTGTGCCCAATCCGAGGCAATGATAATTGGTGCAATCACCAATCTTCTCTTCAACTCCTCAAATGCTTTCCGACATGCATCATCAAACTTGAAGGGGATATCTTTCTCAAGAAGCCTGCACAGAGGAGAAGAAATTTTTGAAAAATCTTTAATGAAATGACGATAAAAACCTACATGGCCTAAAAATAATGCCCTTGATGGATGTCGGTGGGAGAAATTTTTCGATCGCCCCTACCTTTGCTTTGTCTACCTGCAAACCATTTTTGGACACATTTTGCCCCAAGACTATACCTTTTCCTACCATAAAATGGCACTTTTTTCAGTTTAGCACCAAGTTTGTCTCTTCACGCCTAACAAGCACTTTATCAAGGTTCATTAAACAATTATCAAAAGAACACCCAAATACAGAAAAGTCATCCATGAACACTTCTACAAATATTTCAACCATGTCAGTAAAAATAACCATCATACACCTTTGGAAAGTCGTAGGTGCATTAAAGAAATCAAATGGCATTCTCTTGAATGCGTATGTGCCATAGGGACATGTAAATGTGGTCTTCTCTTGGTCCTCTAGGGCTATAGCAATATGATTATACCACGAATAACCATCTAGGAAACAATAGTATTCCTGTCCAGCTAATCTATCAAGCATTTGGTCAATAAAGGGGATGAGAAAGTGGTCCTTGCAGGTGGCATTATTTAATTTTCTATAATTTATGCAAATTCTCCACCTAGTCACATTTCTTGTGGGAATCGGGTCATTATTTTCATTAACCACTACAGTCATCCCCCCTTCTTAGGTACACATTGGACGGGGCTTACCCATTTGCTATCAGAGATTGGAAATACAATACCTGCATCAAGCCACTTAACCACTTCTTTTCTTACCACCTCTTTCATGATTGGATTTAGGCGGCGTTGTTGCTCTACACTTGGCTTGTGCCTTTCCTCCGTGAGGATTTTATGCATGCAGAAAGTTGTATTAATGCCTCTAATGTCAGACATCGTCCACCCAATTGCTCGCTTGTACTCACGCAACACTCTTAATAGCTTTTCTTCCTGCAATATAGACAAGTCAGAAGAAACAATAACAGGCAGAGTGTCAGAACCACCCAAATAAGCTTATTGAAGGTGGGGGGGCAAGGGTTTAAGTTCCAATTTTGGAGCTGCTTCAATCGACAATTTTGGGAGAGGCCCACTTGGCCTATTTAGGGGATCAAAGGGACTTAATGCATACATGTAGGCATATGATGCATCTAGTATATGCATCAACTCCTCAACTCGTTATCAATCTCCAAGCTATCGAACAACATGAGTGATTTCTCTAGAGAATCGTCTAAATATACACTTGTGTT
The DNA here is from genome assembly GCF_000393655.2 of Nicotiana sylvestris. Lineage (NCBI taxonomy): Eukaryota > Viridiplantae > Streptophyta > Magnoliopsida > Solanales > Solanaceae > Nicotiana > Nicotiana sylvestris. Next base: position 19,440,824 of record NC_091060.1, on the reverse strand, counting down.
GACAAGTTTCTTATCCACCTCTACAACAGATATCATAGAGAGCTCCTCATGATGGTTTGGAAGTTAGATTGCTTTGTAGACATTAAAAATTTCTTCCTCGTTGTCCATGCTCATAATCATTTTTCCCTCTCTCACTTTAATAATTGCATCACATGTAGCCAAGAGAGGTCGTCCTAATATGATTGGAACTTGTTCATCATCCTTATAATCTAAGATAATGAAGTCCGCTGGGAAGATGAATTTCCTAATTTGCAGCAATACATCTTCAATAACTCCTTTAGGGTAGGCTATGGATCTATCAACTAGTTGCAACATCACAGTGGTTGGTCTTGGAGCTCCTAGAGCCAATTTCTTGAAAAAGGACAAGGGTATCAAATTTATGCTCATCCAAAATCCCAAATAGCACAACCCACATTGATATTACCAAACCGCACAAGGATGGTAAAGCTGCCAGGATCCTTAAAATTTTGAGGAAGCTTGTTTTGGACCCTTGAGGTGCACTTCTCAGTAATTGCGACTATCTCGAATTCAGTCAATCTTCTCTTGTGAGCCACTATATCATTGATGTACTAGGCATACTTTGAAATTTCGTGAACTACATCTACCAATGGAATATTCAATTGAACATGGCTCAATATAGAGAGAAATTTGTTGAACATGCAATCATCATTCTTCTTCTGCAATCGTTGGGAGAAAGGGGTGATGATCTCGCAGCATTCACTGGCTCTGAACTTGCATCATCTGCCTTTGACTCATGTGTTGCCTTAGAAATCAACTCCCCCTCAGGTATAGGCTTATCCTTTCTCTTCTTTGGCACTTCTTCTAATTCCCTCCCGTTTCTGAGTGTAACTACATTAACTTAAGGGTTCTTCTCTGTATCTCTAGGAAGATCGTCTGCAGGCCTAGTATTTTGATTTGACGCTAACTGACCCATTTGTCTCCCAAGATTTCTATCAGTCCAGAGTTGTTGATTATCAAGTAACAAATTCTTCAACAAGTCATTTGTACTCTCTCTACTTGCTAGGGTGGTTTTAGAGGTTGATTAAAATTTCCTTAAGGCCTATAATGATTCTGAGTCGGATGATTTACACCAAGGATAAGTTAGGATGATTCTTCCAATTTAAATTGTAAGTGTTCCCATATTGTGCATGTTGATTTATCGGATCTCTGCTCTGTTACCCCACATAGTAGATGGATTCAGGATTCGTGGGGCACATGTCACTCGTGTGACTGTCACCATATAATTCGTAGCAAATAGACATCTGTTGTACATGTTGTATCTGTTGTGTTTGGTGCATTGTCATTCTATTCATCTGATTTGCCAATTTTTCTATATCTGCTTTCATGGCTGAGAAGTCATCAAGCTCAATTGCACCAGCTAATTTCTATTTAAGTTCTCTTAGTGATACCCCATCTCTTTGCCAATTATGATCATTAGAAGTAAATTTATTTAGCAAGAGTTGGATTTCACTATACGGCCTTGCCATGCAACTACCCTCACAAAATGAGTCAAGATTCATCTTGGATGTCTCGTCTAACCCATCAACAAAAGTGTGCCCCAACACCTCATTGGTCTGAAAATGATACGGGCAGTCTCTGAGTAGCTTCTTGCATCTTTCCCATGATTGATGAAGAGTCTCCCCATCCCGTTGTTGGAACCCAAGAATCTAGCTCCTCAATCACTTTGTCTTTTTAGTGGGAAAAAACTTGATTAAGAACTTTCTTGCTAGATCATCCCAAGTATGGATTGAGTTCGCGGGCTCTTTTTGCAACCATTCTTTGGCTTCCCCCAGCAGTAAAAAGGGGAACAATATCAGCCTGACATAGTCCTTGGAAACGTTAGGACAATTGTAAGTATCCGTAATTTCCAGGAAGTTCTAAATGTGCCGATGCGTGTCTTCATGGACGTGGTGTGCGATTCTACTCCTTCGCATTCAAGAGAAGAGCCTGCATTAACACAAACAAGGTAAATTAAAAATTAAAACTTGAACAAATAACTAATAAAAGCTTAACTTAGATTTGACTGAACAAATAACCAAATAGAGTAGTGATCAAATTGGTCATCAAGAATAGAGTAGTGAGTAGAGTATCATTCCCGTGGAGACTTATGATTAAGTTTTGACTGATTCAAACTCAAATGACTTATCGACTCAAGAGATTTCTAACAAAATATGTAAGTGACTAATTTACTACCTAAGAAACTTGCTTTTGTTGTGAAGCTTAAATAATCAGTTACTATTTCACAAGCTCTATGGTCCTTGAAGTTCTCACAATTTCCCCAGTGTCATGATTAAGGAGCAACAGTTCAAACCGTAGTTGTTCAAGCAATGAAATAACTAAAGATCAACCACAACACTTAAGCAATTTCGAATAAAAATCAATAGGAGAGGATATTCCAGGGTCATAGTCTAACTAACGATCTTGTTGCGTTCTTGGCTTAAAATGACTAGTTGGTTTATCTGGATTGTTGATTGACATGGTTGATATTACTCATAAGAATCTGTCGAGTTCTTACGCGCCTACTCAAGCTAACTTATTGCCTATATGACTATGGAATTAAGACTAATAAGAATGCATTTACACTTTCTGTATTTCAACCAAGCAAGGCAATTAGGTATATTTCTATCCTAATTGCGAATCTATTCCCCGATGCCCGGGTTCAAGAACTTGCTCTATTTAATCATATATGCAATCTAGAATTCCCACTTTCGAGTTCAACTCTAGATTCGTAGATAGTATTTCACTGTTAGCTACTCAGCAAAATAATTAAGAACAAAATTAAATAAACAACCCAATATGATAAAATCAAACTCGTCAATTTAAACTTCAAATGTCAACATTCATGTAGCACCCATGACCCCACCCCAGAATAATAGGGTTCTTAGCCACTCATGTTCATACAATCATCAAAAATAATATTTTCAAACATAAAATCAATAAACACTAGGAGTAGAATTGATCAAATCCATGCGCCCAAGTATTTCGTACTTTTGTTTCTCTCTCAAAGTCACGTCATCTTCCTCAAATAGGTTTAGGTTGGCTTTTATATGAGTTGGGGGCGTCTTGGGGTCGAAATAACCGAGTCCCGGGTGAAATTGGACACTTCACGTCTTGAGCACCCAGGGCAGCATGGGGCGCTAGCCCTGGCACTTAACTTCTTCAACATACTGTTTTGTGCGCCACGGGTAGCACCCCACGCGGCTTGTGGCGCTCAACTGGGCACTTTTACCTTTTCTTCTCATTTTCGCTCCAATTCGCTCACTTTCGTCCCAAATTGCATCTAAATGATTCCTACACATAGAAATACCATATATTATCACAAATCATTATATTATACATCCAAAATCTACGTGACATGAGCATAATGCTAGGCAATATACATCAAAATATGCATACGTTAAGCCGAATATCAATGACTTTAGTAGAAAAACTTGAGTTTATTTCATGAACCAAAAATCTGAAGCTTTTGTTGCTCTTAAAAATTTCAAAGTACTTGTAAAAAAAGAAAGTGTTTATGAAATAAAAGGTTTAAAGTATGATAGATGAGGCGAATTCACTTCAAGAGAATTTAATGACTTTGTCAGTCTCATGAAATTCGTCGCTTTCTAACAGTACCTTATTCACCCCAACAAAATGGAGTTACAGAGAGAATGAATCAAAAGATAGATGTATGTTAAAGCTAAAAGTATGCCCAAGGAATTGTGGGCAAAAACTATTTCTTGTGCAGTTTATTTTAACAATAGGTCTCCAACAAGAAATGTTAGAGATCAAACTCCTCAAGAAGCATGGAGTGGAATAAAACCAAGTGTCAAGCACTTGAGAATCTTTGGGAGCATAGCCTATGCTCATATGCCACAACAAAGGAGAGTGAAGCTTGACGATCGAAGTGTTAAGTATGAGTTTCTTAGCTATGATACGAGTTCAAAAGGCAACAAGTTACACATCCCAAGCAACAACAAGGTGGTGGTGAGTCGTGATGTTGAATTTGATGAAGAATCGGCATGGAATTGGGAAGCCCAGGAAGAAACTTCATATGATTTTCTTCCATACTTTGGTGATGAAGAAGAAATTGAGACAGTGGAACCTGTGCAAGATGCAACTCCACCTCCTTCTCCAACCAATGTTGCATCTCTTTCTTCTTAACAAAGTTCAAATGAACAACCGCAAAGGACGAGGAGCATTCAAGAGCTCTATGTTGCATCTCCTGTGAAGTCTCATGATCAAGTTGCGGATATTTTCACAAAGTATCTCAAATTTGAAGATTTTTAGAGACTGATGTCACGTCCTTAGTTGTTAACTAAGTACACATGCGACATTTGAAAACTCGCTCACGATCTTGCACAACTTGCTCACGTTCTTACTATGCCAAGTCAGCCTTACTACACTCAAAATCGCTAAGAGAGTGGAAGAAAAAACACAAGAGAATTGTTAAAGGAAGCTTTGTATTAGAGAGAACTTGAATTGTTTGTTTGGTGAATTACAATGAGTGGTGATAATAGGTGAATTTAACTATATTCAGGCCCTAAATAACCGCCTTTTTGCATAGTTTTGATAATAAAAGTGATAACAAAATGCTCTTATTAGTGCTTTTCATGACTTGCAGGTTATATATGACTAGGGAAGGCTAGGGAGTACTTTTGGAGTCAAAAAATTGAAGAAAGAGAGGCCATCCGTGAAATATCCCAAGTGAACCACGCAAAAACAGGCTGAAGAATCAGAGAAATGATTCTGCCGCGGTTTCACCGCGACCGCGGCAGAACCGCGGTGAAGACTGCTCGCAGACAGAAGGAGATTCAGAGGAGCTGTTTGGCCGCGATTCCACCGCGACCGCGGCAGAACCGCGGCAGGCGCAAGGAAGTTCAGGGACTAAAGTGCAAAACACGGAATTTTTAGCCCAAAACCCTATTTTAAACACTAGACTCCGCCCAAGAGAGGCATGTATTGTTTTGGAGAGTATTTTTGGCAAGAAGAACAATTGTGAGAGATCACCCAAAACATCTTTCTTCTTTTCTTTGATTTTTATTGCTAGTTTATGATGAATCTTATCTTAGTTTGTTTACCCATAGTTATGAGTAGCTAAATCCTTTGTCTAAGGTTTTGATGGAACCTATTGGGGGATGAACTTCTTGTTTATGTGAATACAAATTGCTAGTTTCAATCTTTATTTGTTCAACTATGTTCTTGTTGTAGTTAATTGACAGGATCCTCAATTAGTTGTGCCTATTTAGTGTGCATAACTCGGGAGAGAGTGCATATTTAGGTTATTGTTGAACAACACTACTCCCAAAGTATAAGAGGGATCTATAACTGTGGGTTTAAAGGCGGGATTAGGGATAACGAAGCCTTGAGTGCAATCTTAAGTGAACTGTGTTAATTAAAGCTAGCTAGTATATCTCGGGAGAGTGCAGTAGTATATTACTGTGATTACTCGGGAGAGATTTACGGTAAGAAAGTAATAATGATTGATAGAGGTGTGTTGGTCAATTTGTATCAAGCATAAACAGAAGGGATTCCATCAATAGGGGAAGTCATTACCTTAGCATATTCTCATTATTGTTTACAACCTTAGCATTTTAGTTTACAGCTTGTTATTTACTTGCAATCTTAGTTAGTAAAGAAACCATCAACGGTGATTCAAACGTCTGGGGAAGTTGGTTCTCAAGAGTTTAGTAGTTCTAAAAATTATGATTGATAGGTTAATTCTCTGTGGATTTGACCCTGGGAGGAATACTCAGGTTATATTTGCAACGTCCACATTGTCCTTTTTATAAGGCATAGTTGGGCGTGATCAAGTGGCCCCCTTTATATACTAGTCTCCTAGGGGCTAGTGTGTAAATATTAATTATTATACAAGTCCTTGATATTTACAAGATAAGGGCTTTCTCTAGAATTCTCTACAAGCCTAGAAGATTCCAAGGACTTTCTTAGTAAATCCATAAGGATCTAGGTTCTTCCTAATGAAATGTCCATACCTCTCTAGAATATTCTCACAAATGCTAGCCTTTTTCTTATGTAAGCTTCCACATGGCATTAATATATTCCAAATGGCGCATATATGGCATGATGACATGGTGGGTCATCACACTCTCCCCCACCCAATATTTCGACGACCACGGCGCAATGCTGCCGCATAAACTCTCGGATGTTATATTTGAATTCCCACAAGTCTTCATATCGTTCCCACATGGCCTCCTCCGGTGATTGCCCTTTCCAATGAACGAGGAACATAGCTGTGGCTTTTTGCCCTTGTTTTCATCTGGTCTGGTAATCTATGATAGCCTCAATCTCCCGATCATGCGAGGTAGTGATAGTCATTGGAGCTCGAATTGATTGGCCCCTACTCAGATCATCCTTATCTTCATGATATGGCTTAAGCATGCTGGCATAGAAGACATGGTAGATCTTAAGATACAATGGCATGTCAAGCTTGTATGAGATCTTGCCTACCTTGGCGACGATCTTAAATGGCCCCTCATACTTGCGAATCAGATTCTGATGCATGCCCCATAGTGCCTTGAACTGTCTTGGGTTAAACTTTACCATGACCATGTCCCCAACTCTACAGTATTTGGGACGCCGTTTATGGTTCGCAAACTTCTTCATCTTCTTAGCTGCCTTATCCAAGTAATACTTAGTAGTGTCGAGCTGATCCTCCCATCCTTTGGCCATATGATAAGCCCCCAAACTCTTTCCCTCGAATGCAACTGGTAATGAATGTGGAGTTTGTGGTTGTTGGCCTGTGGCTAGCTCAAATGGTGTCCGCCCCATGGACTCACTCCGTTGCAAATTATAAGAGAATTGGGCGATGTCTAGGAGCCTTGCCCAGTCTTTCTGATGCGCGCTTACATAATGCCTCAAGTAGCATTCTAGTAAGGCATTGACCCGTTCATTTGTCCATCCGTCTGTGGGTGTAAACTAGTAGAAAAGTGCAGTTCCGTGCCAAGTATGTCGAACAACTCTCTCGAAAAGTTCCTAGTGAAGCGAGGGTCTCGATCACTGATGATATGCCTTGGTAAGCCCCAATATTTTACCACGTTCTTAAAGAATAGCTTGGCGGCTTCCTTCGCTGTGCAATCTGGTGAGGTGGGCATGAAGGTGGCATATTTGGAAAATCTATCCACGACCACCATAATAATACCATAACCATCGGACTTCGGTAGGCAAGTAATAAAGTCCATAGTCACGCTCTCCCAAGGACGCTCTGCAACTGGTAGTGGCTCCAAAAGTCCTCCGGGTTGTTGTTGTTCAACCTTGTCCCGTTGATAGACAAGACAAGTCTGCACATAACGCTTTATGTCATCACGCATGCGTGGCCAATAGTAGACTGACTCAACCAGGGCCCTAGTGCGACGTTGATATGGATGACCAACCCATATTGTGTCATGACTCTCCCTTATGATCCGTCGTCTAATGTCTCCAAATTTAGGCACGTAAACCCGCCGACCTGTGGTAAGTAGTAGGTCGTCTTCTATCCAAAACCGTCTCGTCTTGCCTTTGTTGGCTAACTCGATAAACTGTTTGGCTGCTGGATCATGCTGCATGCCTTCTTTTATAGCCTCCTGAATATCCCATCTCGCTGAAGTGATTGCAGCAAGCTCAGTTTTTCGGCTACAACATTACCTTTCCCGGCTTATACTCTAGCGCATAATCAAACTCGACCAAGAAATCATGCCACCTAGCCTGCTTTGGTGTGAGCTTCTTCAATGCCTGAAAGTAGCTAGTAGCCACATTATCCGTCTTGACCACGAACCACGACCTGAGCAGATAATGTCTCCATGTATGAAGGCAATGCACAATGGCAATCATTTCCTTTTCTTTCACCGTGTAACGTCGCTCCGTCTCATTTAACTTGCGGCTCTCAAATGCTATGGGATGCTTATCCTTGTCATGCCCCGAACCTGGGGAGGTGTGGCTAGCACTCGATGCTGTTATGGCCCGATCGAACCACTCTGTAACTCATTCATTCCTTTTATAACTATCATAGGCCAACATGGCTACAACTCATAATGTACAATTGTAAGTGGAAAAAAACATTATACCACTAAACCATTTTTCTTAAAACATGAATATACACGGGTCGTCAAGGCCTCTGACCTACTGTACAAACTGAATCTCTGTCTACAAAGTCTCTAAGATTAACTGACATCATATGGGACAGAGTACCGGCCTACCCATAAGTCTGTAGCAAAACTCTGACACAATAACTCATAGACTCGGCTGCACTCCGAATGAGGTGGAGTTTTACCGATCCTTCGCTGAATGCCAATCTCGTCTATTATGAGGGCTCGTCAAACTTATTGTCTATACCTGCAGGCATGAATGCAGCGCCCCCAACAAAAGGACATCAGTACGAATAATGTACTGAATATGTAAGGCAGAACTGAAATCTAATAATAAGTCAACATTAATTAAAGACATATAAGAATCAACCTGCATCTCTGAAGTGCCACCGTATATTCATACTTACATATATAGTGCTTCTCTTTGAGACTACTATTCATATCATATGATGTATGACTGCCCAACTGATCATTGGTAACTGCCCGACCGGCCATAGCGCGGTGGTAAATGTATGACTGCCCGACCGGCCGTAGCTCGGTGGTAAATATGTAACTGCCCAACCGGCCGTAGCTCGGTAGTAAATGTGTAACTTTCCAACCGACCGTAGCTCGGTGGTAAATTAATATGCATGTCTGCCCAACCGGCGGTAAATAATGATACGTAACTGCCCAAACGGTGGTAACTACCCAACTGACCGTAGCTCGGTGGTAAATTAATATGCATGTCTTCCCAACCGGCGATAAATAATGATACGTAACTGTCCAACCGGCCGTAGCACGATGGTAAATATATGAAGATGCATGTATTACTATATTGTGTACATTAACTTCTTTATCAAATACCTTAATAAAGGCTTAGGAGCATACTTAGACATGCTTGAATATCAGAAATCCAACGTGCTTATTTGCATTATCTTAAAGGTTATACAAGTTACTTCTGATAATTCAAAAATATTACTTCAATATTCACTGGATCATAAAGTTTTGGTCATGTTTCCCGAAATACACACACATGGACACAGAGACACAATTGCTATGTGACATAATAGCTTAACATGTCAATCCAAACAGTTTAGTTTACAAAGGGTTATTTGATGTTTATGCGCAAAGACCTATTTGTTTTTCCTATTACCTTAGTGACAATACTACACACATTCGTACATTATATTTGCATACTTCTCCATCTCTCTAAGAGGCATAAAGGCATTCTACGAAGATAGAACAAGTATTAATATATTGCACTTGCTTTGTTTGTTAATAATTCATGTTTTAAATTGCCAAAACTGTCCAGAACCATATCCTACATTTAAAAATTACTTAGCTTCCATTTGTGATGGCTCATAAATGTTAATCATATACTTAAAACCTGCAACCTATAAAAGGAAATCTCCTTCATTTTCTTAATTACCTCTTCTTGATAACTGGATCATAAGATATTTACAGCACACAATTATACTTCCACATAACTATTGGAAGGATGGAAAGACTTGAAAAGATAAATCCTTAACTGCTAAGAGTATAATCATTTATGGAATAGCATTACATTTACGTATCGTTACTTGGATCTTGCCAAAATAAAGAAGGGATTAACCTTAACATACCTTAATTGCTCATACGAGCTCGTAGAAGGTCGTAGATGACGAATCAAACTTGGAAAAAGAATTATCCTAAAAATGAGAATGTTGCTGCCAACTCTTCCTTATACCAATGTAACTTATTTTCAAAATCAAAAGTATGAATCTTCCCGAATAAAAGAATAAACTCCTAGCTAAAAGTGTTGATATATGCGTTGGTACAAAAGAAAAGGTTCAGAAAGACATACAATTGCTTAGCAAATATATACACAAACGTGAAGCTATCTTTTTCACGGAGTAACTTCATCCAAAACCATATATCAGGTTTAAAAACTCTTTTTGTAATCATATGCAAAGATAGCACATTGAAGTAGGCAGTGTATGATTAATCAAAGAAAGAAACTTATTCTTCTTATCTAATAGTTTAATAATATACTATGGCATACATATCTATTATGGGAACAAGTCTACGTGAACCCACCTTGAAAGATTTTTAAAAAAATACTAATCGTTTTGTCTTCATCCTAACATAGAACTTTGGAAATATTCAATTAGTAATAAATCATGGAATTTTATAATTTAAAACATACACTAATATTTTACAGAGACGTGAAGATTATGGCATTGGTAAAAAAATTATATCCAATTCTAATATTTTCCATCCAAATATCAAGAGTATAAATTTTAGTACGCTTAATTCTTAAAATGGTAAAAAGATAACCTTCTTTTCTTGTGAAAAAAATAATAATTCATATCTTTACAATAAAGAAAATCTCATAAACATTCTCATATTTTGTGTATAATTTAAAACATATTCGAAAGTAGTAATATTAATAACTGTATAAAATCATATATTTCAAACCATTTTTTTCTTTACAAGAAAAGTTCCACTCAAAATATCATATCAAATATATATATACATAACGGTATCAAAGTCGTTAAACTATGGGGTGTAACAATCCTGCATCAGGACACCCCCAATGGCGAAATCTGAGGCATCTGTGTGCACCTCAAATGTCTTGGCAAAGCCAGATAATGCCAAGACTAGTTCCTCTTTTACAACTGCCTTAAAGCATTTAAATGCTTTTTGACAATGCTCCGTACAAACCCATGGCTTGTTCTTCTTTAGCAACTCAGTCAATGGTGAGGCCTTTGCTGAGTATCCACTGATGAATCGACGATAGTAGTTAACAAGGCCAAGAAAGGATCTCAACTCAGTTACCTTTATGGGTGCCTCCCACTCCTGGATAGCACGTACCTTAGCCCCGTCCAAGCGTAGCTCGCCATTGCTAATGACATTGTGCAAACTCTCACTTCTCTCTCTTGATGTATAGCTCGTTCTCCCGCAAGACTTGGAAAACATTCCTTAAGTGCTCCATGTGTTACTCCAAGGTGTTGTTGTAGATGACTATGTCATCTAGGTAGACTACCATGAACTGATCAAGATAGGGATGAAAAATCTTGTTCATAAGGGTGCAAAATGTGGCCGGTGCAATGGTTAAGCCGAAGGGCATCACCAACCACTCAAAGGCTCCATATCTCGTCACACATGTTGTCTTTGGCTCATCCCCTTCCGCAATGCGAACCTGGTAGTAGCCCTTTCGAAGATCCACCTTGGTAAAGTACTTGGCTTGCCCAAGTCTATCGAACAAATCAGCAATGAGCGGGATCGGGTACTTATTTTTCACTGTAACCTTATTAAGTGCTCGGTAGTCTATGCACATGCGCAGCGATCCATCCTTCTTCTTTTGGAATAATACTGGTGCGCCGAAAGGTGCCTTTGATGGGTGAATATGACCAACATCCAGCAACTCTTTCAATTGTTTCTTGAGCTCCTCCAGCTCGGGCGGTGCCATACGATATGGGGCAAATACGGGTGGCTTAGCCCCTGGCTCCAACTCAATCTTGTGATCCACCTCTCTCCTAGGCGGCAAGTGCTTAGGTAACTCCTCGGGCATGACATCTTTGTTCTCCTCAAGTAACTTCTCTATGCAAGGCGACACTGTCTTTTGAAAATTCTTGTCTTCCTCTAGACTTACAATGGTTTCCACGAACGCCGTCTCCCCTTCTTGATCCCCTTGACAACCTGCATAGCTGAGAGTTATGCTTGGATCTGTCTGTGTGGCATAGTCACTGTAGGTACCATGCCAGCTCCTTCTCGCTCCATAACCAAGAAACATTGGAGGTAGGGGTCGATTAAAGTATGACAATGTCTAAAGAACTCTTGCCCCAGTATGATGTCAAAGATATCCATAGCGGTTATGGTAAAGTTTGTCATAACTTTCCAAATTCCCAATTTGACACCAACTCCATTAGCTACCCCATGAGCATTCTGTATCTCGGCATTCACGGTCTTGACGCGAGAGTTGGTTGGAGCAAGCTTCAATTCTAGTCTCTTTGCGGCAGCCTCAGTCACGAAATTATGAGTTGCTCCAGTATCCACCATTACACGAGTGGGCTTGTTGTTGATGGTGAGATCCACGTACTGATTGGCATTATCGGTAGGTTGGATAGCTTGCTTCGTGACAACACCACATAATTCGATCATACCCAACTGTGCGGTTCCCGGACTCTCTCCTTGTGGCTGCTCCTTCCGCTCACGTACCATGGCACTGAGGCTCTTGAGGTCAGGACAATTCCTGAAGCCATGTGGCCCTCCGCATATATAGCATCCCTTCTTCTCGACCTGCGCCTTCTTCTCGGCGTAGCCCTGATGGCCACTCGACCTTTTGAAATCTTGAGTCTTGGAGTATTGTTTTTTATCTCTTTGCTTTTGCCATGGTCTCCCCCACCTTTGACATTGTTAACCTTTGACTCCTTGCCATTGTCTTTGTCGTGCTTGTCATGCCTGAAATTTATCTATGATTCGGCCTTCACTATGGCTTGGTCTATATCAGTGACTTGTCGGTGTTACAACTCCTGTTTAGCCCAATTTTGCAACCCGTCCATGAAATGGAACAACAGGTCATCATTGGTCAGGTTGGGGATTTGAAGCATAAGGGTAGTGAACTCCTTGACATAGTTACGTATGCTCCCTGTTTGCTTCAATTCCCTAAGCTTGCGCCTTGCCTCGTACAAGACATTGTTTGGAAAGAACTGTCACTTGAACTTCGCTTTGAACTGATCTCATGTGCTAATAGTATATAGACCTTTATCCACGTCGGCCATCTTCATATTCCACCATAGCATGGCAGTCTCTAAGAGGTACAATACCACAGTATTGATCTTGGCCTCGTTGTCCCTCACTTTGCCGTGCCTGAAGTAGTTCTCCAAGTGCCAAAGGAAGTTTTCCACTTCTTGTGCATCACGAACACCTTTGAAAACCGGGGGTTTGGGAGCCTCAATGCAACATTGCTGGCTACCTCGGTCACGCCAGCATTGACATGCTCCTCGAGTGACTCTATCTTTGCATTCATAACATCGATAGTACTCAAAGCCTCCATGAGTTTGCACTCTAAGACAAAGATGGTTTGCCTTAGTTCTATCTCAGTCTGTGTACGTCCCTCCAAGTCATTTCAGATACTCTCAATCTCTTCAAGAGTGTGCCCTTCAAGAATGCTAAGGGTGCCTTCCATCTTACCCAAATGTTGGCCAAAGATCTCCACGACATCTATCCCCGGGTTCATCTTCATCACCCACTCTTTACCGAGCAAGACGTCCTCGGGCAGGACCTCCAACTCATCCTCGCTCTCCTCAGTGGTAGACGGTTCTTGGGATGTAAGCCCTTCGTTTGACACAACCTCAAGTGGCACCTCATGGCTCTTGTTGGTGACATTCCTCTTTTTGTTACGACCGCTCTTGCCAGCAGCATCCTGGATGACGTTGGCTTGGGTGTCGGCATTGTTAATTTCTCCGTCGTTCGCCATTCCCTTAATTGAAACCTTGGCTCTGATACCACGTTATCACGTCCTTAGTTGTTAACTAAGTACACGTGCGACACTTGACAACTCGCTCACGATCTTGCACAACTTGCTCACGTTCTTGCTATGCCAAGTCAGCCTTACTACACTCAAGATCGCTAAGAGAGTGGAAGAAAAAACACAAGAGAATTGTTAAAGGAAGCTTTGTATTAGAGAGAACTTGAATTGTTTGCTTGGTGAATTACAATGAGTGGCCCCCTTTATATACTAGTCTCCTAGGGGCTAATGTGTAAATATTAATTATTATACAAGTCCTTGATATTTACAAGATAAGGGCTTTCTTTAGAATTCTCTACAAGCCTAGAAGATTCCAAGGACTTTCTTAGCAAATCCATAAGGATCTAGGTTCTTCCTAATGAAATGTCCATACCTCTTTAGAATATTCTCACAAATGCTAGCTTTTTTCTTACGTAAGCTTTCACATGACATTAATATATGCCAAATGATGCCTATGTGGCATGATGACATGGCGAATCATCACACTGAGATCAAAACTTGGAATGAAGAAGAAAAATCAAAATTAAACGAGAGATTTGTGGGTCCAGTCCTCAACTAACAAATAAATAAAAGAAAAAGAAAAAAATAGTGATTGGCTCAGAGAAAGGCCATTGTGGTCGCCTGACTCGGTGACAAGTTGTAGGCAAATTGCATAACCAAATCGGCAATAAGCCAATTTCAGTGGCTATTTGGACGGCAGCTTCTGCTATAAATTGAAGCCTCCATTCTTCATTTCAGGTATGCCAAAAATCAGAGTGAACGCAATAGAGCACAGAGAAAGTAATCTACATATTATAGTCCGTGAGATAAATATAGAGCATAAGTAATATTGTAGTGTGATATTTAAAATAAAGAGTATTATTTCTTTTGAAATTGTAATAGTCTTTTGATACTACCAAGTTATAATATTTTAGTAGTATTATACTGTTCCGCTCGGGTATTGTATTTTAACCCGTTAAAAAATTTAATGTCGTTGTTACTCTTTTATGTTATTGTATATTTACCGTGGATATTATTCATGAGTGGAATTATTTTTTCCTAACACTGCTTGTGCTCTTTCTTTTTGATCCAGGCAAATTGCCTGTTTGTACAAAGCTTCAAAGGTTTCAGAAAAGCTAATAAGAATAAGTATAATGAAGCAAGAAAAAGGAGGATGAAGCTGGGTAGGAAGGGAAGAAAATCCAGTGCATAAAATCTTTTCTTAGGTTAGTATAATAATGTAATAAGCAATATACAATCAAACCTCTTTATAATAGTTTTGTTTATTTCGATATTTTTTATTTTAATTCACAGTGATTGATTATTATATACCTAGACAACATTTGAGATTTAAATATCATCTGCATATTTTAGATAAAATTATCCAAATCTTCCATAGAAAACTTAAATTTTAGTGCGTACTTTTTAAATCTAATATATTATACAAGATAGAAAGCTTTTGTCTAACAAAAATTATGACTTAATCCCAAATAAGTGGGGATGGAGAAATTTTATCTAATGGAATAAAAGTATGTGCAGATCATTCTATAGAATAAAAATTTTAATTATAAAAGTATGTACTAACATTATATTTTTTGTCATAGGTGTCCCACTAAAATTTAAAAATATTTGATTAAAATCTCTAGACCTATTTTTGGTGATTTTAGAGTCTATTTATATAAAGATGGTTATTATAGAGAGGTAATTTTACAAAGATTACACTATTATAAGATGGATATTGTTGTTATAGTTAAAAAGTTATTATAGAGATATAAAATATAATATAAAATTAATCCCAAGAAAAACTTAATTTTTATAATAAAATATTATTATATATATTACTAGTTGTTATAGAAAATTTTGACCGTATTTGAAAGAGATCATGAAAAAACTTGACAATGAAATGACCGTTTTTTAATTCTTTTCAGCAACTTATGGTAAACTGGACGGTGACACCGTTAGATGAATGCGTTAAATTTATTAGAATGGGTCGTTGGTACAATTAGCGACCTGTCTGTTTATGGTCTAAAAACAAGTACAGTTTATTTCTGGATATTAGTTTGTTTTCGGATCCATATATCATAATAAATCCTAACCAGAATCGATGTCAAGGCAAAGGCATTAAAACAGAAAGAAATCTTTTGTAAAAACATCTTATTAGAATATTCCAGAAAGCACGTAATTTAATACTCTGGTCATTTGGTACACGGAATAAGGTTCGTTGTATAAAGTGTGATACTAAATTTATACCATATTTAGTTGGCGGTATAAATTTATATTATAAATATCTAGTTTGCTCTTTCTATTTCTCCTACATTACTTTTTTTTAGGGTTTATTGTGTGTGTTTATAGACTCTTTGTTAAGGGGTTTAAAGGTTTAGATTAATGCTATTTTCAGTTGAGTTATGTACAAATCAGGCCCAACTTTTTAGCTCAATTCAGCCAACCTAGTCCAAAAATGGCTAGCCAAGACTTGGTTCAAAATGGCGTAGTTCCATAATCGTTTCATAAGTGAACCAAGATCAAATCTCAACCCTTCATCTCTCCTTCATCCAATGGTCCACAATTAGTCTCCAAACTAGGTATTTAAGACTTAGAAATGCTAAAACTTTACCCCTATTTCCCACATAATTTTTTTCATCTTCCTCTCTCTCTCTCTCTCTCTCTCTCTCTCTCTCTCTCCCGCTCCGCCTCACTGCCGCCGGCGGAAATCGCCCACCGGCGGCAGCCCACCTCCGAACACCCCCAAATTTTCACCATGTAACCTCCATAACCTCCTCTTTTCTTATATTCTAACCAAATCCTTCAAAACCCCCTCAAACTCCTTGAATTTTAGATCTAGGAAACTTTAGCCGACACATTTTTTTTCAAATGCTTGAAGCTTCGGCCACTAACCCCATAATACCTACATCATCGGATAGAGCTCCTCAAGACCTACCTATTGATGTTAACTCCACCCTGATACTCTGGCGATAAATTTTTCGACCACCACTGCTGCCGCCCGCCGTGACTGACCTCCGTTTAAACACCACCAAAATTTCACAACTTCATCCTCTCTTCCCCCTCTTTCCATCCACAAACAAAAATCCTCAAAATCCATTCCCTCACCTACGGGCGACCACTCTACGGTCTTCCACCTACCACCAATGCCCTGAACCCCTATTTTAGCTATTTTTCGACTCAAAGACACTCGTTTCTTTTGGCGAGACGCTGAAATTCATTTCGTTTTAGCGTCTATCTGAAAGAAACGTGTGTTTCATAGTCGGGCAGCCACCTTTTAGCATCTCCGACGTCTTCTCGTGACTCAAACAATTTCAATCATGCTCGTTAGGTATAACCATCATCTCTTTAATTAATTTTAAATTTTTTTTATATCGTAGTAAGTTAGCTTCTGATTTTAATTTTTCAGTTTTTGTTTGTTGTTAATTAGGTTTTCAAGTTAGGTTTATTTAATTAGCTATCTCTATTTAGTTTAGGTGTTTGTCAGATTGTTATTGATCAAACATGATTTTTAGTATAATAGTTAAATTGTTTATATAGTTAGTCGTTCATTTAGTTATTATTAAAGAGAAAAAGAAAAAGGGAAAAAGGAAAGAAACTAACAACAAATCTTCTAAGCAAATGAACTACATTCGACCTGATTCCGAAAGGATACGTAGGCAGCCTTACCCCGGGCTCGGTCCCATCATAACAAGAAATTCATATCCCCAATGTCACACCTCCTTTTTACGCACCCGCGAGGGCGCAAGGGAGTTTTTTCCAATTAAAGGACAATCGAAACGGGATTGGTTTATTTATTTCAGAGTCGCCACTTGGGAGATTTAGGGTGTCCCAAGTCACCAATTTTAATCCCGAATCGAGGAAAAGAATGACTCCATATTACAGTCTGCGTACCAGAAATCCGGATAAGGAATTCTGTTAACCCGGGAGAAGGTGTTAGGCATTCCCGAGTTCCGTGGTTCTAGCACGGTCGCTCAACTGTCATATTCGGCTTGATTATCTGATTTTTATGCAAGTATGAACTTATGTGCAAATTTTAACTTTTAACCGCTTTATCAATTATTGTTATTATTTTACGAGAATTGCAACGTCGTGGAAACATACCTCGAACCACGTTACATCAATGCACCCATGGTTGTTTGACATATCTCGACTTGGTTGAGATTTGGATTTGGGTCACATAAATGTGCACCCGAATTACGGAAGATAAATTATTAAAGACGTGCCTAACGCAACTAGCGTATTGTTATTTTGGGGAAGGCCGTAAAATTTGCTAAACGGTCTGTCCCGAATTCTAAGTGTTTTAATATATATACATTTAGAGGGCCCCGCGACTTGTGTATTTTTTGTTTGTCGAGGCTCGTCTCCTTCATTATTAAAAGGATTTACAACGTCATGGAAATGCATCTCATACCACGTCACAATCAGTGTACCCGTGATTAGAGACACATTTCGATTTCGTTGAGACTTGGATTTGGGTCACATAAATGTGCACCCGACCTTAAGGAGATAATATTATTACAGGCGCGCCTAAAGCAACTAGCGCATTATTATTTTGGGTAGGGCCGTGAAATTTGTTAAACGGCCCGTCCCGGAATCTAAGTATTTAATACGTATGTTTTTGGGAGGGCCCCGCAATCTGTGCGTTTTCAGTTGGCGAGGCTCGTCTCATTTTTATTATTATTATATATATTTTTTTTAAAAAGGGTAAACTTAAAGTTACTACATTTTTATTTTTATCTATTTAAAGAGTTAATTCAAAGTTATTAAAATGTATTGCAAGCCATGTTGTACGTAACGCACTAGTGGTTCACGACAAGTTCTATTTAACTATGTTCCAAATTGGAGCCGGGTCACATGATATGCACCCCCGGTTCCTTTAATCTAATTACATACAAACAACAATATTGCCACAAATCACTAATTTGATGCTATTTATAAACTATCATTCTTTTTCCTCTTAATCTAGTTTAATGAAATATAAGCTGATAATCTAACAATAAATGGCAAACATCTGACAATTAGTGATAAACAAAAATATAAAATTAACAACAGAACATAACATTAACAATCAGTGATAAACTAACATGACGAGATAAACTTTAAAATGCGGCAAATATATTACTACTACTCAAATTTACCGAGACAAGACATGGAAGCGAAGAACACACCGAGGCAACAAAAATAACATGAATACTCACGTTTAACAGCAACGTCGAGTTTCAACATCTCGAACTCGCCAAAAATGGACAGCAACAACCTCGACGTACCGGACCTCGACAAACCACGACGACCTCAACGGAAACGAAAACTCGAACCCAAGATTGTCAACGACCTCGACGCTCACCTTCTCTCTCTACGACCTTGACGGGCAGTGGGTTGTTTGGGCGATGGAGGGAGCTGGTAACGAGCCCGTTTGATGGTAGTTTTTTCGTTTTGTTTTGTTTGTCGAAATGGAGACGTTGGCTTGGTGGGGGTGACGACAGGAGTTCAGACAGGAGGATGGTCGACTGGTGGTGGGTTGTTGACGACGGGGGGGTGCGACGCGAAAGCATGCAGAAACAGCTGCTCAGAAATGCAGCGAAGCTGAAAATGGTGGAGCAGCTCCGGTCGGGGTTGTCCGGTGGTGTTCAGGCGTTAGGGGGGTGGTTTGCAACTGGTTTCTGTTTGGTTATGGTGGTTTCACGGTGGTGGGGAAGTTCGGAGGTGGTAACGACGATGGTGAATGTTCGGAGGAGCTGGGCGTCGTTTGTGGTAGGGCTCAGTAGGGTTTTTGTTTAGGGTTTTCGTCAGGAAGAGGAGGGAGACGATGAACAGTGGATGCCGGGTTTAATGGAGGATCGCCAGACTGGTTTGACGGCGCTAAGAGGAGGAGGAATGGTCGTGTTTTCCGGCGTTCGTTTGGACAGTAGGGTATTTCCCATTCTTCTCCTCTTGGAGAAGATGATGAATAGTCCCTCCTTCCAAAATTTTCAAAAAAAGTCCCCACTTTCCAAAATGTTTGTCCGTGTATTTGATATGATTTTGCCCAGGGAAATGAGCCCCACGCGTGGTGGGGTTCGAGGCTTGTGTCCCCCACGCGTGGTGGGGTTCCCCGTGTATGAGATTCCGTCCGTGTTCCCCATGTGTGGTGGACTCGGATTATTATGGGCTAGGTCCGAAAATTTGGCCTAAAACCGGGTAGTTTGAACCCAAATATTATTCTTCTGCCCGGACCCGAGAAATAGGAACACGACGTTGCTCAACTGATTATGTAAGCAAAATAGCTACTAAAATAAGACTAATTATTTAAAACAAAACTATATTATTATTTTCTTAATATTTTTCGAGATTAAAATAGCTACAAAATATTAATAAAACTATTTTTGTAATTTTCGTTTTTTTTAATAAAGACAAAATATAAAGTAATATTTTTTTGTATTTTTTCAAAAATTAAAATGACTACAAAACATTAATAGAATTATATTTTTTTGTAATTTTTGAAATTATATAAAGTACAAAAATAAAGTGCAATTTTTGTATTTTTTCAAGTTTATGAGAAATACATAAACTAAAATTTATATATATATTTTTTGTAATTTTTCTTTTTGCAACGAAATAAAGTAAAAATAGTCAAAATAGGTATATTAGACCTAAATTACATATTTATGCTAAAAATGTGAAAATCCTCGGGGAGGGTCAAAAATCCGGTGTCTACAGCTGCCCTCTTTGACTGGAAACACGAAGAGTTTTCCGACAAAGAACGACTAGACATGTTTTTGACCCGACCATTACTTGGACGGACACTAAGGAAAGGAAGGGAATGTGACTGAGCCCTGGTATCTGAGCTGCCTACATATCCTTGGTTATATAGGAATCAGGTCACGTGTAGTTCGGAAATGAGAGAGATGGTAAAGTGAACCGAGGTGAAGAGCCGATCGAGGTGTCGTTCCGTTGAGGTTCCGGTCCGTGGTCCTGTCATTACATCAAAAATGAAAACTGAAAAAGACTAACTAAGCCTATCAGCTACTAGTTACAAGGATTCCTATCTTTAAGTCTTCTGAAACTTGGTCTTGAGTCTTGAATGGTGCTTCATACAGACTTTGGATTTGAACCTTGATACTTGCTAGTTGTAGGTGCTAGTTCTTGAACAGACCACATTTGTTCTCCACTTCCGTAATTTGGGTTCTTTTTCTTTTTCTTTTTTTCTCTTTTTTTCTTGTTTTTGTTTTTGTGACCAGCTTCTGTTGATCATCCCAGACTATTGACTCGCATTCTTGAGGCGAGCTTCTATTATTTCTAACTTGGATTGAATGCTGGGGATTTGTGTTGTAACCTTCTGGTTTCCAGTGGGTCACTGCTTGATCCTGGAAAATGTTCCTCTGTTCTACAGGTGGACTCCTGACTTCTTCGATCTTCGACATACCACAAACTCCGTTCTACAGGCGGGTCCCTGACAACCAAAACAAACAAAATTTCCTAACCCAGTTTGTACTGGGAAGATTTGTGAGTTGTTAGCAAAATTGTAACTCATTTACACTATTGATGCAATGATGAGAGTAAACTAAAGATTAGGCTAGGATGTGCATCTCCTACGAGTAAAACCAAAAACTTTTGCTAGCAAATGCGTTTGCTAAAATAAAAACCTCAATGACTCAAACTAGAAAGTGCGTCTTCTATGGTTGAATCGGAATGAGCTAAACTAGGAAGCGTGTCTCCTAAGGGTGAAAACTTCAGTGATTAGAACTAGGAAGTGTGTCTCCTATGAATAAAATCTCGATTTAGGAAGTGTGTCTCCTAAAAACTTGAAAGCCCTTGATTAGGAAGTGCGTCTCCTACGGGTAAACTTCAAAAAACTAGACTAGGTAGTGTGTCTCCTATGGTCGAACTTAAAATGAATCAAACTAGGAAGTGCATCTCCTAAGGGCGAATTATCAATTCCGGAAGTGCGTCTCCTGAAATAAAATATAATCTAAAAGCCAAACTAGGAAGTGCGTCTCCTAAAGCAAAAGTATAACCTGAGCGAACCAGACTAGGAAGTGTGTCTCCTAATAATGAAAACTTAATTCAGGAAGTGCGTTTCCTGTGCACGAAATTAAACTTAGGAAGTGCGTCTCCTAGGGGTAAAATAGTCTTAGGAAGTGCGTCTCCTATGGGTGAAACCTTAATGATTTTGAACTAGGAAGTACGTCTCCTATGAATGAAAATAATTTAGGAAGTGCGTCTCTTATGCGTGAAATCTTAATTTAGGAAGTGCGTCTCCTATGGGGTAAAAGTAAACTTAGGAAGTGCGTCTCCTATGGGCAAAACTAAACTTTAAGGAAGTGCGTCTCCTATTGGGTACAATAGACTTAGGAAGTGCGTCTCCTGTGGGTACAATAAACTTAGGAAGTGCGTCTCCTATGGGTACAATGAACTTAGGAAGTGCGTCTCCTATTGGGAAAAACTGTTCTTAGGAAGTGCGTCTCCTACTGGGTAAAACTTGCTTAGGATGTGCGTCTCCTTAGGAAGTGTGTCTCCTATTGGTGAAACTAAACTTAGGAAGTGCGTCTCCTACTGGTGAATCTTACTTAGGATGTGCGTCTCCTCTTGGTAAAACTGAACTTAGGAAGTGCGTCTCCTATGGTAAAACTGAACTTAGGAAGTGCGTCTCCTATGGTAAAACTGAACTTAGGAAGTGCGTCTCCTATCGGTGAAACTTATCTTAGGAAGTGCGTCTCCTATTGGTACAATGGATTTAGGAAGTGCGTCTCCTATTGGTGAAACTGAACTTAGGAAGTGCGTCTCCTACTGGTGAAACTATTCTTAGGAAGTGCGTCTCCTACTAGTAAAACTTACTTAGGAAGTGCGTCTCCTATTGGCGAAACTTATCTTAGGAAGTGCGTCTCCTATTGGTAAAACTTATCTTAGGAAGTGCGTCTCCTATTGGTAAAACTTATCTTAGGAAGTGCGTCTCCTATTGGTAAAACTTATCTTAGGAAGTGCGTCTCCTTAGGAAGTGCGTCTCCTATTGGTGAAATTATTTTTTAGGAAGTGCGTCTCCTATTGGTGAAACTGATCTTAGGATGTGCGTCTCCTGTTGGTACAACTGAACTTAGGAAGTGCGTCTCCTATTGGGTGAAATAAACTTAGGAAGTGCGTCTCCTATGGTAAAACTGAACTTAGGAAGTGCGTCTCCTACTGGTACAACTATTCTTAGGAAGTGCGTCTCCTATGGTGAAACTTCTTAGGAAGTGCGTCTCCTATTGGTACAATGGATCTAGGAAGTGCGTCTCCTATTGGTAAAACTTAACTTAGGAAGTGCGTCTCCTATTGGTGAAACTTCTTAGGAAGTGCGTCTCCTATTGGTACAACTATTCTTAGGAAGTGCGTCTCCTATTGGGTGAAATAAACTTAGGAGGAAATGCATCTCCTATGGGTAAAAATAAACTTCAGGAGGAAATACATCTCCTCTGGGTAAAAACTTAAACAAACTTAGGAGGAAATGCATCTCCCATGGGTGAAACTAAAACAAACTTAGGAGGAAATGCATCTCCTATGAGTGCAACTAAAACAAACTTAGGAGGAAATGCATCTCCTATGGATGAAACTAAAACAAACTTAGGAGGAAATGCATCTCCTATGGGTAAAGACGTGGAATGTATTCCCTTGTTATACAGGTGGGCGCCTAATGGTAAAGACACAAAATGTATTCCCTTGTTATACAGGTGGGCGCCTAAAATATGAAATGCACAGACAAAAGTATTCCTCTCGTTATTCAGGTGGGCGCCTGTCTAAACTAAGACATAAAAGTATTCCTCTCGTTATTCAAGTGGGCGCCTGGTATGAAATTTAAAGACTGAAACGTATTCCTCTCGTTATACAGGTGGGCGCCTGGTTTCCACAAAAATTTTGGAAAATCCTATTCGAGGGCGGATGAACCCAAAATATCCTATTCGAGAGCGGATGAACCCAAAATATCCTATTCGAGGGCGGATGAACCCAAAATATCCTATTCGAGGGCGGATGAACCCAAAATATCCTATTCGAGGGCGGATGAACCCAAAATATCCTATTCAAGGGCGGATGAACCCAAAATATCCTATTCGAGGGCGGATGAACCCGAAATATCCTATTCGAGGGCGGATGAACCCAAAATATCCTATTCGAGGGCGGATGAACCCAAAATATCCTATTCGAGGGCGGATGAACCCAAAATATCCTATTCGAGGGCGGATGAACCCAAAATATCCTATTCGAGGGCGGATGAACCCAAAATATCCTATTCGAGGGCGGATGAACTCAAAATATCCTTAAGACTTGAAGATGTCTTACCTTGAATACCTGTTGGGGTTTGGGATGAATTTTCCCTTTCTACCTTCCCCATTATTTTTTATTTTTTATTACTATTCTTTTTTTTTATCATTATTATTATTAGCTTCTTCCTTTGAAGACTAACTCCTTTGAGACTTGTTTTGCCTTAACCTGAAAGGAACCGCTGAGGATACCGATTTTCACCAAACTTGTGTTGGACTCCTCAAACCTGCTAGGGATAACACTGTTGGGATTATTTACTTACCTGTTGGGGGGTAAAACGTTATCAGCTGGGGATAACGCTGTCGTGGATAATACTGCTGGGGAATTCTGATTCCTTCAAGACCAGTGCTTCACTGAACTCAAGTTTCATCCATTTGCTGTTGGGGGCAACACTGGTTCTAAGACCATTTCCCTTGAGGCTGACGTTATCTTTATTCCTCCCCGAATGGGTACCTGACTTTCAGAAAATTTTCTAAACGAAAAGAAAATTTTCTGCCCCAGTTTGATAATCCCTTGTGGCATGCATTTCTGTCATCAATGCCACTTCATTTACCTGTTAGTTTAAAACACGGTGGTTGGTTGTGATACTCCTACTGGGATGGCTTTTCCCTTTCTCCCTCCTTGCTCTGCACTCTACAACTTATTGGGGATGATACTATTTGCTGGGGATAATCCCTTCCTGCTGGGGATATCCTTCTTCTTTTGTGGCAAAGCTCGGAAACTGGCATTTCCCCGACCTTTTAGTCTCGTATGAATTTTCCACACCATGTTCACTACTCTCCTTGCTCTGTTCATGGGACTTGGCCTTGAGGTTTATAACCTTGGTTTTGGCAAGGATATCCCTCTTGACACTGGCCTCGCGTTTGTTCCTTGCTGACTACCATTTGGATGTATTAGTCAGATCTCATCTTGCATAATTGGAAAGCTGATGGCATATTTTGAAGTCAATTCACACTTGTTCTGACCAAACAGACTCTATTGGGGAATTTTTCTATGAAAGGAAAAAGATAAAAGGGAACAGAATAAAAAGACACAGGAAAAAGATGACTCTTTAACAAAAGAAACTATAAATAAAAACCTATCAAACGCAGATACCGACTCTAATGGTCATGACATGCACATGTGGCCTATCCTCTACCGTCAATCATCTTTCAAGATCTTCAATTGGCGATTCCCCATCTGATTCTCAATCTTATTCGACTTGTAGTGCCCGAAGGGTTTTCACTATCAAGTCTCTCTCATTTTTGGGTTTTCTCTCAGCTTTCATCGCCTTATGGTGCCTGTGAAGGTTTTCACCGACAAGACTCTCTCATTTGTATCACTTTCCAGCTGGGGATTCGGAGCGTTGCCAGTATGACTCTTTATGTTGGAAATTAGAGTCCTTTCTGTTGTGGAACAGAATGTTATGTTCGCCGGTAAGACTCTTCATTTGTCTGACTTGGCATCTTTTGAAGACTGATCAGAAGGTCTTTCTTTGGACCGTAATGTGGGTTTTGGATAGGGTTAGAAAGAAAGGGTATTAAAGGCTAAAAAATGCATCAATTTTGGGTTATTAATTACAACATTCGGAACTAGATTTATTTACAACAAACGTAACCTTTTGCCCCAGTTTCTTGCTTGGGGGTATTTTAATTGATTTTTTTTCATTTTTCAAAACTATGACCGAGCCGTGAAGCGCCTACGTATCCTCTTTGAGGAATCAGGTCAAACGTAGTTCCCAATTCCTCGGTTTTCATTTGACTTTCTTTTGTTTTTGTTTTTCTTTTTCTCTTTTTTTTTTCTTCGTTTTGTTGTTTTTTTTTTTTTTTCTTTCTTTTCTTTCTTTTCTTTTTTTTTGTTTACCTGTCATGTTTGCGTTTTCTAGTCGTTTCTAATGATTCCGAAAGAGGGGTACGAAAGAAAAAATAATAAGGCTCAAAAGGGGTTAACGAAGGATAAAGTGTTTAGGTAGCAGAACAAAATGCCTTCGTCATTCCAGTCTTCAAAATATGCCAAGTGCAAACAACACAATTTAAATTTGTAGTCTCTTCTGATGGTGCTGGACTTGACAATTATATTCAACATTTTATTTTTCCTTTGTCATTTCTAAAGCACCGTTGGGCGACACTCTCATTATCATGAACGACTCTCATGCCAATTTGGCGAATCTTGCTTTTAACGGTTTTCTTTGTGTTTAACTTGCCCCAGTTCCACATGACTCGGGATCCAAATAATCTCAAACCGTTCTTATTTCCTTTAAATGCTTTGATCGCCTTCCCAGGGTTTTATGATTAACTTTAAAGACTAAGCCCAAATTGTGTGCGCATGTCATGTCACTAGAATCGGCGCTGAACAAAATGACAAAAGGACTAAACAAAAGATGACTGGATATAATAGAAGACCGGCTTTGTATTAGACTACCGGTGAGATGGTTTGAATAACCAAACAAAACAAACCCGAATGAAATCCTAAAATAACCTGGACAAAACTTAAACAAACCGATATGACAAAATGGAAAGATAAGAAAGTTTGACACAGGACAAAATCCGAGCTACAATCCTAATAATCCGAACAAAAAGAAATGACAACAAAATAAGCCACCAAATGCCTCTTTCTTGCTAACCAAGGAACGAAACGTCCTCCCACTTTATCAAAACTGGCATCTTAGTCACTGAGCTTTGCATCAGTATTGTCAAGACCATTGCCAACTTCAATATCATCAACCTCCGTCAGCAACTTCCCGATAGGATTTGAGTGCTTCTGTTATCAGGCCCAATCCCCGCAGAGTGTGTATCATGAGATGCAAGTGAACGACTCTGAGTGTCATTGTCCGGCTTACCACAAACCAACCACCTTAACTTTATTTGCAAAACAAAGAGGTTAGAATGGACTCAGTCGGTCCTCATTATTAACATCTTTTTTTCTTTTTCTCTTTTTTTTTTGATGTTTTTTTCTTTTTTTTTCTCTTTCCTTTTCTCCTTTTTTTCATTTTCCTTCTTTTAGATTTTTTTTTTCATTCTCTTTTTGTTGTGGTCGAATCTTATGGAGATTGCCTACGTATCATGACCCCGCATGAATCAGACCTTGCGTAGTTCGTGCAATAAGAGATAAACAATAACAAACAATTTTTTTCAATTTTCATATTATAACAAACTGGGTTTCAAAGGTTTGAAGATGACCTACAAACTCGAAAATCAAATAACCCATATATCTTAATCAAGAGATTTATAAACTCAAAAACATAAGGCTAACTCCCTTTCTCTGTTCGACAAATGCAACCAAATGGTTATTTTTGCAAATGTGGCCCCTTCCAAATCTCACATGAATTTTGAGGCCGGGGAGGATTATTTTGACACTTTACAAACTTGTCCATTCTTTTACGAAAATAACCTTTCGACAACTGAAAGATACTCTAAGGCTATTTCGGCAAGAACGGTTTAAGACGCGGCCGAAGCTGGCTCGGCTTATTTTTTGACTAAAAATTCAAAACGGTATTCACCTAGCCGCGGACTCTTTATTTTTTTTTTCAAATTACAATGAAAGCCTGGTATTGCAAACACGGCCCTTCGGCGTCTCGGGGACGAAGATTTTTCAAGGCTGTGCGGGTCAACTAGACCAAATATAAAAAATGACCCAAAGGTGGCTGTTTATGCAAAGTCAGCCTTCCGGCGTCCCTTTCGGGAACATTCGGCTATTTATGAATAAACAGCATCACCCGAACTCTTTATGACAGAATTGACATTTCGACATGTTTTTTTTTTCTAAATTTGTTTTTGGCTATTTTAGCAAAAGGTGAGTCGGACATCACCCGACTTATTTATGACATGTTTTTTTTTATTTTATTACTTATTCGTTTTTGGCTTTTTTTAGTAAAAAGGTGGGGTTGGACCCGATGAGGGTTGCCTACGTATCTCACATCCGGTGAGAATCAAACCCGCATAGTTCGGGCAGGTCACGAATAAAGTAAAATAAACTAATTTTAAATTATTATTATTTTTTGAATTTGTAAAAGAACTGCTTTAAAAGAAGAAAGGAAGTATATTTTTTTTTTTTTGGATTTTTGATTGATTTTCTTTTGGAAAGAAAGACTTCTAAGAATTCCTTTTCTTTTGATTAGAACTTTGAAAATTTCAAAAGTAAAAGGAAGATATTTTTTTTTGTTGAATTTTTATTTGTTTTCTCCTCTTCTAAAGAAGAAAGAAAATATATTCTTTTTTGGAATTTTACCTTTAATAAAAGAAATGCTTTCTAAAAAAATATTTTTTTTTGAATTTTGAATTTTCCTTTCAATTTTTAAAGGAGAGGGAAAATATTTTCGGATTTTTTATTTTATTTTTTTATATATATACGTTTTTTTTAATAATTAAACAAAAAAACTTTCTAAAGAAGTCAATAATGGAAAATATTTTTGGATTTTTGTTTCGAAAACTGGGAGTCTAAAAGAACTTTTCTAGACTTTGCAAGACAAATATTTTTGCAACAAATAAAGATATATATACATTTTTGGAAATAAAGAAAACTTTTGGATTTTTATATATGTATATTTGCAACAAATAATAAAACCGCTTGCAAAACAAACTATTTTTTTTAAAACAAACTATTTTATTTATTTATTTTCTATTTTTTTTTTAACAACCAAGACAGAACAACGATTTTTTTTCCCTTCTATTTTTTCCTTTGCTTTTAATAAAACAAACTAATAAGATGCTTTTTTTCATTTTCTCAAATTTTCGGCAGAGTTTTGACAGTATTTGAGTATTGGATTTTTTCAACAATAAACAATCAATTCCCTAACCGCTATTTTTTTTTTCAATTTCACAATATTCATAATATTCAAACACCGGTCAGTGAAACAAAATAAATGCACGGAGAACAAATAGGATGCATCAGGATGGTCTTTTCATATCAGGTTGCTAGTCCTAGACGGACCCAACCCCTGTGTTGAGTCCCCTAAGTCAAATGCACATGATGCAAATAAGCGTTCCTACTAGGGATCCGGCATGAGGCTTTGTTATACTAAGTTTTAAAGCCTAGGTGTTTGTTCTAGACCTGGCTTACCCGAGCGGACAACTCGAGCCGAGGATGGGAGCTGTGTACCGGTAACCAAAAGGCCATCCGGTTTTGCAACTCCTCCGAATCCTCGTTCTATTTTGGTATATGACACTAACAGAAAGAAGTCACGACCAGCGTGCACTCCTCAAGAGAGAAGAGAGGGGTTTCGGCACAGTTTATATATACAGTCCAAATAATATCAAAGCGGTAAAAGCAACATTTAGAACATTAGGCTCAAACATGTAAAAAAAATCAGATAAAGCCAAATAATAACAATTATTCTAAGCTCGAATTCTTAACCCTGAACCAGTGGTTCTGGGTCATTAGTCCCCAGCGGAGTCGCCAGAGCTGTCACACCTCCTTTTTACGCACCCGCGAGGGCGCAATGGAGTTTTTTCCAATTAAAGGACAATCGAAACGGGATTGGTTTATTTATTTCAGAGTCGCCACTTGGGAGATTTAGGGTGTCCCAAGTCACCAATTTTAATCCCGAATCGAGGAAAAGAATGACTCCATATTACAGTCTGCGTACCAGAAATCCGGATAAGGAATTCTGTTAACCCGGGAGAAGGTGTTAGGCATTCCCGAGTTCCGTGGTTCTAGCACGGTCGCTCAACTGTCATATTCGGCTTGATTATCTGATTTTTATGCAAGTATGAACTTATGTGCAAATTTTAACTTTTAACCGCTTTATCAATTATTGTTATTATTTTACGAGAATTGCAACGTCGTGGAAACATACCTCGAACCACGTTACATCAATGCACCCATGGTTGTTTGACATATCTCGACTTGGTTGAGATTTGGATTTGGGTCACATAAATGTGCACCCGAATTACGGAAGATAAATTATTAAAGACGTGCCTAACGCAACTAGCGTATTGTTATTTTGGGGAAGGCCGTAAAATTCGCTAAACGGCCTGTCCCGAATTCTAAGTGTTTTAATATATATACATTTAGAGGGCCCTGCGACTTGTGCATTTTTTGTTTGTCGAGGCTCGTCTCCTTCATTATTAAAAGGATTTACAACGTCATGGAAATGCATCTCATACCACGTCACAATCAGTGTACCCGTGATTAGAGACACATTTCGATTTCGTTGAGACTTGGATTTGGGTCACATAAATGTGCACCCGACCTTAAGGAGATAATATTATTACAGGCGCGCCTAAAGCAACTAGCGCATTATTATTTTGGGTAGGGCCGTGAAATTTGTTAAACGGCCCGTCCCGGAATCTAAGTATTTAATACGTATGTTTTTGGGAGGGCCCCGCAATCTGTGCGTTTTCAGTTGGCGAGGCTCGTCTCATTTTTATTATTATTATATATATTTTTTTTAAAAAGGGTAAACTTAAAGTTACTACATTTTTATTTTTATCTATTTAAAGAGTTAATTCAAAGTTATTAAAATGTATTGCAAGCCATGCTGTACGTAACGCACTAGTGGTTCACGACAAGTTCTATTTAACTATGTTCCAAATTGGAGCCGGGTCACATGAGATGCACCCCCGGTTCCTTTAATCTAATTACATACAAACAACAATATTGCCACAAATCACTAATTTGACGCTATTTATAAACTATCATTCTTTTTTCTCTTAATCTAGTTTAATGAAATATAAGCTGATAATCTAAAAATAAATGGCAAACATCTGACAATTAGTGATAAACAAAAATATAAAATTAACAACAGAACATAACATTAACAATCAGTGATAAACTAACATGACGAGATAAACTTTAAAATGCGGCAAATATATTACTACTACTCAAATTTACCGAGACAAGACATGGAAGCGAAGAACACACCGAGGCAACAAAAATAACATGAATACTCACGTTTAACAGCAACGTCAAGTTTCAACATCTCGAACTCGCCAAAAATGGACAGCAACAACCTCGACGTACCGGACCTCGACGAACCACGACGACCTCAACGGAAACGAAAACTCGAACCCAAGATTGTCAACGACCTCGACGCTCACCTTCTCTCTCTACGACCTTGACGGGCAGTGGGTTGTTTGGGCGATGGAGGGAGCTGGTAACGAGCCCGTTTGATGGTAGTGTTTTCGTTTTGTTTTGTTTGTCGAAATGGAGACGTTGTCTTGGTGGGGGTGACGACGGGAGTTCAGACAGGAGGATGGTCGACTGGTGGTGGGTTGTTGACGACGGGGGGTGCGACGCGAAAGCATGCAGAAACAGCTGCTCGGAAATGCAGCGAAGCTGAAAATGGTGGAGCAGCTCCGGTCGGGGTTGTCCGGTGGTGTTCAGGCGTTAGGGGGGGTGGTTTGCGACTGGTTTCTGTTTGGTTATGGTGGTTTCACGGTGGTGGGGAAGTTCGGAGGTGGTAACGACGATGGTGAATGTTCGGAGGAGCTGGGCGTCGTTTGTGGTAGGGCTCAGTAGGGTTTTTGTTTAGGGTTTTCGTCAGGAAGAGGAGGGAGACGATGAACAGTGGATGCCGGGTTTAATGGAGGATCGCCGGACTGGTTTGACGGCGCTAAGAGGAGGAGGAATGGTCGTGTTTTCCGGCGTTCATTTGGACAGTAGGTCATTTCCCGTTCTTCTCCTCTTGGAGAAGATGATGAATAGTCCCTCCTTCCAAAATTTTCAAAAAAAGTCCCCTCTTTCCAAAATGTTTGTCCGTGTATTTGATATGGTTTTGCCCAGGGAAAGGAGCCCCACGCGTGGTGGGGTTCGAGGCTTGTGTCCCTCACGCGTGGTGGGGTTCCCCGTGTATGGGATTCCGTCCGTGTTCCCCACGTGTGGTGGACTCGGATTATTATGGGCTAGGTCCGAAAATTAGGCCTAAAACCGGGTAGTTTGAACCCGAATATTATTCTTTTGCCCGGACCCGAGAAATAGGAACACGACGTTGCTCAACTGATTATGTAAGCAAAATAGCTACTAAAATAAGACTAATTATTTAAAACAAAACTATATTATTATTTTCTTAATATTTTTCGAGATTAAAATAGCTACAAAATATTAATAAAACTATTTTTGTAATTTTCGTTTTTTTTAATAAAGACAAAATATAAAGTAATATTTTTTTGTATTTTTTCAAAAATTAAAATGACTACAAAACATTAATAGAATTATATTTTTTTTGTAATTTTGGAATTTATATAAAGTACCAAAATAAAGTGCAATTTTTGTATTTTTTCAAGTTTATGAGAAATACATAAACTAAAATTTATATATATATATTTTGTAATTTTTCTTTTTGCAACGAAATAAAGTAAAAATAGTCAAAATAGGTATATTAGACCTAAATTACATATTTATGCTAAAAATGTGAAAATCTTCGGGGAGGGTCAAAAATCCGGTGTCTACACCCAATACTCCAAAACTGTGACAGAAGTTTGTTTTATTTTTATGGTAATTCTATAAAAAGGTTCCAAAATTTGTAATTCAGTTCAAGGTTCTTTTCACCTTTTTCCTGTTAAGACCTTCTGACCGATCTTTGAAGAATGCTAAAGTCATCATGCCAAGGGTGTTGGACAACCTGCCGCATGCAGTATCTTAGTCAAGGGCGACTGGGAAAGAAATCATAGAGGAGAGGTTTATCGGTGAAAACTAGTATGGGCACCATAAGGCGATAGTGAGCAGAGAAATGAGAGAGTCTTATTGGTAAAAACCTGTAAAGGCACCATAAGGAGACGATGAGTAGAGAAATGAGAGAGATCAGTTAGAGAAAACCCACAATAGGCGCTACTAGTTGAATGGGGGTTTTCGATACTCCGGCATGAGCACGACCAAGACATTTTCAATATGAACATTTGAGATGGATTTTGAGAATTAGACAGCTCAAACGGATCAGGCGTCCAGTCCAAAATGCATGTCATGACTCATTGAAATCGACACATACCTCCAGATAGGTCTCCCTATTGCTCTCCCCTGAAAGAGACACCTTTTTTTTTAGACACAATTCCTTTTTAACTTT
This sequence comes from Nicotiana sylvestris, assembly GCF_000393655.2. Taxonomy (NCBI): domain Eukaryota; kingdom Viridiplantae; phylum Streptophyta; class Magnoliopsida; order Solanales; family Solanaceae; genus Nicotiana; species Nicotiana sylvestris. The sequence continues at coordinate 19,408,042 of NC_091060.1, read as the reverse complement.
CAATTGCTCTTCTATTTTTTTCCATAATTTTTATTTGAGTCCCTTTCGATCTAATATTGCATTAAAAGCAATGCAAAGAAATGGATGCAAAACTAACTACACTTTTCCCGTAATACCGAGCACAATATGGGGCATATACGGCATTGATGAAGGCACAAATCCATTTGTGATCTCTTTTGATAAGATGAATAAAGTGCCTCAAAGAAACTGAAATGGTCGCCTAAGCAAGACTTTCTTCACGGGAAAAGTCGATAAGCACTACTAACACAAACTGATACTAGGTGCGAGACAACTAAGTTTGATTTTAAAGGAAAACTTGCCTTGCCTTAGGTATAAGGATTAGCGGTACCCTGGACACACGGTAAGGAACACTCGGGTGCAACGTCAGAAAGCTAGGGCCTCAAGAAAGCAATAGAGAATATCTGAGCATCTTGGTACTACACTGACAGAATCGGTTCTTCGATAGCAGTGGCAATGAATTCAAGCTACTCAGGGCATCAAGGCTATAAAGATCACTACTTTGAAAACTCACAATTTTTCTGTGTTTGAAGCAAGAACAAAGCAATACAGAATGGCGATTCTCAAAGGAGGGATGCCACCAAAAATAAGTTCTTCAAAATCTCCATTTTCTTTTATTTTCAGCATGCATCACTACTGTTCATACCTCCCATTTTACGTAGCTTTACTCAGGTAGAACCTTTTTGCCTAGGGGGATCCAACTCATATTTCAGGGTAGAAGTACTCTTCGCTCAGGCTGTTTTACGTAGCTTAACCTAGGCAGAACTTTTTCGCCTAGGGGGATCCAGGTCATATTTCTTGGTAGAAGTACTCTTTGCTCAAGCTATTTTACATAGCTTAACCTAGGAAGAACTTTTTCGTAGGGGGATCCAGCTCATATTTTCGGGTAGAAGTACTTTTTGCTCAGGCTGTTTTACGTAGCTTAACCCAGGTAGAACATTTTCGCCTAGGGGATCCAGCTCATATTTTCAGGTAGAAGTACTCTTCGCTCAGGCTGTTTTACGTAGCTTAACCTAGGTAGAACTTTTTCACCAAGGGGGATCCAACTCATATTTTCGGGTAGAAGTAATCTTTGCTCAGGCTTGTTTTACGTAGCTTATCCCTAGTAGAACCTTTTTGCCTAGGGGGATCCAGGGCGCCAACCCCTGGTTACATTCCTTTTTCTGTGATACAGGGTACCATCCCCTAGTCACGTTTCCTTTCAGTAATATAGGGTATCATCCTCTAATCCCATTTTCTCTTGGTAACATAGGGTACTACCCCTGGTTGTATGTCCTCTCTTAGCTAGTTTATATTACTGTCTATGTCTGCTTTTTAATAAATTAGATAGTTTATAGCTCTCTCTGATAACTCAAAAAAATTTCCTAGTCCAAATTAGGGCAAAATTTTTTTGTTCATTTTGTTTGTCTTTGATGGCTTTGCAAACCCCATCGTAGAGCACATATGATGGTTAAAGCTTGCAGTTTCAGTTTTTCATCAGAAGAAAGAAGTCTTTCTCGATCACAAGATAGTTGGAGTTGGCTTTGATAATGTGTCAGCAACCCAGCTTCTCAAGTTTCACTTTAACAAATTCTGATCGGGAAATCAAGCAATTGAAAATGAGCCATAATCTTTTCTTCAAAGAGCATCAAGATCCAGTCTAAGGTCAACACAAGCGAGCAAGTCAAGAATCAAGATTTAACTCCAGAAGACACATAGATAGAAATTTTGTAACTCTTGCATTATAGACATATGTAGTTCTTTTCTCTTTTCCTTTTGATGTAATAAGCAAGCAACAAGTAACGGTAACAGTAATGGCAGCAACATCAGTCTTAACTCCAGTGTCCGGTAGTCCCAGCTACTAAATTTTTTTCAGAACTACACTGACCTAATTCCTTTATAGCCAAGGATATGTAGGCAACTTCAGAAGCAAGGTTCGGTCACCTTTTTCCAAACAAATGCTTTCATTGGAGTGATACGCGAGCAAAATTAGCTATGGCATTCACTTTCATTGCACGAAAAACTCTTCGTGTTCTCGAGAAAATAGGGGCAACTATAAATATTTAATTTTTTCTATTTCTATTTCTCCTACATTACTTTTTTAGGGTTTATTGTGTTTGTTTATAGACTCTAGCATTAGATTATTAATTAATTTGTTAAAGGGTTTAAAGATTTGGATTAATGGCATTTTCGATTGAGTTATGCACAATCAGGCCCAATTTTTTAGCCCAATTCGGCCAATCCAGTCCAAAAATGGTTGGCTAAGACTTGGTTCGAAACAGAGTAGTTTTATGATGAAACTACGTCATTTCATTAAGTGAACCAAGATCGAATCTCAGCCTTTCATCTCTACCTCATCCAATGGTCCACAATCAATCTCCCAATTAGGTATTAAGACTTAGAAATGTTGAAACTCTACCCCTGTTTCCCCCATAATTCTTTTCTTCTTCCTCTCTCTTCTCTCTCCAGCTCCACTTCTCTGCCGCCGCCGAAAATCGCCCACCAGCGGCGGCAACCTCCGAATACCCCCAAATTTTTACCATGTAATCTCCATAACCTCCTATTTTCATATCTTCAAACCAAATCCTTCAACATCCCCTCAAACTCCTTGAATTTTGATCTAGGAAACTTTAGCTGTCACGTTTTTGCCCAAATTCTTGAAGCTCCGATCATACCATCTTATAATACCTACACCAACGGATAGAGATCCTCAAGACCTATCTATTGATGCTAATTCCACCCCGAAACTCCGATGATAACTTTTTCAACCACCACTATCGTCGCCCGCCACCACGAACCACCGTTTAAACACCTCCAAAATTTCACAACTTCATTCTCTCTTCTCCCTCTTTCCAAATCCACAAACAAAAATCCTCAAAATCCGCTCCCTCGCCTCTGGTCGACCACTCTACGGCCGTCCACCCACCACCAAATGTCTCGAACCCCTATTTTAGCTATTTTTCGACTAATAGACACTCGTTTCCTTTGGCGAGATGCTAACATTCATTTTGTTTTAGCGTCTACCCGAAAGAAACATGCGTTTTAAAATCGAGCAACCACCTTTTAGCATCTCAGACATCTTCTCATGGCTCGAACAATTTCAAGCATTGTCGTTAGGTATAACCATCATCTCTTTAATTAATTTATGATTTTTTATTATCGTAGTAAGTTAGCTTCTTATTTGAATTTTTTGATTGTTGTTTGTTGTTAATTAGAGTTTCAAGTTAGGTTTATTTAATTAGTTATCTCCATTTAGTTTAGTTATTTGTCAGATTATTATTGATCAAACGTGATTTTTTGTACAGGAGTTAAATTGTTAATATAGTTAGTCGTATGTTTAGTTGTTATTAATCGTGATAGTTTAGCGATGTTCATTTAGTTTCTGTTTCGCGCAATAGCTTCTCGTTCGAGTCTAGTTTGCACAAATCTAGTTTATTCCAATCTAGTTTGTTTGAATACTTAGTTCGATTACATTTTGAGTCTTATTTATGCTTTGCTAATCTGTAGTTGGTTTGAGTTGGAGTGTATAAGCTGAATTTCAGTCATCTGGTGATAAAAGCTGAATACTTGAGTAAATAGTACCTGTTTGGTTATTTTTTATTGTTCAAAGACTTTGGAGTACAAAACTCAAAAGTCATTTGTTTGGTGAAATAAACTACTTTTGGACAGTTTTGAACCCAAGTCTTCTTTTGAATAGTTAGAGCAGACTTTTGGTGAAAATACTCTTTTTTGGACAGATTTTTGAACAAAAAAGTCTTGTCTTTTTAATATTTAGAGCAGATTTTGTTGGAAAAAAACTGTCAAAAAAGGCCAAATTTTTCAATCATGAAAGCTGGGTTCTCTCTTATAAAAGACACACACTCTAACACACTTGAAAGAGAGTTTGGGACAGCCTAAAAAATACAACTTTGAGAGTAAAAATCAGCAGCTAAAGCATCCTTTAGCAAGCTGAAATTGTGAGCTTTGTGAGTGAATTTTTAGAATACAACTTTTAGAAAAGAATAAGTGTTCTTTAGAGTTGGTTTTGGATTTCTTCTCTAAATTATTCAGGCTGTTTAAACGTTCATTTTACTGTTATTGTTGATGTCTTTGTTTCTGATTTTCTACTCATTCACGGTTGAATTTAATTTTGTTGCAAATCAGGTAACTCTTAAACCTTTGTATTACAGATTCATGAAGATAATGAGAAGGTTTTGAACTTGTTTCACTGTGGAGCATGCTTTGATCAGATTCTGTTAGGCAAGAATGAAACTTTTAGATATTACAATTACATATCAAGCTCGATAATGTGTGCATATTTCATTGTAGTCTCTGAATACTAATTTATGAGTTTTATTATCACTTGTTTATATTTGACTGTAGTTTGGATAAATATTCAAAAAATAATTGGGTTTGAAGTACATTTAGGTCCTTAATAAATATGTTGTTTGCTCATTAATGTCTAGATTCCTTAAGCAGGATAATATGCGTTTTATTTTCTCTCTTCTTAGTTACGTATTCATATTATTGTTCATAGAATTTTGTTTAAGTCATTACATGATGTTAGCAGATTTCACTAATTATTGTTTATTTTAAGCTTAGTTTTGATCATTTTTTACATTTGTTAATTACATGAGCAAATAAAGAAATCAGTAGATTTAAAGTAGGAAATTAATAAATGGACTGTCAAAACTGAACAATAAAATGTGGGCCAAAATAAAACAAATTCAGTAGCCCAATAGAATTAATCAACTGGCCCAATGGCCATTTCCTAATATCAAATGGGTGACAATCTTGGCTCAAAATAACCAAGATGGGTCAGCAGCTCAATTGTAAATAGCTGGCCCATTTTCTTTTAATTTGGCCAATATCAATGAGAGTAGGCCCATTTGCTTTTGATAACAAGGCTGTCCAGTCTTTAAAATAACAAGTTAGTCCAAATTTATTTTTTTATTTAATCAAATAACCTTAACAAAAATCAATTTTTTGAAAAAATAAATTAAAATAACTATTTTTCAATTTAATCACCTCTTAATTATTAATTAAAATGCGAGGCAGTGTTAGGCACGTTTCAGACGTAAACCATGTGTTCATACACGATTCTTGGTTGATTTTTAATAAAATATTCATATGTGCATCCACGCTCCTTGACTCTTAAATAATCAATTGTATTTAAAGCATGTGTACCGACACATTCCTTGGTTTAGTACACATAACCAAATAAAAACTTTGTGTGCTTACACGCTCAGGCCAAAGAAAAAAAAAATAGTTAATTATTAAGTAACAGTAGACATAAAAAACCAAATAAATCACAGTTTAATCCAAAATTAATTCAAGCCAAGTTTAAGTCAATAAAAGCGAACGTGCTAGAACCACGAGACTCGGAGAATGCCTTACACCTTCTCCCCGGTCAACAGAATTCCTTACCCGGACTTTATTTTTGCAGACCAATAATAATAAAGTTGAACCTTCCTTTGACTAGGGATCCAAATAAAAGGTGACTTGGAACATCAAAAATTCAATTCCAAGTGGGACTCTGAACAACAAAATAATCCTTATTTCAAATTGTCACCTTAATTGAAAAAACTGATTAATCCACAAATATCCATAATACACACTATCTTTGGGGAGTTAAAAAAAGGGGTGTGACATATATCGTCAACCAAACATGGTAAAAGTTTAGTCCTACACTTAATCTTGGATATCTCATCTTATCCTACTTTATTCCATCAAATTTGATATTATTTTTATCTCATTTGGAAGGTGGGATAAATAGTCTAGAAATTATAATTCCGGAATAATTTAGTCCGCGTACCAAACGACCCCTAAATAATGTCAAATCTTTGAAATAAAATGTCCTTTATGATATACTTTGACCATTCGAAAGTCCACCCCCTATTGCGATAATAAGAGCGAAATAAATATACTAATCTATGAAAGTTAGAAAAAATAATGCAACATAATCATTTGATTTTCAGTTGGTCTAAGTTGATTATTTCTGTAGAAAGATCCTTCGTAAACTTTTAAAATAATGAAGAAAAACCAATAATATACATTTGTATTGACTTCGAACCTTTTGCCATGGAGTTTAATAATAATTCGTTTTGAATTATTAGTTTAAAAACGTTGATCCTTAAAGCGAAACATGCACCACTACACTTACCACCATAGACTATGGTGGAATGGACACAGGCTGATCCAAATTTAAATTTAATTTTTTAAAATTTTTAGTATTAAATTTATTGTACTGTTAAAATTATGGGTTCAAACCTAACATTTGTTGAGATTTAAGTTTTTTACATATGAATCCATACTGCTAATGGTAGAGCCAGGATTTTCATTAAGGAAAGTCAAAATATAAATAAATAAACTCACCAAAAAGTCAAGGGGTGTCATTATATAGTATATATACATATTTTTTAAAAATTACCGAGTTATACAGTGTAATTTTCCGGAAAAAGGGGTGTCGGTTGATACCCTTTGATGCATGTGGCTCCGCCACTACATAGTGCTTGTGGAAAGTTATGCATTCAGTTGAACCCGTAGCCGAAATGCTACATGGGAATAGATAGGATCTTTCCAGTACTAACCAGCAAGGCGAATCTACAATGTCACATATATGTTTACGTGAATCTAGTAGTTTTTGTTCAAGCTTTGTATATATTTTTAGGAAATTCTCTAAATATTACTCCTACTAAATATTTGAGAGTGAACTCAGTTATTATTGTATGTTAACTTGAAGTCGCTGTAAGCAGTGGCGAAGTTAGAAATTTACTCAAGGATATTCAAATTTGAAAGAAGTAGAAAAATTCGCGACAAAATATATTAAATATGTGTTATTGTGATGACCCAAAAGGTCATCACTTGTTTTTAAAATAAATTTTGTGTTTCGAGGCTTTAAAAAACCTCTTTCAGGATCACCTCGATTTGCGTGCACAGTCCAGGCGTGTAGCTGGAAATCTATTATGTGAAAATCTATGAAAATACTGAAATTTTGACTTAAATTGCAGTTAAGTTGACTTCGGTCAACATTTTAGGTAAACGAACCCGGACCAGTGGAAAAATATGGGACTTGGGCATATGCTCGGAATCGTATTCCGAGGTCCCAAGCCCGAGAAATGATATTTTAAAGAAAATTATTTTCTGAAAATTTCTATGAGTTTTGGAAATGAATTGCATTTAGAATTTGATAGTATCGGGCCCATATTCTGGTTCCGGTACCCGGTACAGGTCTTATATGTGAAATAAGATGAGTCTGTGATATTCGGTAAGAAACAGAAGTCATTTGGGGTGATTCGGACTCGTAGTTGTGAAAATTCATACTTTGAAGGTTTTGAGATTTTTCTTAGATTTCTATGCTAAATTCGTTGTTTAAGAGGTTATTTGGCGATTTGATCGGACGGATGAGTTCATATGATGTTTTTGAATTTGTACGTATGTTTGGTTTGGAGCCCCGAGGGCTCGGGTGAGTTTCGGATGGGTTTCGGAAAGTTTTGAACTCATAAAAAGTTGTAGGTTTTTGGCTGTTCAGTGCCCAGGGATTTTGTTCTTCGTGTTCGCGTGGTCCCACTAGTGAACGCGTAAGGCAAATCTCCCAGGTGCCAGATTTCTTCTTCGCGAACGTGAAGCCTAAGACGCGTACGCGAGGCTAAGGGGGGAGTACCCTTCGCGAACGAGTCCAGGTACTCGCGAACACGTAAGGCAATTGGCCTGGGGGAGGGGATTCTCACTTGTTCTACGCGAACGCGACCACTGGCCCGCGAACGCGAAGGCTCGAGGGGTCAAAGGTCCGCAAACGCGAAGTTCACTGAGGCCTAACTCATCGCGAACGCGATGAAGGCCCGTCAAGTGATTTTAAAACAGAAGCCAAATCGGGATTTAATCAAAATTTCATAACTTCTTCTTCCAAACTCCAAATTGGGCGATTTTTTGAAAGGGAATTTCACCATCAATCCATAGGTATGTAATCTTAGACTCGTTTTCTTCAATTTCCATTAACACCCATTAGATTTCTAGGCTTAAATCATGTTCTTAAGGGTAGAAAATTAGGGATTTGGGTAGAGTTAAAGCTTTTTTGTATAATTGTGATTTAGACCTCATTTTGGGGTCGAATTTTGGAACTAATTATATATTCGGGTTTGTAGGTAAATGGGTGATCGGATTTTGGTCCGAACCTCGTGTTTTGACCAAGCGGGACCGGGGTCGACTTTTTGACTTTTTGGGAAGAATGATGAGAATTCTATAAGTGAGCATTGAAATTGGATTGTTTAGCGTTTATTGATGTTGTTAAATCAATTTGGACTAGATACGGGTCATTTGGAGGCAAATTCTAAAGGAAAAGCGGTGTTTGAGGCTTGAGTTGGTCGTGGAAGTTCGAGGTAAGTGTTTGGTCTAACCTTAGCTTGAGGGAATAGGAGTCGTGTCTTATTTGCTACGTGTTAATTGTGGAGTACGGCGTATAGGCATGGTGACGAGTATCTATACGTCGGTGTCAAGCATGCCCATGAGTCTTGTATTGTAATTGTTATGACTCTGTTGTGGTTTATTGCGCTTCACATGTTATTATCATTATTGTTCCCTTGCCGCGATGTTATTATCATTATTGTTCCCTTGCCGGGATATTATTATCATTATTGTTCCTTTGCCGGGATGTTATTATCATTATTGTTTCCTTGCTGGGATCTTATCTTGATATTATTGTTCCCTTGCCGAGATTCTTTTGTGATTGTTGTTGATTTGTAAATGGAGCGGGTTGCACGCCTGCAACAAGATATGTGAAATAGGAGCGGGTTGCACGCCTGCAACGAGATATGTGAAATGAGATCGGGTTGCATGCCTGCAACGAGATATGTGAAATGGGATCGGGTTGCACGCCTGCAATGAGATATGTTAAATGGGATTAGGTTGCACGCCTGCAACGAGATATGTAAAATGGGATCAGGTTGCACGCCTGCAACGAGATATATGAAATAAGATCGGGTTGCACGCCTGTAACGAGATATATGGAATGAGATCGGGTTGCACTCCTGCAACAAGATGTGAAATGAAAGTGAATTCTGCATTTGTTTTCCTTATCCTTGTTAGTAGTTGGATTTTGGTTTCTTTATATTCTCTTGATATTCTGTTGTTATCTGTTATTCCCCGAAGCATGTTTCCCCTGCTCAATTTTCATTGTAATTATCTGCTTTTATATTTTTGCTATATATGATTTTACTGCATAGGTTTATTTGGTAGTCTGGTCCTATCCTCGTCACTACTTCGTCGAGGTTAGGCTAGACACTTACCAACACATGTGGTTGGTTGTGCTGATACTACGCTCTGCACTCTTTTGTGCAGATCCTAGTGTTGTAGACTTCGGACCGCAGTGAGGCTGCTGCCTTCAGTCCAACAGGCGATCCGGGGTAGTCTTGCAGGCATCCGCAGGACCTGGCGTCCCCTCTATCCTTTATTTCCTGTTTCATTTCTTTGATTCGGAAACAGTGTATCTTTATTTTCAGACTTTGTATCTAGCACTCTTAGATCGTCTGTGGTACTGTGACACCAGTTCTGGGTGATTAAGGCTTAAACGGTTGTATTAGATTCATATTTCAGATATTTCACTATATTTCTTCCGCATTATTGAAATTTTCGTTGTTTTCACGTTATTACTATACAAATGCTAAAGGGGCTAAAAATGAAAGAGTTTATGATTCTTTATATCGCAGCTTGCCTATCTTCTACGAGTAGGCACCATCACGACTCCCGAGGATGGAAAATCCGGGTCGTGACAAGTTGGTATCAGAGCTCTAGGTTACATGGGTCTCATAGTTCACAGACAAGCTTAGTAGAGTCTGAGGGATCGGTACAGAGACGTCTGTATTTATTCCCAGAGGCTATAGAGTTAGGAAAAACTTCACATTTATTCCTTCTTGTCGTGCGGTTTGGTTTCTCAATGCTAATCAAATTTCTACTCTATTATTTCGTAGATGGCGAGAACACGCGCTTCCTCATCCACTGACCAGCAGCCCTAGCCCCCAACAGCAACTCCCACAAAGGGTAGAGGGCAAAGCCGAGGCCGTGCTAGAGGCCGAGGTAGGGGCAGAGCTCAGCCCAGAGAAGCAGCACCAGCGGCTGAGCCTTAAGTTGACTTTGATGAAGTTCCGACCCCGGTGGCCCCAGCTCAGGTCCCAAAGGGGTTTATTGCTACTCTCGTACTCTAGGATGCTCTGGTCCGCCTAGTGGGCCTTATGGAGAGTGTCACCCAGGCAGGCTTGCTCTCTGTAGTACCAGCCGTCTCTCAGGCTGGAGGAGGAGCCTAGACTCCTACTACTCGCACTCCGGAGTAGGGAGCTCCCCAATTCCAAACTCCAGCAGTTCAGCCGGTTATGGTAGCTCAGACTGGTAATGGAGCAGCTATGTCTGCCGATGCTTTGTGGAGGTTGGACAGGTTCACCAAGCTCTTCACTACTACTTTCAGCGGTGTATCTTCTGAGGATCCCCAGGATTATCTAGACAGCTGTCATGAGGTTCTCAGGAACATGGGGATAGTGGAGACCAATAGGGTTGATTTTGCTACTTTTCGCTTGTCTGGATCCGCCAAGACTTGGTGGAGAGATTATTACTTGGCTAGACCATCTGGATCACCAGTTTTGACTTGGGTGCAGTTTATTAAGCTATTTCTGGAGAAGTTTCTCCCTATTACTTAGAGAGAGGCCTATTGGAGGCAGTTTGAGCGTCTCCAGCAGGGTTCTATGACTGTTACTCAGTATGAGACCAGATTCATCGACTTGGCCCGTCATGCTCTTATCGTACTTCCCACCGAGAGAGAGAGAGAGGGTGAGGAGGTTCATTGAGGGACTTATTCAGTCGATCCGACTTCAGATGGACAAGGAGACTGGGAGTGAGATTTCTTTCCTGGAGGCGGCCAATGTGGCCAGGAGAGTTGAGATGGTTCTATCGTAGGGAGGTGGTCAGGGGTCTGACAAAAGGCCTCGTCATTCAGGCCGATTCAGCGGGTACCTCATTTGGAGGCAGAGATTCGTATGGTAGAGGCCATCCTCCTAGGCCTTTTCAGTCAACACTTCAGGTTTCTCACGGTGCTTCAGGTGGCCGTAGTTCTCATATGCAGTATTCTGATCAACAGACCTACAGTGCACCACCAGCTCCTATCAGTGCACTGCCGCTTCAGAGTTTTCAGGGTCGTCAGCCCCAGCAGCCGAGGGCTTGTTTTACTTGTGGCGACACAAGGCATATTGCTAGGTATTGCCCTCGAGCATCGAGTAGCTCTCAGCATCAGGGTTCCCGTGCCATGATTCAGGCACCAGGTGTTCCACAGACCGCCCAGCCAGCTAGAATTGGGGGTAGAGGTTCTAAAGGTGGAGGTATAGGTATTAGAGGTGGAGCTCAAGTCGCTAGAGGTGGAGGCCAGCCAGCAACAGGCCGTCCTAGAGATATAGCTCAGGGTGGTGGGGCCCAGCCCCGATGTTATGCTCTTTCAGCCAGGCCCGAGGCTAAAGCTTCTAATGCGGTTATCACACGTATTGTTCTGGTTTGTAGCAGAGATGCTTCGGTTTTATTTGATCCAGGGTCTACGTACTCATATGTGTCATCTTATTTTGCACTGTATCTGGTCATGCCTAGTGATTCTTTGAGTGCTCCTGTTTATGTGTCTACACCAATGGGTGATGCTATTATGGTAGATCGAGTCCATCGTTCTTGTATAATTGTGATTGGGGGTCTTGAGGTTCGTGTATATTTGCTTCTTCTGGACATGTCAATTTCGATGTCATATTAGGGATGGACTGATTATCACCTTATCACACTATCTTGGACTGCCATGCCAAGACTGTGACCTTAGCCTTACCGGGTTTACCTCGTTTAAAGTGGAGAGGAACTCCTGGTCATTCTACCCGCAGTGTTATCTCTTATATGAAGGCTCGATGTATGGTCGAGAGGGGGTGTTTGGCCTATTTGGCCTATGTTCGTGATTCTAGTGCTGAATTCCCTTCTATTGATTCTGTGCCCGTTGTTTGTGAGTTTCCTGAGGTATTTCCTTCGGACTTGCCGAGTATGTCACCCGACAGGGATATTGACTTTTGCATTGATTTAGCTCCGGGCACTCAGCCCATTTCTATCTCGTCGTATCATATGGCCCCACTTGAGTTGAAAGAGTTGAAGGAGCAGTTGCAAGACTTACTTGAAAAAGGTTTCATTAGACCTAGTGTTTCTCCTTGGGGTGTGCCGGTGTTGTTTGTTAAGAAGAAGGAAGGATCGATGAGAATGTGTATTGATTACCAGCAGTTGAACAAGGTTACAATCAAGAATAAGTATCCATTACTGAGGATTGATGATTTGTTTGATCAGCTTCAGGGAGCTAAGATATTTTCAAAGATTGACTTGAGATCGGGATACCATCAGTTGAGGATTAGGGCATCTGATGTCCCTAAAATAGCTTTCCGCACTCGGTACGAGCATTATGAGTTCTTGGTGATGTCATTCGGGTTGACAAATGCCCCAACATCTTTTATGGAGTTGATGAACGGAGTGTTTAAGCCTTACTTGGATTTGTTCGTGATAGTCTTCATTGATGATATTTTGATTTATTCCCGTAGCCGGGAGGAGCACGAGCAACATCTTAGAGTGGTTCTTCAAACTTTGAGGGATAGTCAGTTGTATGCCAAGTTTTCGAAATGTGAGTTCTGGTTTAGTTTTGCATTCCTGGGTCATGTTGTATCCGTAGAGGGTATTCAGGTTGATTCGAAAAAGATTGAGGCAGTCAAGAACTGGCCTAGACCAGCATCAGCTACAGAGATTAGGAGTTTCTTGGGACTGGCAGGCTACTATCGTCGATTTGTGGAGGGGTTTTCATCTATCGTAGCCCCGATGACCAGGTTGACCCAGAAGGGTGCCCAGTTCAGGTGGTCGGACGAGTGTGAGGCGAGCTTTCAGAAGCTTAAGACAGTTTTGACTAAGGCACTGGTGTTGGTTTTGCCCACAGGTTCAGGGCATTATATAGTTTATTGTGATGCATCTCGTATTGGACTTGGTGTAGTGTTGATGCAAGATGGCAAGGTCATTGATTATGCTTCGCGACAGTTGAAGATTCACGAGAAGAACTATCCAGTTCATGATTTGGAGTTGGCCGCCATTGTTCACGGGTTGAAAATTTGGAGGCATTATTTGTATGGCGTGGCATGTGAGGTGTTCACAGATCATAAGAGTCTACAGTACTTGTTCAAGCAGAAGGAGTTGAATTTGAGGCAGAGAAGGTGTTTGGAGCTGTTAAAAGGCTATGATATCACCATCTTATATCATCCGAGAAAGGCCAACGTGGTGGCCAATGCCTTGAGTAGGAAGTCAGCCAGTATTGGCAGTTTTGCTTATATTCCGGTCGATGAGAGGCCGCTTGCTTTGGATGTTTAGCCTTTGGCCAATTAGTTCGTGAGGTTGGATGTTTCTGAGCCCAGTCGTGTGTTAGCTTGCACGGTCGCTCGTTCTTCTTTATTAGAGCGTATTCGTGATTGGCAGTATGATGATCCTAATTTGTGTGTCCTCAGAGACACGGTGCAGCACGGAGGTGCCAAGCATGTTACCTTAGGTGTTGATGGAGTTTTGAGATTGCAGGGTCGAGTTTGTGTGCCTAATGTGGATGGAATCCAAGAGTTGATTTTAGAGGAGACCCATAGTTCCCGGTACTCTATTCATCCGGGCGTCGCAAAGGTGTATCAGGATTTGCAACAACATTATTGATGGCGGAGAATGAAGAAGGATATCATTGCATATGTGGCTCGGTATTTGAATTGTCAGCAGGTTAAGTATGAGCATCAGAGGCCTGGTGGTTTGTTCCAGAAGATTGAGATTCCTGAGTGGAAGTGGGAGCGGATCACTATGGACTTCATTGTTGGACTCCCATAGACTCAGAGGAAGTTCGACGCAGTGTGGGTTATTGTTGATAGGCTGACCAAGTCAGCACATTTCATTCATGTGGCCGTCTCCTATTCTTCTAAGATATTAGCTGAGATCTATATCCGGGAGATTATTCGTCTTCATGGTGTGCCCGTGTCTATAATTTCGGATCGAGGTACACAGTTTATCTCACATTTCTGGAGAGCGGTTCAGCGAGAGTTGGGCACATGGGTTGAGTTGAGCACAACATTTCATCCTCAGACGGATGGGCAGTTCGAGTGGACTATTCAGATTTTGGAGGATATGCTCCAAGCTTGTGTCATTGACTTTGGAGGCTCGTGGGATCAGTTTTTGCCTTTAGCAGAGTTTGCCTACAACAATAGCTACCAGTCGAGTATCTAGATGGCTCCTTATGAGGCTTTATATGGTAGGCGGTGTCTGTCTCTGTTTAGATGGTTTAAGCCGGGAGAGGCTCGGTTGTTGGGTACGGATCTGGTTCAGGATGCCTTGGACAAGGTCATGGTTATTCAGGATAGGCTTCGTATAGCTTAGTCCAGGCAAAAGAGCTATGCTGACCGCAAGGTTCAAGATTTGGTTTTCATGGTCGGTGAACGGGTATTGCTTCGAGTGTCACCTATGAAGGGCGTGATGAGATTTGGGAAGAAGGGCAAGCTTAGCCCTAGCTTCATTGGCCCGTTCGAGATTCTTGATCGAGTGGGAGAGGTGGCTTATAGACTTGCATTGGTGCCGAGCTTATCAGTCGTGCATCCAGTGTTTCATATGTCCATGTTTCGAAAATATCACGGCGATCCATCCCACGTGTTATATTTCAGCACTATCCAGTTGGACAAGGAATTGTCTTATAAGGAGGAGTCGGTAGCTATTCTAGACCGACAGGTTCGTCAGTTGAGATCGAAGAGTTTTCCTTCTGTTCGTATTCAGTGGAGAGGTCAGCCTACTGAGGCATCGACCTGGGAGTCCGAGTCCGATATGCGGAGCCATTATCCACATCTTTTCCCTGACTGAGGTACTTCCTTCTTATGTCCGTTCGAGGACGAACGGTTATTTTAGAGGTGGAGAATATGATGACCCAAAAGTTCATCACTTGTTATTAAAATGAATTCTGCATTTCGAGGCTTTAAAAACCTCTTTCAGCATCACCTCGATTTGCGTGCACAGTCCGGGCGCGTAGCCGGAAAGCTACTATGTGAAAATCTATGAAAATGCTAAAATTTTGACTTAAATTGCATTTAAGTTGACTTCGTCAATATTTTGGGCAAACAAACCCGGACTTGTGATTTGACAGTCCCGGAGGGTCCGTGGAAAAATATGGGACTTGGGCGTATGCTCGGAATCAAATTCTGAAGTCCCAAGCCCGAGAAATGAATTTTTAAAGAAAATTATTTTCTGAAAATTTCTATGAGTTTTGGAAATGAAATGCATTTAGAATTTGATGGTATCGGGCCCGTATACTGGTTTCGGTACCCGGTACAAGTCTTATATTTGAAATAAGATGAGTCTGTGAAATTTGGTAAGAAACAAAATTCATTTGGGGTGATTCGGACTCGTAGTTGTGAAAATTCATACTTTGAAGGTTTTGAGATTTTTCTTAGATTTCTATGCTAAACTCGTTGTTTAAGAGGTTATTTTGGCGATGTGATCACACGGATGAGTTCATATGATGTCTTGAGTTAGTACGTAAGTTTGGTTTGGAACCCCGAGGGCTCGGATGAGTTTCAGATAGATTTCGGAAATTTTTGAACTCATGAAAAGTTGCAGGTTTTTGGCTGTTCAGTGCCCAGGGATTTTGTTCTTCGCGTTCGTGTGGTCCCACTCGTGAACGCGTAAGGCAAATCTCCCAGGTGCCAGATTTATTCTTCGCGAATGCGAAGCCTAAGATGCGAACGTGAGGCAGAGCGGGGAGTACCCTTCCTGAACGCATCCAGGTACTCGCGAACGCGTAAGGCAATTGGTCTGGGAGAGGGGATTCTCACTTGTTCTACGCGAACGCGGCCATTGGCCCGCAAACACGAAGGCTCGAGGGGTCAAAGCTCCACGAACGCGAGCCCAATGTCACGAACGCGAAGGCCACTGAGGCCTAACTCATCGCGAACGCGACAAGCCTATCGCGAATTTTGGAACTAATTATATATTCGGGCTCGTGGATGAATGAGTGATCGGATTTTGGTCCGAACCTCGTGTTTTGACCAAGCGGGACCGGGGTTGACTTTTTGGGAAGAATGATGAGAATTCTATAATTGAGCATTGGAATTGGATTGTTTAGCGTTTATTGATGTTGTTAAATCAATTTGGACTAGATACGGGTCATTTGGAGACGAATTCTAAAGTAAAAGCGGTGTTTGAGGCTTGACTTGGTCGTGGAAGTTCGAGGTAAGTGTTTGGTCTAACCTTAACTTGAGGGAATATGAGTCGTGTCTTATTTGCTATGTGTTAATTGTGGAGTACGGCGTATAGGCATAGTGACGAGTATCTATACGTCGGTGTCAAGCATGCCCATGAGTCTTGTATTGTAATTGTTATGACTCCGTTGTGGTTTATTGCGCTTTACATGTTATTATCATTATTGTTCCCTTGTCGCGATGTTATTATCATTATTGTTCCCTTGCCGGGATAATATTATCATTATTGCTCCTTTGCCGGGATGTTATTATCATTATTGTTCCCTTGCTGGGATCTTATCTTGATATTATTGTTCCCTTGGCGGGATTCTTTTGTGATTGTTGTTGATTTGTAAATGGAGCGGTTGCACGCCTGCAACAAGATATGTGAAATGGGAGCGGGTTGCACGCCTGCAACGAGATATGTAAAATGGGATCGGGTTGCATGCCTGCAACGAGATATGTGAAATGGGATTGGGTTGCACGCCTGCAACGAGATATGTAAAATGGGATCGGGTTGCACGCCTACAACGAGATATGTAAAATGGGATCGGGTTGCACGCCTGTAACGAGATATATGAAATGGGATCGGGTTGCACGCCTGCAACGAGATATATGGAATGATATCGGGTTGCACGCCTACAACAAGATGTGAAATAAAAGTGAATTCTGCATTTGTTTTCCTTATCCTTGTTAGTAGTTGGATTTTGGTTTCTTTATATTCTCTTGATATTCTGTTGTTATCTGTTATTCCCCGAAGTATGTTTCTTCTGCCCAATTTTAATTGTAATTATCTGCTTTTATATTTCCGCCGTATATGATTTAACTGCACAGGTTTATTTGGTAGTCTGGTCCTAGCCTCGCCACTACTTCGCCGAGGTTAGGCTAGACACTTACCAGCACACGGGGTCGGTTGTGCTGATACTACACTCTGCACTCTTTTGTGCAGATCCTAGTGTTGTAGACTTCGGACCGCAGTGAGGCTGCTGCCTTCAGTCCAACAGGCGACCCGGGGTAGTCTTGCAGGCGTCCGCAGGCCCTGGCGCCCCCTCTATCCTTTATTTCCTGTTTCATTTCTTTGATTCAGAAACCGTGTATCTTTATTTTCAGACTTTGTATCTAGCACTCTTAGATCGTCTGTGATACTGTGATACCAATTCTGGGTGATTAAGGCTTAAACGGTTGTATTAGATTCATATTTCAGATATTTCACTGTATTTCTTCCGCATTATTGAAATTTCCGCTATTTTCACGTTATTACCTTACAAATGCTAAAAGAGCTAAAAATGAAAGAGTTTGTGATTCTTTATATTGCGGCTTGCCTAGCTTCTACGAGTAGGCACCATCACGACTCCCGAGGGTGGAAAATCTAGGTCGTGACAAGTGCAACCCGATCCCATTCCATATATCTCGTTGCAGGCGTGCAACCCGATCCCATTTCATATATCTCGTTGCAGGCGTGCAACCCGATTCTATTTCACATATCTCGTTGCAGGCGTGCAACCCGATTCTATTTCACATATCTCGTTGCAGGCGTGCAACCCGATTCTATTTCACATATCTCGTTGCAGGCGTGCAATCCGCTCCTATTTCACATATTCCCGTGGCGGCATGCCACCCGATCCCATTTACAAATCAACAACAATAAACAAAAGAATCCCGGCAAGGGAACAATAATATCAAGATAAGATCCCGACTAGGGAACAATAATGATAATAACATCCCGGCAAGGGAACAATAATGATAATAACATCCCGGCAAGGGAACAATAATGATAATAACATGTGAAGCACAATAAACTACAACGGAGTCATAACATTTACAATATAAGACTCACGGGCATGCTTGACACTGACGTATAGATACTTGTCACTATGCCTATATGCCTTACTCCACTATTAACACGTAGCAAATAAGACACGACTCCTATTCCATCAAGCTAAGGTTAGACCAAACATTTACCAACACATGGGGTTGGTTGTGCTGATAATACGCTCTGCACTCTTTTGTGCAGATCCCAGTGTTGTAGACTTCGGACCGCAGTGAGGTTGCTGCCTTCAGTCCAACAACGACCCGAGGTAGTCCTGCAGGCGTCCGCAGGCCCTGGCGTCCCCTCTATCCTTTATTTCCTGTTTCATTTCTTTGATTCGGAAAAAATGTATCTTTATTTTCAGACTTTGTATCTAGCACTCTTAGATCGTCTGTGGTACTGTGACACCAGTTCTGGGTGATTAAGGCTTAAATGGTTGTATTAGATTCATATTTCAGATATTTCACTATATTTCTTCCGCATTATTGAAATTTCCGTTGTTTTCACGCTATTACTATACAAATGCTAAAAGGGCTAAAAATGAAAGAGTTTGTGATTCTTTATATCGCGGCTTGCCTAACTTCTACGAGTAGGCGCCATCATTACTCCCGAGGGTGGGAAATTCAGGTCGTGACAGTTATATATCTAGCTATAAAGCATAATATTTTATCTATATAAACAGTGTAATTTTTCGATGAAGGATGATCAACTGACCACCCTTATAATCATGTGGCTTCGCTACTAGCTGTAAGAACTTATAAACTTCAAATCCTGAAGCTGCGTATGTTAAGTAATGATCTTGAGTTCGAGTCCTAGATCTTAGTATGAAAAAAAAACTTTGAAGAAAGCGATTGCCCCTTTAATGAACTTATACGATGTGAATTAAAATTTATTCAAAATTTCAATATGAGTACCGAAAAGACGTACATGAACTTGAAGAAAAGATTACTATTAAGACAAAGATGACTATCACATACAGAAAAAACTCGTACTTTGCTAGCTGGCAATTGAATACTTTTCATAAAGTAATATTTTAATGCCATTGGCAGTTGACCTTTGATTTTCATAATTTTATCCTTTGACTTTTTATTACATCCTAAAACTCGATTAATAATTATAACTAGATATCAAATCATTGTAATGAAAGGTACTCCTAAAATAAAAATGACTTAATTGTACGTAAGCCGCAGTGGTCAATTTTCTTTTTTGATCTGAATATCAATTCGTTTATTCCTTAAAATTTTAATTTATAAACCTAAAAGTAAATAAACTCCGTTTAATTTGAATTTTTGTAAGAGTTAATTTGTTAATACAAATATCAAAAAAAGTTCTTTTATCAAAGTATGTAGATATCACAACGATCATACTAAAAAACGGAATCTTTTGCATATGACAAAAAAGTATTACTTCTTTCGTCCCATTTTATGAGATGTCAATGGTGTTTGACTAAGCACAAAATTTAAGAAAAAATATTTTTGATGTAAAACAAGGCATATAAATTTATGTGACTATACATCATCTTATTAATGAGGTGTATATATGTGGAGTCTACATTATATATAGAATGTCCAAGCGCTTTTTAAACCAACTTAGGTATCTTTTTTTGAGGACAGACTAAAGAGAAAAACTTAAATGCAACTGAACAAGATTTGGCCAACATCAAGTGACTATTTTAAGATGTTGGAATAATTACTGCGCGCTTGCAAGATATATCAACATTACATGTTCTATTTCTTCAATTACGGGTCAGGCAAACTTGTATATACTTTGATTATTTTATTGGGTATCTGCTATCTTTTGTTGGTGTAATTATCGCACAATTCTGCCCACCTAAACTTAAGTATAGATCAATATTACATGTTACCTCCTCCTTAATAGAATTTTCCAAAAACTTTTAGTCGAAAGTCTGCGTTATATATACGTTGCCCATAAGTAGTTGTAGTCCATTTTCTTTTGCAGAAGTATTTACACATAACTTACAATACTACAATTAGACTTCTAGATTTCAAAATTGGGGCAGATTTACCATATACATTAGAGGTTCACGTGAATTCAATATTTTTTTGTCAAATCTTGTATATGTATATTGAGAAATCCATTAAATCTATAGAAATATTTAATTGTGAACTTAGTTATTATTACCTATATATTATAAACTTTAAATTCTAAATCTGTCTATATTTCTAAAGCTTTTCAAACACACAGCCAGCCAGAGCCAATATTAAAGAACAAGTCAAGAATATCTATCGATATTTACTATTTCAAATATATTAGTAAGAAAAACTAGCAGTAACGCGGCATAGCAGCTATTAATGACCAAAAATAGCTTTTCCACTCATACTATCTACGTGTTTAAGTCCCTTAGCCATTTCCTATAAATTAAGTCCCTTAGCCATTTCCTTTTCCATCATCTTTATTTCTACTTTAGCCAATTCAGCTAAGCCAAAATCATTCTGAATTTCTTGATAGTTTACATCCACTAAATGAATACTCCAACTCAATCTTTCGCAGCTAAGGCTGCTATATTTTCTCTTCTTCTGCTTTCATGCATGCAATGCCATGCACAACTTTCCGCGACGTTCTATGATAATACTTGCCCTAATGCACTCAACACGATTCGTACCAGCGTCAGGCAAGCTATTTCAAGTGAACGTCGCATGGCTGCTTCGCTCATTCGCCTTCACTTTCATGACTGCTTTGTTCAGGTTAGTTGAAAGATTATTGGTAATGTATTTTTAACTTTCATGTATTTTAAAGTCAATTAATTAATGGTTGAAATGGTGTTATATATATTGGTCGTAAATTTAGGGCTGTGATGCTTCGATCTTACTTGATGAGACTCCTTCAATCGAAAGTGAGAAGACTGCGTTGCCAAATCTTGGGTCAGCAAGAGGTTTTGGAATCATAGAAGATGCAAAGAGAGAGGTGGAAAAGATTTGTCCCGGGGTGGTTTCATGTGCTGACATCCTAACTGTTGCAGCTCGCGATGCATCAGCTGCTGTAAGTTCATATAATTTTTTTCTTAGAAGGAGTGTGTGTTCGTGTGTGTATATATATACATATAGTCAAATCTCTCAATTACAGCATTGATCCCTATATAACATCAATTCACTATAAAATCCAAGTTTTTCTTGGAACTGATTATTATGCATGTTATGTTTAATATATGTCCTCTATAACAACACTTCACTAGAACACTAAAAAAACATCGAAATAAACGAGACTGTTATAGAAAAGTTTGATTTTATATATATATATATATATTCTAGACCACAATGAATGAAGCAAGATAGTTTTAATCAACTTTCTGTAAGTTAAATTAATACTATATATATAGATTTATACTATAACCAATTAATTGGTAATCCTAATGCAAGATTATTCTTGAAACAATAACCGGCTGGATTTACTGTTACTTTCCTATTTTCTAACCGGTATACATAGATTATATATACACATGGATTATATATGGTTATACAGATTATTATACATGAATTATACATATCTTATACTTCCCTCAAAAATTTTAATTTAGTTTAAGCGGTTGGATGGACGATTATTTAACTTAATTCTTTAAACTAATATCAGGTAGGGGGTCCATCATGGACAGTGAAACTCGGAAGAAGAGATTCAACAACTGCAAGTAAGACACTTGCTGAAACTGATCTCCCCGGTCCTTTTGATCCTCTTAATAGGCTTATTTCTAGCTTTGCAAGCAAAGGACTTAGCACAAGAGATATGGTCGCTTTGTCAGGTAATTATTCAGGATATTAACATTTATCATTATCATTTAGAATCCTCAGGGAAATCTTGGAGGAACTGGTAAAGTTGTCATGCATCATGTGACCAGGAAGTCACGGGTTCTAGCCGTGAAAAACAGCCTCTTGCAGAAATGCAGTGTAAAACTGTGTCCGATAGACTCTTGTGGTCCAACTCTTCCCCGGACCCACGCATAGCAGAAGCTTAGTGCATCGGGCTGCCCTTTATTTTCATTTAGAATCCGAACAAAAATAGAACCTTATATATTTGCTTTGATTTCCAGGGGCTCACACAATAGGCCAAGCACAATGTTTCCTTTTTCGTGATCGGATTTATAGCAATGGAACAGACATTGATGCTGGATTTGCAAGCACTAGAAGACGTCAATGTCCTCAAGAAGGAGAGAATGGAAATCTAGCACCACTTGATTTGGTTACACCAAATCAATTCGATAACAATTACTTCAAAAATCTCATCCAAAAGAAAGGTCTTCTTCAATCAGATCAAGTTCTTTTCAATGGAGGATCAACAGACAATATTGTTTCTGAATATAGTAACAGTGCTCGAGCTTTCTCGTCAGACTTTGCTGCTGCTATGATCAAAATGGGAGATATTAGTCCCCTAAGTGGTCAAAATGGGATCATAAGAAAAGTTTGTGGCAGTGTCAACTAGTTCTTAAATTCCACACTGTTTCTATGATTGGTTTTGTATTAATAAAGTATATTTGTATGTTTGATGAACTGAAGTGTAATCTCATTCATTCTATTTGTTTCTTTGATATGTAAAATTGACGTTGTTCTTGTGCAAATAAAAAAGTTTCATGTTACGTTTGGTGTAATGCTTCATTGTCTTTTTTTATTGTATTTTAAGCTTTACCTTTCTTAAGCATCTATACTTATCGATTTGTATACTTATTTCTCTTAAATAATGGAGTAGTCTAAGATTTGAAAATTCAATCTCAAAATTCGAGACTGATTGCCCATTTAGTACTATGTAATAGAACAATACTACTATGTAAAATGCAATATTTGACGAGTAAATGAATGAAGGATGAAATAGGTTCAGGGCTGCTAGCCAATAACACGAGCAAAATGTTCTGGTGATTCTACTCGAGCAGGTGCCTAAGTTCATTACAAAGGAGTATAATTAAGAAAAATATTATCTGGTGTTAACTGAAATTATATCATGAGACTGCTCATAAGTTATCCAGACATTCCAAACGAAAAAAAGGTACTGTAGTAATCTATTCACCTGTGCGCTAACTAGTATGATGTCTTTGGGGACTACTATTGTTTACCCGTAAAACGGTACAGTTTATACGTGGTTTTTTGACAAATGAATGAATTTGATCCTAAAATAATAAAATAATCGAAGAATTATGCAATACTTAGCCTTAAGATGTAGACGAAACAGTAGAAGCAACAGTTCTGGGAACAAGGTTTCCGGGCACAAAAACAATGAAATCAAAAAGCAAGAAAATAGGATTGTATTAAGCTTTGTAATAGAATGTAGTGTAAGTTTGTATAGAATTCGTGTGCTTTACAATGATAACTGAACTCACTATTATAGTTATGTCTAGGGAAGGAAGTCCTAGGATCGTGCCCTTTTTTAATGTCAATTATGAGGGTCATTGATGAAGATGTAACAGTGAGCATAAATGCCAAAGTGAGCGGAGAGCTTGACTCCATGATTGCGGAGTTTTGCCTCTGCTGCCAAGTGTGTTTCGCACAAATAAATCCTTCTGTGTGGAGGACAGTTGCTTGCCTTCGGTGTTTGTGCCAGTAGACTAGAGAAGAGCTAATCTTAGCTCATATGATGAATCTCTATTCTCCCAAAATCTTCCACGGGGGAATGATAAACCTCTGCAAGCATGGCCACCATGCTCTATTGTCTAGCATGGATGATGACAACGATCATGGGTGGATAGAACGATTCTGTCATGATCCATACCGATGGGCCACGACGGGCACCCGGTACCTCCATAACGTATCTTTTCATGTCATACTATCATAGATAACTGAGTCGGAAGGCTGCTGTGAGATAAGTAGAACACAACATGTGATACCAACTAATACACAAGACATGCGGGCCCAGAAGAGCAAAATAGCCACTCGTACACTAAACATAGGCCGACAAGGCCATACAATCTTTTACGTATATGACATCTGTCTACAAGCCTCTAAGAATACATAATTTTTATAAAGGTCGGGACAGAGTCCCGCCATACACAACAGTACACATCTAAATCATACTAACCAAACAAGCAACTTCGAAGCAAATAGAGCGCACCAACATCTTCCGCTGAGCTGATAGCCGACTTGGAGGGCTCTCGACTTATCTATCGGGACCTGCGGGCATGAAACGCAGTGTCCCCAGGCAAAAGAGACGTCAGTACGAATAATGTACCGAGTATGTAAGGCACATAAATAAGTACATAACAGAAATGGATGAAATATAGAGTAAATGACTCAACCTGTAAGTCTGGAAAAATTTGTAAATCATGAAATACTTATAGTGTCATGTATATGCATATAAATGTCATGTCGTGCATAGGTACATGTTTTATAACATCATCAGCCTCTAAGGGTATCCCATCATATCATCTCCACCACTGTGGGCAAAATCATCAATGTATACCAGCTGATCAGGTGGTGTGTATATAACGCTGTAACCTTTTCCCATACCCCATATACATATAATATATATATATATATATATATATATACATATATACGCGTATATAACGCTATCTAGTTATGGGTCAATGTACATGTATAAATGAATGCAATGCATGAAAAGTATGGCAATACAATCTTTCGGAATGTCATAAGACCATTATGCCTTTGAGTAATATCATGAAGTAAACTTTTTTCAACTTACATATTTTTTTGAGACCCATGAACAGATGATAAAATAATAAGACACATGGAAATTCAAGAACATAGGCACCTCTAATTCTTCTATGAATAGAGTCATTTATGGAAGTTATGCATTTTCTCATTTCGTTTGTGTCGTATAGATCATGCCAAAAGAAAGATGGCGCCTCTCGTGAAGACAAGTCCAGCCGACACACACACCTAATTCATTTTAAGCAATTAAAATAATACAAATTAAGTCTTTAACATAATAAAAATCCCAAAATAAAGGTGAATAATACAATTTGCGGAATAGACATAGCCCAACATCGGGTGTCACCAGTCATGATCATCTATCATAAAACTCCAAGTCTGAAAGAGCCTACACAAACTATTGCATAACTAGGACAAGGGAAATATAAGAAGGAGAGACACTAGGCTGCGAACGCCAAGCAACTACTTAGTGAACTCCGAAGTCTACTGGAAGCTCTCAACCCTCTCAAGCAGGACCTGAAGTGCTTAAATCTGCACACGGGGTGCAGGAAGTAAAGTGAGTAATCCAAATCAGTGAGTAATAATAATAAGTGAAGACTGAGCGATAAGAAATCACGTAAAGGCAATTCAACATGCTATAAAGAAGCAGTATAAAGCCAGTAAAAGCAATGATACTGTGAAAACATATAAAGTCACCTTAGTTCAGTTTAAGCTTTTTAAGAATACCTTTTTAACAGTTAAACAAGTAAATGACATGTAGCTAGAAAAGATAAACACATAAAGAACCGCCCCTCGGGCACAATACCAAAAGAATTAGCCCCTCGGGCAACACATGGAACAACACCAGCCCATCGGGCTATATCTCATATCACAATGGGTACCCGTGCTCACTAGGGGTGTGCAGATTCCGGGAGGGGCCCCTTACGACTCAAGCACAATATCAAGCCATCTCGTGGCATAATCAATAGGTTCTCGGCCTCATATCAAGCCACCTTGTGGTGTAAAACTCAGGCCCTCGGCCTCATAATCATAAAGTAGTGTATCCTCACAACACAGACCCTCAGCCTTACTCAGTCAGAATCTCATAAGCCACTCGAGCAACAGTAAAACATGATGCTCAACCCAAATTATCATTTAAAATATCATTTAATGTATTAAAAATAGAGTAAACATGGCTGAGTTATGAAAACAGTAGAGTATAGCATGACTGAGTACAAGTATAAAGTCCAAACAGTGAGAAAATATTAGTAAAAATCCTCTAAGGGTCCAAATAGTTGGCACGAGGCCCAAATATGGCATTCCACCCAAAAAAATAATGATAGAAAACAGTTTTCAATCAAATACGCGGTAAAACAGTCATTCGAGATGGACTAAGTCACAATCCCCAATGGTGCATGACCCCACGCTCGTTATCTAGCGTGTGCGTCACCTTAATATAGCACAACGATATGTAATCCGGGGTTTCATACCCTCAGGACAACATTTAAAATCATTACTCACCTCAATCCGGTCCAAACTCTACCCGCGACGCCTTTGCCCCTCGAATCGGCCTCAACTCACGTCGAATCTATCCAAATTCAGAATTAAGACGTCAAAATATGCTAAAGGAATGAAGCCCATGCAAAAATAATCAATTTACAACATAAATCCCGAAATTAACCAAAACCCGACCCCCGGGCCCACATCTCGACCACAAATAACCCCTCAAATCCTCAAGTCAAGGTCTCCAATACCAAGCCCTAGATTCCAAATTTGTAACTCTTAATTTCCATTAATCTTAGGCCAAATCAGTGAAATAATGCCATAAGATTGATTATTAGATTCAAAGATCTTACCTCCAGACGATATCCCTTGATTCCCTTTCAAAATCTCCCAAAAAACTCCAAAACTAACTTAAAATGGTGAAGAACAACTCAAAAATCGCGAAGGAATGATTTTATACCTTCTGGTCCAGGCTTTTCGCACCTGCAGTCCAGATACCGCTTTTGCGGTCCAAAACGCCGCGTCTGCGGTCCTCACTTAAATCCTCGATTCTGCATATGCGATGCACACTCCGCACATGCGCCATCGCAGGTGTGGTTCCTCAACCGCTTCTGCGGTTCCTGCCTCCCTAGGCTCCTTCCGCTTCTGCGACTCCAAACTCGCTTCTGCGAGACCACACCTGCGGTCCCCTAGATGCAGGTGCGGTTATGACAGCAATGGCACATCTTCAGCTTCCAAAACCAAACCAAATTCTTCCGCCAACCATCCGAAATCACCCCGAGGCCCTCGGAACCTCAACCACAAGCACAAACACATCATATACCATTATTCTAACTTGTACCAATCTTCAAAACATCTCAAACAACATCGAATCAACCAAAACACATCGAATTCAAGCCTAAGGTTCCAAAAATCTTTTAAATTACGCTTTTGATCAAAAAGTCTACCAAACCACGTTCGAATGACCTGAAATTTTGCACACACATCCCAAATGACACAATGGACATATTGCAACTCCCGAAATTCCATTCCGACTCCTATATCAAAATCTCACCTATCAACCGGAAAACGCCAAAATACCATTTTCGCCAATTCAAGCCTAAATCCACTCCGAACCTCCAAAACGCATTCCGATCACGCTCCTAAGTCTCAAATCACCTCCCGAAGCTATCCGAACCATTGGAACTCACATACGAACCCTCTAACACATAAGTCATCATCCAGTTGACCTTTCTAACTTAAGCTTTATCAAAAGAGACTAAGTGTCTCAAACCTTACCAAAACCTTTCCGAACCCGAGCCAACCAAACTGATCGCACATAGAACCGATAAACAAATCAATAAGAAGCAGAAATGGGGGAAACGAAGCGGCAACTCATGAAATGACCGATCGGGTCGTTACATCCTCTCCCTCTTAAACAAACGTTCGTCCTCAAACGAGTCAATAAACATACTTGAAGCCTTAAACAGGTGAGGATATCTGCTCTGCATCTCCCGCTCGATCTCCCAGGTAGCCTCCTCCA
Organism: Nicotiana sylvestris; assembly: GCF_000393655.2. Taxonomy (NCBI): domain Eukaryota; kingdom Viridiplantae; phylum Streptophyta; class Magnoliopsida; order Solanales; family Solanaceae; genus Nicotiana; species Nicotiana sylvestris. The sequence continues at coordinate 19,380,361 of NC_091060.1, read as the reverse complement.
TGGGCCGACCTCTCCACTGCACCTTCACTGAAGCAATATCCTTAGACCTCAACTTTCGAACCTAACGCTCCAAAATAGTTACTGGCTCCACATCATAAGTCAAATCATCATCTAACTGAACCGTGTTGAAATCCAGAACATGAGACGGATCCCCAATATACTTCCGGAGCATAAAAACATGAAATACCGGATGCACACTCGATAAGTTGGGTGGCAAAGCAAGCTCATAAGCCACCTCCCCAATCCTCCGAAGCACCTCAAAAGGCCCAATGAACCGAGGACTCAATTTACCCTTCTTTCTAAATCTCATAACACCCTTCATGGGTGAAACCTTCAACAGAACCTTCTCACCAACCATGTAGAACACATCCCGAACCTTCCTGTCAGCATAACTCTTTTGTCTCGACTGCGCTGTACAAAGCCTCTCCTGAATCACCTTCACCTTTTCTAAAGCATCCTGCACCAAGTCTGTCCCCAATAGCCTAGCCTCACCCAGCTCAAAACAACCAACTGAAGATCTACACCACCTCCCATACAAAGCCTCATATAGAGCCATCTGAATACTCGACTGGTAGCTGTTGTTATAAGCAAACTCTGCGAGCGGTAGAAATTGATCCCATAACCCTTTGAAATCATTGACACAAGTGCACAACATGTTTTCCAATATCTGAATAGTGCGTTCGGACTGCCCGTCCATCTGAGGGTGAAAAGCTGTGCTCAACTCAAAGTCCGTGGGAGTTCAACTACAAAGTCCATAGTGATCCTCTCTTATTTCCACTCTGGAATATCCATCTGCTGAAGCAAGCCACCCGATCTCTGATGCTCATATTTCACCTGCTGACAATTGAGACACCAAGCTACAAATCTCATAATGTCTTTCTTCATTCTTCTCCACTAATTATGCTATCTCAGATCCTGATGCATCTTTGCGGTATGCGGATGAATGGAATACCGCGAGCTATGGGCCTCCTCCAGAATCAACTCCTGAAGCCCATCTATATTGGGCACACATATCCGGCCCTGCATCTTCAACACCCCATCATCACCAATAGTCACATCTCTGGCATCATCGTGTTGAACTCTATCCTTAAGGACAAGCAAATGAGGATCATCATACTGGCGCTCTCTGATGCGATTATATAAGGAAGACCGAGAAATCATACAAGCCAATACCCGACTAGGCTCCGAAATATCCAACCTCTTGAACCGATTGGCTAAGGTCTGAACATCAACTGCAAGAGGTCTCTCCCCAACTGGAATATATGTCAAGCTCTACATACTTACCGCCTTTCAGCTCAAAGCATCGGCCACCACATTGGCCTTCCCCGGATGGTACAATATAGTGATATCATAATCCTTTAGCAACTATAACCATCTCTGTCGCCTCAAATTGAGATCCTTCTGCTTGAACAAGTGCTGGAGGCTACGATGATCAGTAAACACCTCACAAGACACACCATACAAATAATGCCTCCAAATCTTTAGTATGTGAACAATGGCAGCCAACTCCAAATCATGAACAGGGTAGTTCTTCTCATGGGGATTCAACTAACGAGAAGCATAAGCAATAACTCTACCCTCCTGCATCAACACACACCCAATACCAACTCTCGAAGCATCACAATACATAGTATATGAACCTGAAGTTGATGGCAAAACTAATACTGGAGCTGTGGTCAAGGCTGTCTTGAGCTTCTGAAAGCTCTCGTCACACTTATCCGACCATACAAATGAAGCACCCTTCTGAGTCAACTTGGTCAAGGGTGATGCGATAGATGAAAATTCCTGAACAAACCGGTTGTAATAACCCGTTAAACCAAGAAAGCTATGAATCTCTATGGTTGAGGACGGTCTGGGCCAACTCTGAACCACCTCTATCTTCTTCGGTTCAACCTGAATACCCTCACTGGACACCACGTGCCCCAAGAAAACCACTGAACTAAGCCAAAACTCACACTTGGAGAACTTTACATAAAGCTTATCCTCCCTCAATCTCTGCAACACAACTCTCAAATACTCCGCGTATTCCTCCTAACTATGCGAGTATACTAGAATATCATCAATGAAAACTATGACAAACGAGTCGAGATAAGGCCAGAACACATTGTTTATCAAATGCATGAACGCTGCGGGGGCATTGGTCAGCTCAAAAAACATCACTAAGAACTCATAATGACCATATCGGGTCCTGAAAGCTGTCTTAAGAATATCCGAGTTCCTGATCTTCAGCTAGTGATAACCTGAACGGAGATCAATTTTGGAGAACACTCTCGCTCCCTGAAGCTGGTCGAATATATCATCAATGCGAGGCAAAGAATACTTATTCTTAATTGTTACTCTGTTCAACTGCCTATAATTAATGAACATCCTCATCGTGTCATCCTTATTCTTCACAAATAGAACCGGCGCACCCTAAGGCGACACACTAGGCCAAATGAACCCCTTATCAAGGAGTTCCTGAAGCTACTCCTTTAACTCCTTCAACTCCGTTGGTGCCATACAATACGGCAAAATAGAAATAGGCTGAGTGCCTAGCACCAGGTCAATACCAAAATCAATATCCATGTCCGGTAGCATGCCCGACAGGTCTGCAGAAAACACATTGGGAAAATCCCTCACAACTGGAACAGAATCAATACTGGGAGTCTCTGCACCGACATCCCTCATAATGGCTAGATACGAAATACAACCCTTCCCAACCATACACTGGGCCTTCAAGAATGAGATTACCCTACTGGGAACATAATCAGTCAAACCTCGCCACTCAATCTTTGGCACACCCGGTATAGCCAATGTCACTGTCTTAACATGACATTCCAGAATAGCACGACATGGAGATAGCCAATCCATGCCCAAAATAACATCAAAATCCATCATACACAATAATAAAAGATCTACCTCCAGACCCCCAATAGTCACCACACACGACCGGTACACACCGTCTACAACAACAGTATCGCCCACCGGAGTAGATATATGAACAGGTGAAACAAGAGACTTACGGGGCGTATCCAAATAACGAGCAAAGTATAATGACACATAAGAATAAATGGAACCGGGATCAAATAATACAGATGCATCTCTATGGCAGACTGAGACAATACCTGTAATAACAACATCGAAAGCAATAACATCGGGTCTAGTTAGAAGTGCAAAAAAACGGGCCTGACCACTACCTGATCGACCTCCCCCTCTAGGGCGACCCCTAGCTGACTGACCTCCACCCCTAGCTACCTGGGTGGGTGGTGGTGAAGTAATTGGCATTGAAGCCGATGGCTGACTCCTCTGCTGAGATGAACCCGCAAGGCGACGAGGATATGCCTTTACATATGACCCATCTCTCCACTCTCACAACAACTCTCGGGTGCTGGAGATGGGGATTGAAGGAACCCCTAGCACCGGAATGACCAGCAGATGCACCTGGCATAGAAGAGCCCTGAACTGATGGAGCACAAGACGAACTCTGAGCTGGAAGGGCACTAAGTGATGACTGGCCCTAATGAGAACTGTGAGAACCATGACCCGATGACGCCCCATGATAACCTGGGCGAGCTGGTTGAGCATGCCTGAATGGACGGCCTCTGCCGTGCTGAAACTGATCTTTCGAAGGAGCACCACTATAACTACCAGATCCTCGAGGCCTCTTGGCCTCCCTCTCATCTCTCTCCTGGCGACGAGCTGACTCAATCTCATGAGAAATGTCAACAACCTCCTCAAAAGTAGCACCAGACACCATCTCCTTATTCATAAGAATACGAAGTCGATAAGTGAGGCCATCCACAAACCTCATAATCCTCTCTCTATCTGTCAGAACCAACCAAATAGCATGACGAGCTAACTCAGAGAACCTCATCTCATACTGTGTCACAGTCATCTCTCCCTGACGCAACCATGCAAACTGCCTACGCAGCTCCTCTCTGCAAGACTGCGGCATATACTTCTCCAGAAGGAGAACGGGGAACTGCTGCCAGGTAACGGGTGCTACACCAACAGGCCTACGCCTCTCATAAGCCTCCCACCAAGTGAAGGCAGCTCCAGAAAACTGAAAAGTAGTGAAAGCGACCCCGTTGGTCTTCAGAATACCCGTTGTGCGAAGAATTTGCTGACACGTGTCCAAGAAACCCTGGGCATCCTCGCCATTTGTACCACTGAAAGTCAAAGGCTGAAGTCTACCAAACCTCTCCAACCTACATTGCTCATCCTCTGGCATGGCAGGAGCTACATAGTCCTGAGCAGCTGCAACCGGTTGGGCTGGAAGTGCCCCCGGTGTCTGAAGTTCCTGCACGACCTACTCAGGTGTGCGAGCGGTGGGAGTTTGAGTGCCTCCCCTGGCCTGAGAAGTAGATACAGTTGTAGTAACTGAGACCACCTGAGCTAGGCCAATGCATACTAATAAAATCTGAGCCAAGGCCTCCTGAAGACCCGAAATCACAATGGGCACAGCTGGTGCTGCTGGAGCATCCACAACTGGGACCTGATCCTGAACTGGGGCGACTGGTGGATCTGTAGGTGCTGCCCTAGCTGCTGTGCGGGCCACACCCCTGCCCCTACCGCAACCACGACCGCATCATCGGCCTCTAGTGGCCACAACTGGTGGTACTTATGGTCGTCCATCCTGACCAGTAGCGCGTGTCCTCACCATCTGTGAAAGAATAAAATAACAGAAGTTTAGTACTCGGATCAATAGATTCGAACAACAAGAATTTCAAGAATATGAAGTTTTTCCTAAAGGTTTTGCAGCCTCTCGAGGATAAATACAGACGTCTCCGTAACGATCCGTGAGACTCTACTAAACCTACTCGTGACTCGTGAGACCTATGTAACCTAAATTCTGATACCAACTTGTCACGACCCTAAACCCGGACCCGGTCGTGATGGCGCCTCTTATGAAGACAAAGCTAGCCGACACACACACCCAATTTATTTTAAGCAATTAAAAGAATACAAATTAAGTCTTTAACATAATAAAAATCCCAAAATAAAGATGAATAATACAATATGCAAAATAGACATAGCCCGACATCGGGGTGTCACCAGTCATGAGCATCTATCATAAAACTATAAGTTTGAAAGAGTCTACACAAACTATTGCATAACTAGGACAAGGGAAAGAAATAATGATAAGAGGAGAGACACTCGACTGCGAACGGCGAGCAGCTACCTAGTGAACTCCAAAGTCTGTTGGAAGCTCTCAACCCTCGCAAGCAGGACCTGAAATGCCTGAATCTGCACACGGGGTGCAGGGAGTAAAGTAAGTACTCCAACTTAGTGAATAATAATAATAAATAAAGACTGAGCGATAAGAAATCACGTAAAGGCACATCAACATGCTATAAAGAAGCAATATAAAGCCAGTAAAAGCAATGATACAGTAAAAAACATATAAAGTCACCTTAGTTCAGTTTAAGCTTCTTAAAAAACCTTTTTAACAATTAAACAAGTAAATGACAGGCAGCTAGAAAAGATAAACATATAAACAACTGCCCCACAATACCAACAGAATCAGCTCCTCGGGCAACACATGGAACAACACCAGCCCCTCGGGCTATATCTCATATCACAATGGGTACCCGCGCTCACTGGGGATGTGTAGACTCCGAGAGGGCCCCCTTACGACCCAAGCGCATTATCAAGCCATCTCGTGGCATAATCAATATGCTCTCAGGCTTATATCAAGCCACCCCGTGGCGTACAACTCAGGCCCTCGGCCTCATAATCATAAATCAGTGTATCCTCACAACACAGTCTCTCAGCCTTACATAGTCAGAATCTCATAAGCCACTAAGGCAATAGTAAAACATGATGCTCAGCCAAAATTATCATTTAAAATATTATTTAATATATTAAAAACAGAGTAAACATGGCTGAGTTATGAAAACAGTAGAGTATAGCATGACTGAGTAGAAGTATAAAGTCCAAACAGTGAGGAAATATCAGTAAAAATCCCCTAAGGGTCCAAATTGTTGGCATGAGGCCCAAATATGGCATTCCGCCCAAAACATGATGATAACAAATAGTTTTCAATTAAATACGCGGTAAAACAGTCATTCAGGACGGACTAAGTCACAATCCCCAACGGTGCACGACCCCACGCTCGTCATCTAGCGTGTGCGTCACCTTAATATAGCACAACTGTAGACATGTGATTTTTGACCCTCCCCAAGATCTTTTATATATTAGCGTAAAATATTTAATTTAGGCATAATATAGATATTTTAAGTAATTTTGACTCTTTTACTTTATTTTAGTACAAGAAAACAAAAAATTACAACAAAATAATAATAATAATAATATAATAATAAGTTCATTAATATTTGTAGTCATTTTTAATCTAAAAAAATATATATAAAAATAGTATCGTTAATATAATGTTTGAAAATACAAAAAATAGATTTGTTTTAATGGTTAGTTTTGTTTTAATAAACTATTTTAATAGTAGGACTAATTAATAAATGGGCGCGTATTTTTAATCTCATTCGCGGCAAAAGAATAGAGCTTGGGCTCGAGCAACCCATCTTTAGGCCTAATTTTGGACCTAGCCCACAAGTGTCAAGCCCATAATTCCTAGGCCCATACCTCTTAACCTAAAACCCTACAACCTAGACTCTATACTATAAAAAGAAGACTAAAGAATAAGAAAAGGGAAGGAAGAACGAGCTGGGAAAAAAACGCAGCAAGAAGCCGAAGGAGAAGAGCTGAAGAAGAAGCTGACATAGCTGCAATAGACGGACCTCCTTCCCCTTCACGCCTTCATCTTCCATCTTCAAAACCAACCCTAACTATTTTTCCTTCTTCAACCTTGAACCTAAGACAATAATGGCGTAAAGACCCTAGCACCCAAAAGAACTCCATGTGAGTCGTCCTTCCTCACCCAAACGACTCCTCGATTCTTCTTCTCCTCACCAGCGGCGAGCTCGCTGTTACACCCCAAACAACGACCCAACCATCCTTTTCATCTTCCTTGCAGCAACTCTCCTTCAAAAACCTCCATTAACGCCAGCTGCAAATCAACGACAGGACAACCATGAACACCATGGCCATCGTTGCTCCTTCTTTTTCCTGTTAGACAAAGCTCGCCAAAACCCTTGAACACCAGTTGCTGATCTCTTCATCTTCCTCCTCCATCAGCTCGCTGGAAAACGAACTGAAACCACCACCAAAACCTCGCCTAGACATTACTGCTTCGTCTTTCTTTCGCCCATTAAACATTAGAACTTGGCTCGATTCAAAAATCAGTCCAGCGACCTATCCTAATGGGAAATTATCTGCACTTGGGGCTGTGTCGAGATCTGTCAAGTTGAAGCTTGTTGCTTGGAGCTTCGATCAGAAGTTCCCGTTCGAGGTTTTCCGACAAGGTCGATGTTGAGGGTTGGTCCTTGGTCCTATCCGTTTCTGTTTGTTCCGGTTATTAAAAATCAAGTTTAGATGAGGGAAAGTTACGTTGAAGTTCAAAGATGCAATACAGAATTGTATGGTAATTTTCTGTTCATGCCTTTTGATTCATTTTTATTTTATATTATTTTTGTTCATTTGGTACCCTTTGATTAAGTTCTATTAGTGTTCTATAATTTAGTTTGGCGTTAATTTATTCATTTGGTGCTAGCTAATGGAGGAGACTATGAGCATTCATTTGCTTAGTTTCATTTGGACAAGATTAGTGTTAGTATTTGTCGTTATTATTCCAGAATATTCATTTGCTTAGTTTCTTTTATTAAATTTTTGGTAAATTATGAGGATTTAGTTGTAAAAGGCTGTAAGGTTTGGTATTATTAAAGGTATTGAAAAATGGCTCCTTTAATTATATTGGGGTTTGCCATGCCGACAAGAGCTATAATCTATGGCCTTCGCTTAATTAATTTTAATCCTTGAGAAATCGAGGTGTCATTTAGTTGAAATTTCATGGCCCTCGCAAAGTGCAAACGCGTAGTTGTTTTAAACGCGCTCTTAATAGAATTACCTTCTTAAACTCGGGTGCGCATTGATGTGACCCAAATCCAAATCTCGATGAAGTCGAAATGTGTTGACAATCACGGGCGCAGTGATTGCCACGGGGTTCGAAATGCGTTTTCACGACATCGTAATTCATATAAAATAAATAATGATAGAAAAGAGGTTCACAAATTGAGACGAGCCTCACCGCACAAAAATAAATAAATGTGGGGCCCTCAATAAATAATTATTGAAATAATTAAAATTTGGGATGGCCGTTTAGCGACCTTCATGGCTTTTCCCCAAAATAATACTACGTTAGCATCTCTAGGCACGATTTAATTAAATTACTTTCTTAAACTCGGGTGCGCATTGATGCGACCCAAATCCAAATCTCGATGAAGGCGAAATGTGTCAACAACCACGGGTGTATCGATTGCGACGTAGTTCGAAACGCATTTTCACGACGTCGTAATTTTTTTAAAATAAATAATTATAAAAAGCGGTTTACGAATAAACAGCACATAAGCTAGCATGTATTAAAATCAGATAAAATCAAATACAACAGTTAAGCGACCGTGCTAGAACCACGGAGCCCGGGAATGCCTAACACCTTCTCCCTGGTTAACAGAATTCCTTACTCGGATTTCTGGTTCGCAGACTGTAACAGAGTCATAAATTTCCTCGGTTCGGGATTCAATCGGTGACTTGGGACACCATTAATCTCTCAAGTGGCGACTCTGAATAATTAATAATTAAATTCCGTTCTAATTGTCCTTTAATTGGAAAAACTCCTTTGTGCTCTCGCGAGGGTACATGTAGAAAAAGAAGGTGTGACAACAACAATGAGTAATCCGGGGTTTCATACCCTCAGGACAACATTTAAAATCATTACTCACCTCAATCCGGTCCAAACTCTAGCCCGTGACGCCTTTGCCCCTCGAATCAGCCTCAACTCACGTCGATTCTATCCAAAATTAGAATCACGACGTTAGAATATGCTAAGGGAATGAAGCCCATGCAAAAATAATCAATTTACAACATAAATCTAGAAATTAACAAAAACCCGACCCCCGGGCCCACATCTCAGAATTCGATAAAATTTACATCAATAGATTCCTTATCTCTCCACGAGTTTGTACATATCAAAAGTCCCAAAATCCGACCACAAATAACCCCTCAAATCCTCAAGTCAAGGTCTCTAATACCAAGCCCTAGTTTCCCAATTTTTATCCCTTAATTTCCATTAATATTAGGCCAAATCAGTGAAATAATGCCATAGGATCGATTATTAGACTCAAAGAGCTTACCTCCAGACGATATCCCTTGATTCCCTCTTCAAATTCTCCCAAAAATCTCCAAAACCGACTTGAAATGGTGAAGAACAACTCAAAAATCGTGAAGGAATGCTTTTATACCTTCTGGTCCAGGCTTTTCGCACCTGCGGACAAGATATCGCTTCTGCGGTCCAAGACGCCGCATTTGCGGTCCTCACTTAAATCCTCGATTCCGCATCTGCGATGCACACTCTGCACCTGCGCCATCGCAGGTGCGGTTCCTCAACCGCTTCTGCAGTTCCTGCCTCCCTAGGCTCCTTCCGCTTCTACGACTCCAATCTCGCTTTTGCGAGACCGCACCTGCGGTCCCCTAGCTGCGGTCCCCTAGCTGCAGGTGTGGTTATGACAGCAATGGCACATCTTCAGCTGCCAAAACCAAACCAAATTCTTCTGCCAACCATCCGAAATCACCCCGAGGCCCCTGAGACCTCAGCCAAAAGCACAAACACATCATATACCACTATTCTAACCTATACCAATCTTCAAAACACCACAAACAACATCAAATCAACCAAAACACATCAAATTCAAGCCTAAGGTTCCAAAAATCTTTCGAATTACGCTTTTGATCAAAACTTCTACCAAACCACGTCCGAATGACCTGAAGTTTTGCACACACATCGCAAATGACACAACGGACCTACTGCAACTCTCGAAATTCTATTCCGACCCCTATATCAAAATCTCACCTATAAACCGGAAAACGTCAAAATACCATTTTTGCCAATTCAAGCCTAAATCCACTCCGAACCTCTAAAACGCATTCCGATCACGCTCCTAAGTCTCAAATCACCTTCTGAAGCTATCCGAACCATCGGAATTCACATTCGAACCCTCTAACACATAAGTCAACGTCCAGTTGATTTTTCCAACTTAAGCTTCATCAAAAGAGACTAAGTGTCTCAAATCTTACCAAAACCTTTCCAAACTTGAGCCAACTAACCCGATCGCACATAGAACCTATAAACAAAGCAATAAGAAGTAGAAATGGGGAAACAGAGCAGTAACTCATGAAACGACCGGCCGGGTCGTTACACTTAACATACTTGAGTCGAGTCTCTTGAGAAAGATTACACTGTACTCCCTTAATATTGCAAAATCTCACGTTAATTTGAATTGTTGAAGGTCTTGGGCATTGCTTAGATGATATATAATATACAGATGTATATTGGAGAAATGATTTAACGTTAGTGTTTTTGGAAGGAGAGCTTGCTGAACTTTTTCTTAAGATATGTAGGGAATGATTTTTGGATTTTAATAGTAATGAAAGCTTGCTGAACTCTGTCCTTAAGAGATGTAGGAAATGATCTTTGATTTTGAAATGTTATTCTTTACCTTAAGTGGGCCATATTGCAAGCTTAGTGTCACTTTAAGGTGTGACACCTTTCAAGCCAATATTATGAGTCATTTATTTTGAATACGGAGCTGCCACATCATACTATTTAATGTTTATCCAATATATATCCCCAATTAATTAGGTAATGTCCCGTTACCTGGTAATTAACTAATTACCTACATAATTAAGAATTATCTCAGCTTACTTAAAATACTACTCGCTTTTAACATACCTTGTACACCTTATTATCATGGTCATGTAGTACATTGTATGGCAACAGTCCATAAATATCGAGTATTAACGCTCGGCCCGTATTTTATCCCAACATACCAAACTTGTACGAAAATTCATTTTCTTTGACTTGCTTTCCTCTCATCTTTACGAATTTACTCATCACTTGTGAAATAGCATAATTCTTATAATCTTCGAATAAGCTTTTCATTAGACTGATGTCAATTACCTTACGATAAATTAAACATACAATACTACAGGGTGCAACATCGCCGCAATTTAATACTGCGAAGCGTAACATAACTGTAATGTAATACTGCAAGGCATAACATCATCGTAATATAATACTACGGGATGTAATATCGACATAATATTGCGGGGCATAACATCATTCCTCCCTTTTTAATATTCGTCCTCGAAAGTTGACTGATGCTCTAATCATTTTCATAATTTATAGCTCTTGTGAATACCTTAATGCTCTCCTTGCTATTTAGGCAATTGTTCTATGAATAAATCCAAAGGCTAGGGCATTCCCCTCTTTAGGCCTCTTTCTCACGCCACAACTTGTGGCCAAAATCCTTCCAATCTCGTAATTGTTGCTACCTTCTTTCATGCAACCTGTACGACTCTAACCTTATAAGTACGCCTATGCGATCCTGTCTCCTTTTTCCTTTAGCTTTTAGCCAATCTTTAGGCCTCACTTTGTGAACATATACAGAGCTTGGTGAGATGTCCCTCTAGGCATCTATAAGTATACTGAAGTTCTTCACTTGGTACTTTGTCGAACTTACGAATATTGTTATACCTTATTTCATAGATCTGCTTATCCATTCGTATGACTTTACTGCATCTAGGTAGGTCATACTATACCATAACTCTTACTTCGATTTATCATTACTGAGTTCTGCAACCAACTCCAGGTTACTCTCGTTGCTTATCCTTAAGACTGATGGTCTAATCTCATCTCATACTGCTGAACTTTTATCCATCTATTATTGATTCACCTTAATGTTGATCCATCATCTACCACTGATAACTTGATCTCTTATGTAACACCATTGCTAGGGCTCGTGTCTCATCGGGGACATCCATAATAATTAGATTTATCCACCTAGGGGTGATACTATACTTCCATAACCGTACTTTATAGCATCCCAATGTAACTCACCTTATATGGGTATTTTAGCCCCTTACAATTCATGAAATATTCTTCAAGTCATTACTCAATCGAAGGCCCAAATGTCATCCTTTATCTATTACAATTACGCCCGTATTCCATTACCAGGGTAGTATTCTATTTCTTCTAAATGCTATTACTCTTAGACTCCTTTGAGTTTATTCAGGCTATACTGAACTTTCTATAACTTAGATAAACCATTAGCTCTCTTGTTTTCATAGACTTAATCCCGAGGACTTATCCATTCTCGTCACCTTCTCACTTGCCTTTCCTTATCCTTACTCCTGTCTTCCAAAAACCTTGTCACTCTACCGTACTTTAGCTTGCGACCTACACATATTTATTTATACTTGTTCGCAACCTTCCTTCAAATTGATTGCACCATAGATTTCCTTATGTTATTCTGGAACATCAAGCGAGACATCACATCATCTCTAACTCTTCTTTACTCTCTTGACTAGATCTCTTGGTACTTAATAATCATAGACTGGAAAGTACTCCATTTACGACGTTGCTATCATTCCTGGATATTGAATCCTAGTGCTTCTAGCCTTCTATCCGAAGCATGGACTATTCACGATTTTCTGCCTTTGAGTATCTTGTACATTGTTCACTTTTACCTTACTTAACTTAAAATATTGCATCATATATTTTATCTCTTTCATGACCTCCCTTCCACATAGGTATAATTCATGTCCATAACTTGAAGCTCTATTATAATACATGCACCTCTGGTGCATACACAATTCGGTGGGAGCTTCGTACTAACTTTTTATGAGGCTGGTACTACCGGCTTTACCGTAGGGCCATTATAAAATATAGTTGTTGTACAATTCCTTTTGCACCTCTGATATTAAGAGTGATCCTGTAATATTTTGAATCATGATTTCTATAATTTTCTAGATCCAATAATCAAATTCCTAATTTACTTCGTTGATGTAACTCTTTAGTTTCCTTCTTCTTCTGATCAGCCTTTATGTAGGCTTAAGCTACCTCCCGATTTGCGGTTCATGGTATTAGTTATTACGTTTAGCCTTTTTAGGGATGCTGAGGAATATCCATGATACAATCCTTTAATAATTCAATCCTTCGTCTATGACCTGAGCTCATTTCTTTCTTTTAACTTATACCAGAATCTTCTACGGTTGTATATGTTGCATGTATAAAACTCCAAACTCTTAAGTGTGTTCATAACGTTACTAACTTTGGATCATGAATTGAATAATTCTTTTTGTTCCATCTCGGCTTTCTTCAAACGTAAGCAATTACTTTTCCTGGTTTTTCTGCCCCCTTTTTGCGTGCATACTTAGCTTCCCGGGAAAGCTTTTCTGTCGAGGTAACCCAACTCAATGAAGTACTTAAGCACCGAGCGGCTTCCCTCATTGTTGAGAAAACTTACGCTATGTACATCATGAGGAGAAAAACCTTGGAAGAGGCCAAAGTTGGTATCATTGATTTTGATGCCGAAATTTCTAAGGCCCATGAGCTTGAGTTAGCTGCTAAAAGTGGACTTCCAGCGAGATCTGATGCTCTTGGTCCTTCTGGTTCCTGTTTCGAGTTTTCGAAAACTGAAGAAGAATCGGAGGATGATGATGCCGAAGGCCAAACTGGCGAAAATGTTGAGCCATCGGAGGATCCATCTACTTCTCTCGGGGGTGTGGACACTTCTCTTCCTCCTAGTTTCGGAGATACTACAGTTTAGCTTTTCTTTTCTTTCTCTAATTCATGTACCTGTGTCGTTTTGGAATGTTTTTGTAAATAAAGACATCTTTTTCTCTAGTATTGTTTGAGTCTTCCTTTCGTTTGAATACCCATGCAGGTCTTTAATCTTTGCATTTTCTTCCTTTTGCTTAAGAATTTTGCGAAAGATTTTCTGTTTGCGTCTTATTATGTGAAGCCATAGATGTATTCTCCCCAAAAGCATTTTGGTTCTGGGCATCAACCCTTTTACGTGAGGGCTTCAATAAATATTTGCACAAGTTTACTTTTTGCGTCCTTTCGTATACGGCTTCGGGTGTATTTTCCCTGAAGGCATTTTGATTTCGAGCATAAATTCTTTCGAAACCAACCCTTTGACGTGAGAGTTTTTATAAAAGAGGGCCCTCTTATGTTTACGATTCTCTTGAAGAGGACGTCTCATGTTCATTACGGCAGTAGAATTTGAGGTACTTGTTTAACTTTCAAATAATAAAGTTAATTCATCGTTCAGACAAGAAACAAGATAAAAACAAAAGGATTTCATTTCATTTTATTCCTTCTATTTCAAAAGTACATAAGCATTTGCTATGCTGAAAAGAAATTACCATTACTTGTGGCTAACGTGTACAACTTGTTTCTACGGGGTTGGTAGCGGAGTCCCCGATCCCGATGATGTAATTATGTTTTCGGTTTTTCATTTCTCGATCGATGTGGTAGTCATTGTTTCCGTATCCACATATCATTCCCCCCCCCTAGTGTTCGAATGCGAAGTGTGTGAATTGGTACACTGGAAGTCTTGAATCTTCGAAGATTCCACTAATGAATTGCTAGATAATCCTTAACTTGGTAACACACTTTCTTCCCCTCAGGAATTTATGCTATCGAGCGAAGGACTATCTAACAACTCTCTAGTGGTTTGTGCTCGTGAACGGTCGGGTAACCTTTGCTCAATAGCAAACTTAACTTCCTAGTGAGAATTTCCTATAGAGCAAAAGATTATCTAACCATCCCCGAGTGGATCTTTGCTTGTGTGCCTTGCTATTAAAGGTCCTATTGTTGATGTCTTCGTAGTATGCTTTTTGTTGCTGCCTCGTTAAAAACTTTACTAGAAAAACCCAATTGGGACAAAAATTGAATGAAGGAAAAAAGAGTGCAGCACATACTTTCTGATCTGATAATGCTTATCAACAATAATATATTTTGAGGTGAAACACGTTCCAATTGTTGGGCAACATTTCTCCATTCTGGTTCTCCAACTCATATGTACCTTTCCCAGTGATAGCTGAAACCCGGTAGGGGCCTTCCCACGTTGGACCTAGCTTCCCCACATTGAGCTCCCGGGTATTTTGAGTTACTTTCCTTAGGACCAAGTTTCCTGCTTTGAAATAATGGAGGTTGGATCTTCGATTATAATACCGCTCTATTCTCTGCTTTTGAGCTGCCATTCTTATACACGCCAAGTCCCTACGTTCATCGAACAGCTCCAAGTTGAATAATATTGCTTCGTTGTTCGATTCTTCATCTGCCTGGAAATATCTCAAGGTAGGTTCACCTACTTCCACCATTAAAGATTTTGCACCGTACATAAGGGAAAAAGGAGTTTCTCCTGTGCTCGACTTGGTCATTGTTCAATATGCCAATAGAACACCGGGTAATTCTTTGGGCCAATTACCTTTAGCCACTTCCAACCTTTTCTTGAGGTTTTGAATAATCACTTTATTCGTTGACTCTGCTTGACCATTTTCCCTCGAATGATAGGATGAAGATGTGATCCTCTTTATTTTCAAATCTTTGAGGAACTTTGTAACTTTTACACCGATAAATTGTGGCCCATTTTCACATGCTATCATTTTTGGTATTTGAAACCTGAAAATTATATTTTCCCACAAGATATCGACCACTTCACGTTCTCCGATCTTCTGATCAGGACTTGCTTCCACCCACTTAGAAAAATATTCAGTCAAAATTAAGAGAAATCTTACTTTTTCGGGAGTCGGTGGTAGTGGTCCGACGATGTCCATCCCATATTTTATGAATGGCCACGGGGACAGAATCGAATACAAGGGTTCTGCCGGTTGATACACCAGTGGTGCATAGTGTTGGCACTAATCATATTTTTGTACGAAGTCTTTGGCGTCTTGTTCCATGTGGGGCCAATAATATCCTGCCCTTACTAGCTTCAGCACTAAGGAATCTGCGCCTGAGTGGTTGCCGCATATCCCTTCGTGGACCTCTATCATGACATAGTTAGCTTCAGATGTCCCTAAGCATCGGGCCAACGACCCTTGGAAATATTTTCTATAAAATTGACCTCTCTTGAAGTTATATCGCACAGCACCCGGGATACTTTGGGGTCTTCTGGTAATTTCCCGTGCTCGAGATAATCAATGATTTCATTTCTCCAGTCCCAACCCAAATTAGTCAAATTTACCTCATAGTAACCATCTGCATCTATGACTAGTTCATCAGTTGTACTACAGTCCCGGATTTCGATCCTTTTATTTCTGTCGATGATCATATGTTTTCTAATGCATTTGCTTATGCGTTATCTTCCCTTGGATATGAGTAATTGACCATTCCTGGAATTGCACCAACAAAGCCTGGACCTTTACTATGTATTGTTGCATGTGCTCCTCTTTGGTTTCGAAGATCTCGTAGACCTGATTTACCACCAGTTGTGAGTCGCATTTGATTTCGATGACCTCAGAGTCAAGTCCACGGTCCAATTCGAGCCCAGCAATCAAAGTTTTATACTTGCTTCATTGTTAGTTAAAGGGATCATTCTGATGGCTTGCCTTAGGGTTTCCCCCGAAGGCATGATTAAAACTATTCCGAGCTCGGACCCTTTTGCATTGGAAGCTCCGTTTGTAAATAAGGTCCTAACCCCCGATGTCAATTCCGACACCATTACTGCCTTCTTGGTTGCCAAAGGAAATAATCCCAGACTGAAATCGGCCATGAAGTCAGCCAAGACTTGCGACTTAATTATAGTCCTTAGTTTATCTTCTATGTTGAATTCACTCATTTGACGGCACATTTGGCCAATCTACCCGAGAGCTCGAGTTTATGAAGGATTCTCCAAAAAAGGAAAGTACATCATGTCTATCGGGTGGCATTGGAAGTAGGGCCTCAGCTTCCGAGCGACAACTACGAGAGCTAAGGCCAGTTTCTCACTCATAATGTGGGTAGATACTCTCATTAAAATTTTACTAACATAATAAATGGGAGATTGCGTACCTTCGTCCTCTCGGACAAAAACCGCACCTACCGTAACTTCCGAGACCGCAAGTTAAACTAGCAACATTTCATCGTCTTTTAGTTTTGAAAGCAATTGAGGGAATACTTCTTCAAATCCCTCAAAGCCTGCTAGCACTCCGGGGTGAATTCGAAATTATTTTTCTTTTTGAGCAGTGCAAAGAAGCGATGACATTTTTTTGATGACCGAAAAATGAACCTGCTCAAAGCTTCCAATCTCCCCGTGAACCTTTGGACTTCCTTCACATTTGACAGTTGGTCCGGGATGTCTTCTATGGCCCTGATCTTATTGGGGTTTACCTCAATCCCCCTTTGTGATAACAAAAATCCCAGAAACTTACCAGAGCTAACCATGGACGCGTATTTCTGGGATTAAGTTTTATATTATGCTTCCTCAGGATGTCGAAAGTTTCTTGCGGATGTTTAAGGTGATCGCCTGCATTCAAAGACTTAATGAGCATATCGTCCATATAAACTTCCATAGTTTTTCCTATTTGATTTTCAAGCATTATGTTCACGAGCCGTTGATAAGTGGCTCCGACATTTTTCAACCCGAAGGGCATCGCATTGTAACAATATGTATCGAAATTCATTATAAATGAAGTCTTCTACTGATCTTCCGGGTTCATTTTAATTTGGTTGTACCCGAAATAAGCATCAAGGAAACTCATTAACTCTTGCCCGTACGTGGCATTAATCATTGATCGATGTTTGGAAGTGGGAATGAGTCTTGCGGGTACGCCTTATTAAGGTCTTTATAATCTACACACATGCAAAATTTATTGTTCCTCTTAGGAACTACTACTACATTGGCTAACCAGTCTGGATATCTTACCTCTAGGATCAAACTGATATTAAGTAAGAGGGTTACCTCTTCTTTGACGAATCTATTCCTCGCTTTGGCAATATGGTGTTTCTTTTGTCTTACCGGAGATACATTGGGATCCAAGCTTAACCTGTGAGTTTAGCTTGCTCCAATACTTTCCATTGTATGATATTAGCCGAACTTCCTAGATCCACTAGAACACATTTAATCTTAAAATCTAGCACATTTAAAGAAATTACCAGTGCATCGTTGTGTAGTAGTAGCAATCCGTCTGCATCCTTCTCGGTAAAAGTGATATCGTCTTCCCGGAGCCTTTTACTATGAGTTATTGATACTTTCGTCTTCTTTGCTGCCGAAAAGGCGACCCTGTTAATCTCATTCCCTCCAAAGATCATGTTGATCATTTGGCGTGGGGGATCTTCTCCTACTTTTGAGGGTTCTGCGTTGTCCCGGTTACGACCATAATTGTTCTTATCTCGATCACTTAAGAATTCTTTGAGGTGACCAATCTTCAATAATGTTGCCACTTCTTTCCGGAGGTGTCGACAGTCCCCTGTCTGGTGGCCATTCATCCTATGGTATTCACACCATAAGTTAGGATCCCTCTAGCTGAGATCAGATCTCATTGGTCTCAGGAACCATGCCTCATTGATGTTTATCATGGCTGACACGAATTCCACTATACTGACGGTTGAAGTTATATTCCGATAACTTGGGGTAAGAAGGGTCCTATGACCCTATCATTTCGTTATCCTGCAGTGATCTATTATTTCGACCGCAATTAGTCCTCTTGTCAATGGAGAACTTGTCCACTATCCGAAAGCCTCTCCCACGGCCTTCGGTCCGTTTGTAGGACAAAAACCAACCCCTCAAATTTTGTCTGTCCATGTCGTAATCATCCTTTAATTTTTCTTTGTTCTTCTCTCGTCCTTTGGTCGATGATGGAAAACCAACCTGATCATTTTCAATCCTTATTTTTGATTCGTACCGGTTGTGGACATCTGCCCAGGTCGTTGCTTGAAACTCAAGCATGTTTTCTTTCAGTTTCTGGGAAGTGTCTGAACTTTTCGGATTCAATCCCTTGGTGAATGTTTTAGTTAGCCATTCATCCAGGACAGCCGGGAGCAATATTCTATCTTTCTGGAACCGGGTAACGAACTCTCATTGTAACTCGAACTCTCCTTGTGCAATCCTGAATATGTCAGTTTTTCGCGCATGCATTTTTGTCCCCGGAATAAGCCTTAATGAAAGAGTCTGTGAGAATTTCAAAGGATTCTATGGAATGCTCGGGTAACAATGAATACCACGTCAAGGCCCCCCTCGTGAGAGTTTCTCCAAATTTCTTTAGCAACACAGATTCAATTTCATGAGGAGCGAAATCATTTTCCTTCATTGCCATTGTGTAGGTGGTAATATGCTCCTGAGGGTCTAAAGTTCCGTCATACTTTGGCACTTCAGGTATTTTGATCCGGTTCAGAACTAATTTTGGTACCGCACTTGGCTTGTGTGTCAATTGAGTATACTTCTTTGAGTCCGGACCTTTCAGCATTGGTGGCGCGTCTAGGATTTGGTCCATGCAGGCGTTTACTTCCCTCATAAACCATAAAAGTTCATTCTTGAAAGGATTGTTCTCGTTATTCAGGCCGGATCCGCTCCCCCCACCCCCCATCCGAGCCAACTTCACCCCTGAGAGTGTTTTGTCAACCCTCTGCGTTGTCTGGTTTGCAGGAACATCAAAAGGAATTAGATCTCATTTGTTTGCATTATTCGAAGCCCCCGACAGCGCCTGCTTCAACTCTGTCATAACCTTATGTTATGTGAGGTGGCCTAGAATGACCGCATGTTGATCTTACAAGACCCTTACCGTGTCAATGACATGTTCCTCATCAGTACTTGTCTCTCGAACCTGTCGAGGATATTGCCTTTCATTCACCGATGTGTTTCCATTCCCATCATTGTGGGTGTCACTGATTGAATCCTCAAAATGAGGTTGATCCCCTCGAATTTTGGGATTGTGCGTGTTGTTAATAGTATTATCTGCCATTTCTTATAATTTTTCTAAGACAAAATAATCAGAACACATTAGTAAAAAAGGCAAGGATCAATTTAATTGCATGGTTGTCTAAGCCCCACGGTGGGTGCTAAACTGTTTATCCGTAAAATGGTACAGTTAAATTTATACGTAATTTCTAAACAAGTGAATTAATTTGATCCTGAAATAATAAAATAATTGAAGAATTATGCAATACTTAGCCTTAAGATGTAGACGAAGTAGCAGAAGCAACAGTTCCAGAAGGGTTTTCGGGCACAATAACAATAAAATCAAAAAGTAAGAAAATAAGATTGTATTAAGCTTTGTATTAAATATAGTGTAAGTTTGCTAGAAAATTCGTGTCCTTTACAATGATACTGATCTCACTATTTACTTCTATGTCTAGGAAAGGAGTACCTAGAATGGTGCCCTTCTTTAATATCAATTATGAGGGTCATTAATGAAGATGTAACGGTGAGCATAAATGTCAAATTACCTATAACGGGTAATCGCTCTTAATGTCGGAGTATATTTTTTATTAAATACTACCGGGCGCAGAGCATTCATCACATCTTTATGAGTGTTATTCTTTCCATGACAAGCGGAATAGTTGCCTTCAATTTTCGGTCTTCGGCCATCCCCCGTCTTGGGTTCCACGTGTCCCTTTTTTGGACAGCCACGTGTCATATCATCGTTTATCCTATAGAACTATGAAATAGTATTAATTTTTGAACAAAATCACTAGCATAAATATGTAAGATCTGTTGTTGTGACACCCCAGGTAAATCTCACATCGACAAAATACGGGAGAAATATTGGATATTTAAGTAACAAGCCTTAAACTCTAGTGATATGTTTTAAAGTCATGGGAGTCTAGGTCCAAAGCGGACAATATCACTAGTGGGTTGGGATGTTACCTGTTGCATCAGAGCCACTTTACATGCAACAACATCTCAGGCGCATTCTACATCGTCAAAATATGGGAGAGATGCTGGATCTATAAGTAAATAAGCCTTAGACCCTAGTGATGCATTTTAAAGTCGTGCGAGGGACAAAGCGAATAATATCATTAGTGGGTTCGGTTGTTACAATACTGATCTGTTTCTATTTCAAAAAGTTATTCATCTCTCTTTTTCTTAAGATCTCTGTTCTAAATTGAGTTGATTTCATTTTTGAACTCGGTACCTAACTACAAAAGTATTGCTCACTCGAAGAATTGTCACAAACCTATATTGTATACAGAGTTGCTGAAAGTCCAAGTCTTCCAAGTGTGAGAAGAGTTAGACTGAAAATTGTAATTCTAGATTGAGCCAATTTATTAAGCCATAACACAATAGCTAAAGATTAACAAAATTAATCAACCATAGCATGTAATTAATTAAAGAGGCTACTTAATTAGAACACTTATAAAAGATAAAATTGTTTGTATAACTGTAAGTAAGAGGAGTATGATTGCTGCCACAGTTGAAACTCCAGCCCAAGGACTATGAAAATAATTGTGCCTCAAATTTGCCTTCATTCTGTTCCATGGTTTTTGACAATGTTGAACTACTTTTCTGCATTCTTCTTTGTAATAGAAATCAGATGAAATAGAGACCCCTTTCCCAATTTTATTAAATAAGTTAGCCACTTCTTTGTCCTCTCCTATCCTGTTCCTAATAACTCCTTTTAAGCGAAGCAAATTCACATCTTTTTCTGAGTCGATAAGATGATCCATGAAAACTGCATAATCACTGAAATATCTAGAATGTTCATTAGGTGACTGTTGCTCGTAAGCTATGAGATTTCTCAAGATAGTCTCAGTATCATCAACGACTTCGAAACAAGGAATTTTCATCAATCCATTCTCGAATTTAATGTCAAATAAACTTGTGCAATCTTCAAAGTTGTCTTCCTCCAAATAAGTATAAACAGTTCCAACCTTTGTAAAACTAACTCCAGCTTCACAAAGCTCTGTTGCATTTGGCATAATGTCAATCCATATTAAGCTTTTCCCACAATGTTCGATTTCAATGCTAGGATTATTCATATCTGAAGGGTGGCAAGACATGTGTACTAATTGAAGTATATGTTTGATATTTTTGGCATTACCTTCATTCTCAACAAAGGATGCAGGAGTAATCTTTGGTAGGGAAGGAAGAAAGGCACACTTCACCATTATTATGAATGATGTTTGATCAATATCCATTGTCATGTCATGAAGTTTGGCGAGGACAAAGAAAGGAAGTTGGTTTTCTAGCAACAACAAATCTCGACGTACTTGATTATCTAAGCAACCTCCACTGATAATTATGTCTTCTCCTGTTGGAATTATTCCACAACACTCTCGAATATACTCAACCACAAAACAACCATCAAGCAATAACATCAGCAAAAATTCACCAATATTATCATTATAAAAGTCATGTATATTATCATAACACTTACACGCTTCATCTTTCAGTTCTTCCATTTCTCTGATATAACTTTCCATATCAATCCCTTCTTTCCTTCGGAGAAACCGTTGTAGGTACATCAGTTTGTACTTCTCAATCGACCGAAGTTCAGTATTGTGTTTATGGTAAGGGCCAATGGTGATCAACATTGGCTTATAAGCATTTGGATTTGATTCACTTAACCCTGCACTTACTTTGAATATGGTAGTTGATTTAATAGACGGATTGTTGAAATCCTTAAAATTTCTATCATATATTTGCTTTGCAGATTTAATTGCTTGCAACCTTGATTGATCTTGACCATTTGTTTCCTCTATGTCGATTAAATAATCCACTTTCCTCCCTTCTTCAATCTGTAATTAATGAAAAAGAATAATAAAAAAAATTAAGTATTACTTAGCTTATAAATGATAGCATAAAAGTGAAGGACACAACATATATAACTTCTTTCCTTAAAAGTCTTTTATGATATTCTTCCCCAGAATTTATATCACCTTGCTTCAAAATTAGGATAAATTGATTTTTCTTTTATTGAAAAGATAGAATATCACCGTGTGGACATAACATTACATTAAGTTACGAATATAACTCTTGAAGAATTGACCACTATTCTAAATATAGTAAGACAAAGAACTGTTGTTCAGTGGATGTGCGGATGCAGGATTTGAACTTTTTGGATTCAAATTAAGAATTCTACGACATCGCGTCTAATTTACTGGGTTCAAATTCTCTTTTTGCACTTATTTAGCTGGATTTTTAACACATATATATACAGGGCCTAAGTCGAAGTTACTGGGTCCAAATAAACCGTAAATTCTTCATTGGCTCCGCCCCATAAAAATAGTACGGTATATCCAGTTTTTGGACTGGTCATTCAAAAATAGTCAGCGTTTACCAAGTCAATAAAAAATAGCCATTATTTTGCTGCAATAGAGTTAGAGACCGGTCCAGCATAATATACTGGAATTTGGTGCACCTGTGTATGAACTCCAGCATATTATGCTGGACCGGTATACTTTGCTGGCTCCAGTATAATATATTGGAGACTGGAGCACCGGTGCTCCAAACTCCAGTATATTATGTTGGACCGGTATACTTGCCGGAACTCCAGCATTATGTACTGGCGTATTTTCCGGGTTTTGAACAGTGTTTTCGCTCAGATTTATCTTTACATGAAACGTGGCTAAATTTCGATTACTTTTGAAACTGGACTATTTTTAAACGACCAGTTGTAAATCTGGCTATTTTTGAATTTCTTCCCTCCGCCCCGGCCAGTCAGACCATTGACTTAAAATTTTAAGAGAGTAAGTTGACCTGATACAAATATTTATTTGGGAGTCAGGTACATCTCTCATGAATTATTACAAGTTTTTTCGTTTTAATTAATGCAAACTATGTAATTATACTGAATGACCTTAGTAAAACATCTTATGACCTTAGTAAACAGAATTAAAGAAGTATAGCTTGTTTTTGCGTGTGAGAGAGAGAGTGTGTGTACCTCATTGTCTGTAGCTTCATTTACAGAAGTTTGATAAAGAAGTGGAATTTGATGATCCATTTGTGTAATCTCAATATGATGTGACATTCTTCTAATTAATTCGATAACTTTCTTAAAACTGTAATTTCAACAAGAGAGAGATGAGTTAAGAAATGGAAACACAAGAGAAATATGTTATAGAGTGATAAATTGATAGTGACGAGTCATATAGCCGACTCCAATTATCTTGAGTTTACATGTAGGTAATAGTAGTTATTCCACTAAAAACTAATTTTGAAACAGAAAAGTAAGAGTATAGCAAGATAAACAAACTAAGAGAGTAAATCGCTACGAATAATAATTTCCTCAAAGATATAATTTTGTAGTCTTGAGGTAATAAGGAATAGAAAGGAAAAATAGGTAGCAAAGAATGTAATTAATTTATTGTGCAAATATAGAATGAGAAATGCAGAAGTACTTGCCTCTTTCTTCCTCTTGCATGCGTTGTCCTGAATTAGGACGAGAAGGAGAAAGCAGATTTATAAGAGGAGTGCGAATAACAATGGATTTTTTAAAGTCTTCTTTTTATTGTATGCAGACAGTCGAAAGTCTTCTCCTCGGCATAGGCGGATTCAGAATTTAAATTTTATGGGTTTAACATTAAAGTTGTTAACATTAAATATTTTTGGAATTATGGATTCATGTCTACTATTTTTTATAATTTTAGTAAATTTTTATGTACAAATTTACGCACCGCATAAAAAATTATGGGTTCAATTGAACACGTACATACAATACTATATCCATCCCTGCTACTCGTTATCTTATATCTGCATAGAAAAATTTCACATTGCGAGATAAATTAAAGAACTTTCTAATAAAAGCAATTCCATACCCAAGGCTCAAGCCCGAGATCATTTATCACTCCACCGTAATCATGATCGATAAAAGTTAAAATTATTACAGTTGATGTTCAACGTGCGAGGAAAAAGATGTGAAGAACCACAAATTGTTATCTTTCTTTGACTCGTTCAATACCAGAACTTTCCCTGCAGCTGGCCAGCTATATTGCACTCATAAAATTGACTTTCTTTTTCAAACTTTTGAAGTAAACGCCACCTAGTTGGCACCTCCAAATTAATACTCTCCCGTTTTATTTTATTTTATTTTGGTTATAGTTTGTTAACACAAAGTTTTAGAAAAAAAATTAAAAAATTTAAATATACCATATTGTTTGTGTAGTTATAAAATTTTCGAAATTTATAATCTTAAATATATCATAGTATTTGTGTTGCTATAAAAAAAAGTATTTAAAAAATATTATATAAAATAGAGTCAAAGAAAATAGAACAGAACGAGTAATTGACAATAATAATTGTGAACACCCCAGGCCCCAACCAACTTAACGTTAAAATAGCACGGATTAGCCAACTTTCTGATTGGTAATTGAAAAATATCCAGCGTTTGCAAAGTCATTAAAAAATAGTCACTATTTTACTGCAGCACGAAAAGGTCCAACATAATATACTGGAGACTGGAACACCTGTATGAACTGGAACACGGAAAGTTTCAGAATAATATATTAGAGAATGGACACCTGTGTATGAACTTCCAGCATGTTATACTGGAATTCACATATAAAAAATTCGAACTCCAACATATTATGCTAGAATATTTTTCGGACTTTGAATAGTGTTTTTGTTCAGATTTATCTTTATATGAACAGTGGTTAAATTTCAATTACTTTTGAAACTGTAACTATTTTTCAATTACCACTTGTAAATCTAGCTATTTTTGAATTTTACCCCAACTTAACTCTACGAGATTTGAGTCGACTCATTTGTCGATTATTTGCCATGTGCTGCATCTTTATGCCTCAAAGATCAATATTAGAGAAAATTATCGATCTGTATACTATAAAATAATACTACTACTAATCTAGTAATCTTGCCCGCATATTCGTTGTTTTTTAGCTTTCGAGCCATTTAAACGTAATTGTCACTTTCATATATAATTAGATGAAAGGAATTTCTTGAAATATCTGAAACGGTATTCTGAACAAGAAATTTACTAGTTGGTAGTTCAAATTAGGAAAAACAAACTTGAGGTTCATTCTCTTGAAGATAGGTAAAAGGTTAAAGCATTATCTCTCAAATGGTTTGATCAATGCTAGTCAAATGGGATAGACATAGGCTCAGAGGCCATTTAACATTCTACACACACGACACGCCTATATATATATAGGCGCGCACACACTCAACCACCTGATCAGCCAGGAGACCGTCTTTAACTTCTCTATACATGGGGATCATTGGGGAAAGTACTCCCAACGGAGCAAAGACAAGCTTATATCGCTGATGACATGCTTCCTTCAGACTCGGAGCTTAAAGTGCTTAGCTGAAATCATAGGGAGAAGGGCAAATATCTTTTCGGATGATCAGCCACACTGGCATTGAGACACAGTCCGGACTCCCACGGGGGCAGCAGTGAGGAATCTTGAACAATGAGCGAAAGCCAAGTGTTACAACCTGTGAAGTTACAACGCCCGCTTTTGTTAGCACATATCATTGGAATTTGAAATCAAAGGTTGCAATCAACCCATTATTTAACTATATAATAAGTGAAAGGTTCCTTGGACGACCAAGGGTATTCCGGTAAATAAAATTTTCTTTGGGGGCATTATGGTAATAGCGTAACCTTATTGACTTCCAAGTGTCCTACTTGAAACACAACGTGGTTTATCAGCTTAGCTTTTCCTTTTGGTTGCTCTTTGCAATCTGAGAGAATTCTCAGTTGAAAAGAAGAAGAAATGATAACAGAGAGGTACACTAACCTTTTACCACTATGCTTTTGAAGCTGGGTCAGCGAAACAGCAATTTTAGCACCAACAGAGGCATTATTTTTCACGAGGGCAATGTCTGAAACTTCATTAAAGAAACTCGAAAGATGGGACAAACTGAAAGAAATAATTCAATTCAGGTTGTACTAAACAGATGATTAAAATAATTTATTGTGAAATTTTTCTTTCTCCACCCAGACTTAATGAATGATTTGCAAACTAAATAGCATAGAGCAACATCAGATAAAGGATACTTGAAGCCAGAGATGCTCCACCAGTAAGTTCGTTCACTCTTGCAAGCAAGAATGGAGTTTCCGCATTGCCACTTATCTTCTTCTCTCTGAGGTTTGCAATTCCATCCCACCATTAATATGTCAGAAGCATGTGGAAAAGGCAATTAAGGTTCAAAGAACCATGTGCTTCCGTAAATAAAGAAGGATTCAGCAGACTTACCGTGCTTCTTGGAGAGCTTGCTGTATTGCCGACTCAATCAAATGTCCAGAAGCAGAATGCTCCCTTGGAATGGGGACTGCTATCAATATTCCACTCTTCCGCTCAAGTCTTATGTTTGCATCTGCAGTCAAAGTTAGAGAATACAAAAATGCTATAATTAACAAGTAAATGAATGAAGGTTGGAATAGGTTCAGGGTTGCTTACCTATAACTCGAGCACAATGTTCTGGCGATTCTACTCGAGCAGGTGCCTAAGTTTTATGTCAAAAGATAACCAATTAGAAAACATGATGTAATGTTTATTATAAATACAATTAAGAAAAATATGATCTCGTGTTAACTGAAATTATATGAGACGGCTCATAAGTTATCCGAACATTCCAAAAGAAAAGAAGTAATCTATTCACCTATTCTAACTAGTATGAAATAATTTTCTTCTGAGCCACCAATCACTCCCAATAGTCGGGGGGGGGGGGGGGGATGAATTTTTTGAAAAAAGAGGAAGAGAAGAACCCACAATTTGACCATGTTAGTGTTTGGTGTTGACGGACAGCACATTTCAGCATGTAACAATGTTTGATCCCTTTTTTCTATACTTCACTCTTTCACAGTTCAGTATAACAATTTACTCCTTCCATTTCAGTTTATACGGAGGTGTTCACCGAGCATGGTGCTTAAGAAGGAAAAGAAGATTTTAGACACATAAACTGAATATATATACCCTACCAAAGGTAGTCTTAGAACTTGTGATCTGAAATATGTCATGACATTCCTATGGCTATAGTATGTCATTACTCATTCGGGGTAAAATGAGAAGTTTAAAACTAAAGAGTTTCCAAAAATAGAAATGTATCATTATTTTTGGGATAGACCAAAAAGA
Source organism: Nicotiana sylvestris (assembly GCF_000393655.2). Taxonomy (NCBI): domain Eukaryota; kingdom Viridiplantae; phylum Streptophyta; class Magnoliopsida; order Solanales; family Solanaceae; genus Nicotiana; species Nicotiana sylvestris. Next base: position 19,352,457 of record NC_091060.1, on the reverse strand, counting down.
AATGAGTGACATTTAAAATGAGAAGAGCGAATACTACACAAGAAACTATAAGTTAAGATTATTCCATTACAAGCATAAGTTGGTCTACTTTTCATATATTGGGAGGGTTTCCATGACTTTTAACAGTCCACTTTGTTTGTTTAATGAAATTTGTAAACCATGCTAATTTTATGATGATTCCCCTTTAAAGTGAGTATATAGAGATCTCCTTATCAAGAGCCTCACAGGCAACTCTTGAAACATTGAGAGATAAAGCATACTCCAGAGACATTATAAACTATATGGCTGTCTCAGTTTACTTCTCTCCTCATTTATCCTAAGTCAAGTAGTAGACAGGACATAACATATTCTGGCATTTCCGTTCTTCGAAATGTTAGTTTCCAAAATCAAAGGCAGATATAGACTTCTAGGTTTGAGAACATGATGACATTTCCCAAAACATTGCTGTCTATGCTCCATTCTTTACACCTTATGTGGTATAGGGAATTTGGTTTCAAGGCTTTAACCTGAAAAGGGGGTTACTTAATACTAACTGATGCCAGAAGAGGGATGTAAAACTGCATTTTGCTCTAATAACATAACTGGTTTCAACAGAGTATCATCAAACAATTTTTTTGAAGCTCCTCTCTTACAGTTGGATCTTAGTGCATGCATGTCCTCTTTTACATCTTGTGGAGCAAATGCTGTACTAATGTAAAAAAATCTTTTCTAATCATTAAGTAGAGCAGTTAGAAAGGGACCTATATGATCGAAACATAGGAGTTAATCATAGGGTTGATGACAAAATGTGAACCTTGCAGCCACTGGTTTGTGTGAAGAAAGCAGGGAACTCATCGGTTTGATAAGCTGCAACAGTAACTCTTTGAGTTTCCTGTAGGTCAAGATAGGAAAAGAAAGGGTTGATTTTCCAAGTCATCCGTTATAATATGTAAGAGATCTGAAGTAAAATAAGAATGTTGGTACAAACCAAATATTCAAGTGTTCGGGGAATATCTAGTATCGATTTTACACCAGCAGAGATCACAGCCACAGGAGTAATTCCAAGCTCGGTGAGATCAGACGAAATATCCAATGCTGTAAAAGAATAAATGCATAAGAACTACTCAAACATAATAAATAAATAAATGCAAACAAGAGAAGAAAAGTTGAAAGCTAAGGGAGTTGCTTATTTCATTACAAAAAGGTTTGCTACCTTAAACCAAAAAGGCTTGAAGAGATGCTCTAAATGACAACTATGTAGAGAACGGGTTTATTAGAAGCAGCCTAATACACCTTGTTAAGAAAATGGACGTTAGGTCTAACTCAACCTCAAAAACTAACTCATGAGCTGAGAGACCAAGACAATACAAGGAGACAACAGTCCATAGGGAGACACTCTAACTCTCTACACGCACAAATCTGGACATCTAGAGCGTGGATAGCATAATATGAGGGCCAATATTGGATAAACCAAGAATAGGGATGGGTTTGTCATTGATACCATGTGAGAAATAAAGCCACGTGAGATGAATAATATTAAGAAAATGGACGTTGGCTCTAACTCAACCACTTAAAGGCTAGCGTATGAGAATTGTCCAAACCATGTAACGAGATAATAGTTCATTCCCTCAACCTATGTAAGAAACTCTTACACCCCTCCTCCGCAAGCCCAGGTTAAGACATTTGGAGCGCGGGAAACAAGTAAAGCAAGAATAGGGATGGCACTTACTCTGATATCATGTTAAGAAAATGGACTTTGATCTTAACTCAATCTCAAACGTTAACTTATAAGGTAAGGATTGCCAAAGACCATTTAGGTAGCAAACAGTTCATAGTGATGGAGACATTCTAAGCACCTCATATTAACAAGGTCCATAGATCGAGATCCATTTACAAAAGTTGAAAATCATTATTGAGCCAATATTTGGAACTAATCGGTAAGATAATCATCTGAAGAAGCTCTAATTGCTCCTGGTTACAGGTTGGAGTTGAAAACCCACGCTTAGTGCAATTCATGCTTTATTCATATTGTCATACTGATGATACTACTGATCATTTACCAGTCTATACACTAAAATGTCCTTGACATGCATCTTGTTTTCCATTCTTGATTTTTATTTATCAAACAAATATTTGTTTGCCAACTCTCAACAAATGATCAACGCAATTTGGCAAGCTACCATTCTAATTAAAAAATCAGATGCTACCAGGCAAAATGCATAATTCTAGCATCACCACATAGACGAAGCACCAAAGCCCATATATAAGCATTGATTTACTCACTGTTCTCTCCATGTCTGTGAACTCCTCCAATACCACCAGTGACAAATATTGGAATACCAACCTACAAGATACGAAGAAACTCTTTACAAAAGATCAGGATGAATCAGGAAAAGAAAAAAAGCAAAATACTAGAGAAATCCATATGAAGGCAATCATCACCACTGAAGCAAGATACATTGTTGCAGAGACAGTAGTTGCTCCATTCTCCCTGCCTGCCATCTAGAAAAAAATACAAGAAAGTAACTTAGAAAAACTTAATTTGATAGCTTTGTGGCGGCTTCCCAAGAATATTTGGTAGGATCCTGGCAGATATCCAAACATATGCTTCGCACTTTTTGAAAGGGAACACTTAGAGATGATGCATATATCTAGCCTTCTATGGCTTAAACACATGGAAAACAGATGCCGGTCAGAGACGAAAGGTAGAACCAAATATAACAATGTCCAGAAGATTGCACACCTTTGAGTGCTTAATAATACACTTCAATAGTGCAACATCAAAAAAGTGTGTGGTATCATCATGTGTTCTTGGTTCTTTCCACCCTCCTTATTATAATTTTTAGCAACAGCACCCATCAAAATTCCGCTCCAATTAAAAGACCAAGAATATTATTCTTTCACTCTTTACACTGAAATAAGAATATTATAATCCCATCAAGGATGGAATTTATGAGATTCATTAAGGTGGTTTGTTCATAATTGTGATGATAATCATGTCGACTGCTGTGATTAGCTACTGATAAATTTCTTGTAGGCCTATATGACAAGAGAAGTAAGTCTTTCGTAGGGGGTTACGCAAAATTGTCATAGTGATATGAGTGGATTTATATTAAAAGGCTTATTGTTAGTATGAGGGGGGGGGGGGGGAATTTATAAGTGTAATCTTGAAGAGAAGTACTTCACAGGAATTGAAGCAATCTTATCATAGGTGGAGGTTAGTGGTACATGGTTGGAAGAGCATGTCTAATAAGAGAAAAAGATTCTACTGAATCGCGAACAAAATCCAGGCTTCTGGAATTGATGCCTTCAGGAATAAACCAAATAAGTGAATGATCAGTTCTCTTTCAATGTGAAGGCTGACATTGACAATACATGATTTGCACTACCTAACAAGTGAGACGGCTCAAGCTGTTTGTGCCAAGAGCTTTTTCGTCATCTTTTTCGTATGGTTTCTGAAAAGAACAAAGAATAAGTAAACCTTCTTTTAATTTAAAAGTCACACTTCCCTCAAAATACTTAAAACTGTGGTAAAGGGAGGATTAAGCAAGAAATAACCACTTTTTGTTATAATATAAAAACTGTCTTCCTAGAAATATTTGGAACTGTAACAAGGGAGTGTAAAACAAATAAACATAAGATAGTGCAAGCTGTGATGAAGTACATTTGTATACTTATGCAGTCATCATAAGACACATAGTTCTGCCGCATACATTACAAAACAAGCTATCCGTGGCATGCTATTTTCTCTAGGTTCATGAAGCTTTTACATGTCACATCTCGACACAAACACACAAAAGCTAGTGAAAATTAAGTTTCAGCAGTCAAAACAAATATTTTACTGTAGCAAAAATGATAAAGGCAAACAATATATAATTTCCCAGACTAAGTCACGTAGTTTGGAATTGACTTACAACAACTGCAATGTCTCTACTAGCAGTTTTCCGAGCTTTGCTACCAAGGCGTGCTAAAATCTCTAGTTCTTCTGTAGTCAAGCCTACCATAAAGAATATAATTCATGGTTAAGACATTTTACATGCTACAATGAATTTCCCAGTTAAAAGAAAGCTAGCACAAGAGTAAGACAACTCAGAACGTAAGGTCATGCAAGTATTTCAAGTTTTTTTATTTCAGAAGTTCCACAGAATTTGAGCCAAGAGTATCAGATTTAATTTGACAAGCAGATGATTACCTGTCCCAATGGCTATTAGTTAGTAATGATGTCGATATTGTGGAGATCTCGTGTTCTCATATTTCTCATTTCCTCAAAAAGTGCAAGTTTAACAAATAAGTTATGAAAGATTCAAAACTGCTGTAGAACATAAAGTTTTGGAATTAATTAAGTAAAAGATGGAAATGGTTTACTGCAGTGAAGAATAGATGTTCTCAGAAAGGTTACTTCTATGCCAAATTGTTCATCTTTCACATTCCATTCCAAAAGTATTCCACTCCATTTCAAATTGCTAATCTTCAAATTGAACACTCACAGAAACCGTCCGTGTAAATTGGAATGATCAAGAGTTTCGGACAACTGTCAGATGCTCATGGAATATGCGTCAGCCATATGCTAGTGCTGGAATATGATTGAGCATAGAAGTCAATGTACATTAATGTAGCAGAGTATATTTTCAAGAAACTCTAGTCCCTTGTAAAAAATCAATTTCTTTCATAAGGAAAAAATGTTAGGTAAAGCATTCACCAATTTGATTGAGCTACCAAATATCAAAAGTTAGCATGAGTATAGAGTAAATAGATAAACAGATAAAACATAGACAACTTGGTCTCTATTGATAGTTAAAATGCATATTAAGAAGCTAAGAACAAAGAGGTTGGTGTTTATTGCAATTACTATTCCTCGAGCACAAGCAGAGTGCCCATGAGGTCTGTGGACACTTTAAGTTTAGGAGAAACGGGATGAACTTAAGAATCCTAGCAATCAACCCCAAAATCGTGCAAATGTACCTCCAACCAAGAAACGAGAAAAGAAGAAAGAATGATAAAGAAAAAAAGAGAGAAAAAAAGCCTCAAGTGGACACCTATGCATGGTACACCATCCAGAATAGCGATAGTTGCAGGTACAGCTCCATTCTTCCTCACAATGACCTCCAACTCCTTAGCTGTCTCAAAATTCTGAGGATAAGGCATTCCTGGAAACAGCAAGAAAATCCATAGTTGGAGCTACTATAAATAAAACATAAATGAGAAAGTAATACATGTAAGGTTAAGTAAGGCCAACTACTGAAATGCATTGTCGCACGGTTATAAGTCTTAATCTCAATCTGTCAGCATGTTCGACGCGCAGTAAGGCCACAGCTGATGATGTAAGACATTGATCATTCAGGTAACACTTTGTTGTCACTATATAAATTTAACATGGAACTCTACATCTTTTATTTTTCTATTTTATTTGGGAGAGCAGGGTACAGGGAGGAAGAATCAATATCAGGGGCGGACCTAGTGCATAAACGGTGGATTCATCTGAACTACAGCTTTTAGCTATGACCTTTTGTAATGTGTGTGTGTGTGTGAGTGTCCATTAAAGTTGGTATTTTAATAAAAGAGTGCTTCAAGGGAGCAGTGGGTGCAAAGACATTTTCTCCTCAAGCCAGTTAAAATTCTGAATCCACCGGCTTTTCATCCTGCGTCCGCCCCGCATGGAGATCAAGTAAATTTTATTTCTAAAATTAGTTTAACAACATTATTTCTCATCTATATTTCCATTACATATTTTTTTTCTACTCCCTAGCGAAGTACAATATTATATTCACTAACACAAGCTTTATATTGTAATAATAACTAATACATAAATTTTTTCTTTTTTTTAGAAGAGAGAAATTTCCGATGACCAGTGGCACACAGTTCGAAACTCGGTGGAAAATGGGTTTGCCCCTCTACTTAAATACAACGCTTTTGCCTGCGTCAGGGTTCGAACCCGCGACGTGCGCCTAACCCACACATCACAAGTTGTGCTCTCACCACTAGTATTAATTACTGGAAGTACATAATTTCCCTTCAGTTGTAATAATAACAGAAAACAGACAGTATACGCAAACGATAATAATTGAGCAAGAAGGTCAAAATCTTCTTCACTTAAATACAAGGTTATTGCCTGCAGCAGGGTTCGAACTCGTGACGTGCCCCTAACCCACACATCACAAGCTACACTCTCACCACTAGTACTAATTACTACAACATAATTCCCTTCAGTAGTACTACTAATAACATGTAGACAATATAAGCAGACGATTTAATTGAGCAATGAGGTCAAAATTTTCACGTACCATGAGATATTATGGTGGATTCAAGTGCAACAATTGGGCTGCCAGTTTTTAGTGCTTCTGATACCTCAGGTGATATCTTAATCCACTCCAAATTTTCACCATCAGAGCCAGCCTATAAAGCGTGAGAAAGAATTCATCATCAGGAAAAATTAGCATTTTTCCACTAACTAAAATTGAACAATAGAAATTAAACATTGGTAATCTGATTAGTATTTAACAACCTCGGAACCTGCTTTTGAATTGCAAAAAGAATAATTGTTCGTAAGAAAGAGTGATTTTTGGAGCTACCTTAGAGGCAGAAACTTATGAAGTGTCCATTTTGCTTAAGATATAACCATAAATTGAAGTTAATTGTTCGGAAAAATAGCTTTCCATAACTGAAACTGGAAAAAAAATCTCAGAAATTAAGGCATTTGTACTTTGATTACCATATCAAAATCACGACCCTGTTTTTGAATTGCAAAAAAAAAAACGTAATCAGTAGTAAGAGAGTGTGATTTTTAGTGGTACCTTAGAGGCAAAAGCTGCCGAAGTTAAGTGTCGAGTGAGGATTTCGAGCCTAGAATTAGCGGAAGAAGCCATGAATCAGTTTTGATTTCAAAGTAAAATTCACAGGTGTAAAAGGGAAAGTAGGGGGCCGCTGATCGCATTGTCGGAATGCGACTTGTAAATCTTATTTTACGGATCCGATATGCGACTTATGTATCACAATTACTGAACCAACTTTAGTTGGGTAAAGTTCGGTAGAAAATGATAAATGATTCCTTAGCAGTTTTGTCCAATAATTTTTCCAAATGTGAGCTTTTTCATTTTCGTCTTATATTTAATAAATTTTAATTGTTAGTTTAAAAAACACAATATCAATATATCTTGAGGAAAAAATTATATATTAACAAAAGAGAATAAACAAGTCAAATCAGTATCTTTAAACTACTCACCCTTTCATATGCTTATATTTTACTCAGTCATTGATCGACAATAGCGTTTGGACATGAATTAGTTAATATTTAGGAAAATATAATATTTAAAATTAAGTTTAATTTGAAAGTATTTAAATATGAAAACACATCTGAAATTTTGTGACTAAAAAACTTTAAAAACTTCTAAAATCTATTTTTTAAAGTTCAGATATCATATTTTACTTTTGAAGTTGAAGTAACATGCCAGCTTGATAAACAAACATAAATACGTGTTTGGACATAAAATACTATTTTATTATTTGTAAGTACTGAATTTTAGTATTTACGTATAGTACTAGTTTTTGTTCATAAGTGCTTTTAATTATAAAAGGGCAAAGATCACTTTTAGCCCGTTGTCAAAACTATTTTTAAATTTGATAGCTGCAAAAGTGTATAAAATTTGTATATTACATACATACAAAGGCTGTTATTTTGAAAGCGGTTATACAACATTATTTTTTCACTATAAAATATCAACATTGGTATTTCAAACAGAATAATATTAGTTTGAATGTTTATTTTATGTGAAAAGAACTTTCACTTATATATCTTCTATTTTCACAAACTAGTTTTTCAATAAGAAATTCATGTTGAAGCACAAATTTTTTTTTTAAATTGAACTACTTTTCAAAAACCAATTCAAATTAAACGATTCAATTATGGATCTAAAAAGACTAATACAAGTGTTCTCCAAATACATTTCCCTAAACGTAGTGTAATATGACAATTTTACTTAATTTTTGAAAATACATAATCTCCCAAAAATCTTATTCATGGTCAAACGACTGAAAATCTTCAAATATTACTTCAAATATTCGAGCTGACTTGACTTAAGGAGAAGGTTTCATCCAAATGATTTGGCTCATAGACTATAGTATCATTGCCATGCCCGTAAGTTCAATTAGAAAGCTATAATACGAAGAAAAAAAAGGGGAAAATAATATTTCTGGTTGAGTTATTGTGTTATTCCAACTTTGATCCTTATAATATTTAGTTTAGTCACATTTTGCTTTCAATTAAAAAATATATGTGGTTTCATCCATCACTAACGGGACTAACTCAGATTGTTTGACGATACAAAAGACAATTTAGGTACTATATATCCTACTTTCTACTTTCCGACATTTTTATACTACTCTCCGTCCTAATTTGTACAATTTGAATAGTACTATATATCCTACTTTTGGATACTATTTATCATACTTTCTATTCACCGATATTTTTATACTACTCTCTCCCCCTTATTTGAATTTCGAGTATCAAACCAAATTTTTTTATTGTGATTCATAAGTATTTTTTAATTTTTAAATATATAAATTTTATTTTATGTTATATTTCCAGTATAATACCACATAAATTAAGAAAAAGCAATATTTTTAGATGAAATCCGTGACCTCCTGGTTACGGGTTCGAGCCGTGAAAACAGTTTTTTGCAGAAATGCAGGGTAAGACTGCGTACAATAGACCCTTGTAGTCCGACTCTTCTCCTGACTCCGTGCATAACAAGAACTTAGTGCACCGAACTGCCTTATACTATAGTTTATTTTCTCTGCATAGAAGTGTGAGTTCTAATCAATGTTGAATTCGTCGCATTATGGCAAACTTAATATTAGGCTTTGTTACACTGACATATACAAATCTTCTTCTCTTTCGTCCATAATTCATAATTTGTATGTGCTGCCCATGGATATGTATCTTACATGTCCTATTGTTTTTGTTCTCATCTCAACTCTCTAGAACATACTTATTAGTTTCCATGGATTAAGCCCTAGTTTTATTCTAATGAAGCTTTACGAGAGAAAATTGGTGAAGACAGTGGAGTTACAGAAATGATGAAATGAAAATAATGAGCTCACATTCTATTATTAAATAAGGTAGCTACAATATATATATATACAATATAACTGCTTCTAACCGACTAATTAACCCAACCATAATTAACTAATGACTAATCTATACTAACTCTAGTTAAGACTCAACTCTAGCTCATTTAACTTCAAGTAATCCCATTTTCAACACTCTCCCTCAAGCTGGTAGGTGTGAAAATATTGAGTACTCCTAGCTTGAAAAATAGGTACTCATGCTGTGATCTCAGAAGTGCTTTGGTTATAATGCATGCCTGCTGCTCCTTAGAATTCACATGTTGTGTTTTGATCAATCCTTGTTGAATCTTCTCCCTTATAAAGTGACAATCTATTTCTATATGCTTAGTTCTTTCATGATATACTGGATTAGCTGCAATTTGTAGTGTTGTCTTGCTATCATAGAATAGGTTGATTGGCAGTTTCACCTCTGTTCCAAGTTCCTTGAATAATCCTACCAACCAAACTAGTTCAGCAACTGTCCAGGTTATGCTTCTATACTTTGCTTCAGCTGAACTTCTAGAGATTGTGTTTTGCTTCTTTGACTTCCATGATATGAGTAAATTTCCATGCTTAATGAGAAATCCAGTCACTGACTTCCTTGTGTTGGGACATGATGTCCAGTCTGCATCACAATAGGTTGTTAGCACATTGCTTTTCTCGCTACTCATCAAAATGCGTATCTTTTTTTATGTACCTCACTACCCTTAGTGCAGCTTCCCAATGACTTCTTTCAGGTTGTTGCATGAACTGGCTCAATGTTTGGACTGCAAATGCTAGATCTAATCTAGTCAGAGTCAGATATTGCAATTTACTAATGAGTCCCTGATATTTTCCCTTGTCTTCTAAGAGGTCATCACCTTCAGCTCCTGTAACTTCATCCAACCTATTATCAGTGAGTTTTTTATTGTATTCTAGTGGGTTGTAGGCTTGGATACACTTAGTCCTAAATCTCCAATGAGTTCCAATGCATACTTTCGTTGATTTATTAAGATTCCTCTCCCCGACCTACCAAACTCAATTCCCAGAAAGTACCTTAACTCTCCAAGATCTTTTATTTTGAAAGCTGCATGTGGGTTCTTCTTAGTTGCTTCTATGATCTTGAGGTTGTTTCCAGTGATCTACATGTCGTCAACATATACTAGAATTAGGGGTGTACAAAGAAAACCGACAAACCGCATCAATCCAATAATTCGAGTCAAACCGAGAAAAAAAACCTGACTATGGTTTGGTTTGATTTGGTTTGGTGTTGGAAAAAAAACCCGACCATAATTGGTTTGGTTTGGTTTTAGTTAAAGAAAGTCAAACCGAAACCAAACCAACCCGACATTATATATATAGAAATTTTAGATATATTTAATATATAAATATACTTATTGTGATGTAATTTATAAATATTTCTTAAAAAATTTCATAATTTTAACTTTTAAGGTATTATTTCAAGGTTGGACTTAGAACTTTTGAATGCTCCAATAAGTTTTATAGCCATCAATATTAGTAAATTAAATAATGCTAACAAAAGCACAAACCAAAATCAGATCAATACTAATGCTAATAAAAAACACTCAATTCTATATTACGAACGAGAATGTATTGAATATCTATTTTTTTATTTTACAATAGTTTAGATAAAAATACATAACCTATTTTTATTTTTCTTTAGCGTTTAGTCATGTAATTAATACTTCCTTATTAGTCTATTTATTTTAGCATGACTTAGTACTTTTAGATTATGTTTATTTTTATTATGACTTTTTAATGAGCAATATTTATATTACATAATTTTATTATCTTTATTGTTGAATATTTTAAGATAATGATATGACACGTCTCATATTTTGTATTATTTTCTTGGAAAATACTTTATATAGTTGTGTCTTACTAGGATTAAAGAAATATTTTGAGCATACGTTATATATTTTGTTCTACGAAGATTTTACCGGAAAAAACCCGAATAACCCGAAAACCCGAAAAAACTCGAAAAAATCGAGATGAAAAACTCGAGTTTTATTGGTTTGGTTTGATCTTTAGATTTAATAACCCGACACAATTGGTTTGGTTTGATAATTGTAAAATCCGAACCAACCCGACCTATGTACACCCCTAACTAGAATAATCACAATATTGCTTCTCTGCTTTTGTATGAATAAAGAGTAATCTAGATTGATTTGCGTAAATCTTTGTGCTTGTAAGGCTTTTGTTAATTTTACATTCCATTGTCGACTTGCTAGTTTTAATCCATACAGTTATTTGACAAGCCTACAAACTGTATTCTTCCCCTGGCTTGCAAAACCCTCTAGCAATTGCATGTAAACCTCATTTGGTAGATCATTTTGAAAATAGGCATTGTATACATCCATCTGATGTACATGCCATCCTTCTGTTGCAGCAATTGAAAGCACAGATCTCATAGTCACAATCTTCACAATCGAAGAGAATGTTTCATTGTGATCAATACTCTCTTGTTGATTGTATCATTTAGCAACAAGTCTTGCCTTATGTCTATCTACTGAGCCATCTACCTTGTACTTGATTTTGAACACACATTTACATCCAATGGGCATCTTCCCTGGTGGTAGAGTAACCAACCTCCATGTTCTGTTATCTTCTAAGGCCTGAATTTCTGCTTTCATTGCTTCTACCCAAAGTGGATCCTTGCAAGCCTCCTGAAAATTTTTAGGTTCCATAATAGAGGTGAAAGCAGCTAGGAACTATTGGTAATAAGGCTTCACATTAGCATAACTGATTGAATGGTGCATAGGATAAGGCAATGCATGATCACAGTTGACATTAGCTGTCACATAGTCACTCATCCAACTAGGAGTCTTTTTGTCCCTATTTGATCTTCTCAAAGGTTCTCAGTCAGCAGGAATTGAGGGAATTGAACTATTTGGACTCACATCATGTTGTGGATCAAACTCATATAGGTTCAATAGCAATAGCTTGTGTGGGATCACTTGTTGCATCTGGTGGAACTGCTACATCAGTGTGTGTTAAGGAATGTCTTCTATGTCAGCATCATAAGATGCCAAATCAGGAAGATGAGAAGAATCTAAGCCATCTTGAGAAAATAAAGGACACTAATTATCCTTCTGATGCTAAAAAGGAAATATAGTTTCCCTAAAGCTTACATCCTTGTTCACAAAGAAGAGATGATTAGTTAGGTCAAACAAAATATATCCTTTTGTTACTTCTAAAAATCCCATCATGAATGCTGCAATGGCTCTGGCTTCAAACTTATTTTAACGATCTGGCCGGTTGTTTCATGAATTACCGCTCCATTTCTCCCATTTTTGCTTCTTTATATCTTGTTCAGCTGTATTATGTGGTATTGAGATGGTTGATTCAGGTTCGGAGTGGTTTTGTAGAGGAATGAGACACTTAGTCTCTTTTGAGCAAGCTTAAGTTGGAAAAGTTAACTGGATGTTAACTTATGGGTAGAAGGTCTCGGATGTAATTTTTGATGGTTCGGATAGCTTTGTTAGGTAATTTGGAACTTAGGAGCGTGATCAGAATGTATTTTGGAGGTCCGTGGTAGATTTAGGCTTGAATTGGCGAAATTGAAAATTTGGTATTTTTTGTTCGGCAGTGGAAATTTTGATATCGGGGTCAGAATGGAATTTCGAAAATTGGAGTAGGTCCGTTGTATCATTTGTGACGTATATGCAAAATTTCAGGTCATTCGGACGAGGTTTGATAGACTTTTCGATCGAATGTGGAATTTGAAAGTTTTGGAATCCTTAGGCTTGAATTCGAGGGTGATTTGATGTTTTGACGTTGTTTTGAGTGTTTTGAAGGTTGTAATAATTTTGAATGATATTATGGAATATGTTGGCATGTTTGGTTGAGGTCCCGAGGGCCTCGGGTGAGTTCCGGGTGGTTAACGGGTCATTTTTGGACTTGAGGAGATAGCAGATTTCTGGTATTTTGTTGTAGAAAAATTGTTCTTCGCATTCGCGAAGGGGGGCTCACATTCGCGAAGGTATGGCCAGTGAGAGGACCGCGAACACGAAGATCTGGACGCATTGGTGAAGAGGAAAGTGGAGCGGCTAGGACCCCAGAAGTTTGTTCTTCGCGTTCGCGTAGGAGGTATCGCGTTCGCGAAGGCTTGGGCAGCTGAAGCTTTGCGTTCGCGAAAGAGGATTTTTGAGCAGTGAAATTTTGTGCTTCGCGAACACGAGGCTTTGACCGTGTTCGCGAAGAAGGAAATTAGACCTAGGCAGAATGTATAAAAACTCATCTTCGCGATTTTTAACTCATTTTCTCAATTGTTGAGCGATTTTGAAGCTTTTTGAGAGAGATTGAAGATGGATTCGAAACACTTGGAGGTAAGATATTTAACTCAATACTCGATTCTATGGTGATTTTTAACTACTTAGACATGAAATTAGTGGGATTTAAAGCGTAAAAATTGGGAATTAGGGCTTGAAATTGGAGAGTGTAAATTGAGGATTTGAGGGGCCATTTGAGGTCCGATTTTGATGTTCTTGGTATGTATGGACTCGTGGGAGGATAATAATTCTAGTGATATAATTTTTATCGAAATCCGAGATGTTATCCCGGGGGTCGGGTTTGGCCAATTTCGGGATTTTTGAGTTAATTTGATTATTTTCGCTTGGGTTTTGTTCCTTTATCGCATATTAATGGTATGATACTGATTTTAGTTAGATTTGGAGAATTCGGAGGCTGATTCAATGGGCAAAGGCATCGCGGGCTAAAGTTTGGACCGGATTGAGGTAAGTAATGATTGTAAATATTGTCCTGAGGGTATGAAACCCCGAATTTCCCATCATGGTACTACTTTGAGGTGACGCACACGCTAGATGAAGAGCATGGGGTCATACACAATTTGGTATTGTGACATGATCCGTCATGTACGACTGTTAAGTCGCGTATTTGATTGAAAACTGTTTGATATCATTGTGTTTTGGAAAGTATTATCATGTTTTGGGCTGAATGCCATATTTAGGCCCCGTGCCAACTGTTTTGGATCCTTAGGGACTTTTTACTACTATTTCTCACTGTTTTGATTTAATATTTATACTCAGTCATGTTGTATTCTACTATTTTCATAACTCATCCATATTTACTCCATTTTGATCTTTTAAATGATATTTTGGGCTGAGCATCATGTTTTACTGTTGCAAGAGTGGTGTGAGCACCTGATTTTTGCCCTATATGAGAATTACTCCCAAGACTCTAAAATAAATAAATAAATCCCGTTTCGATCGTCCTTTAATTGGAAAAAACTCCTTTCGTACCCTTGCGGGGCGGAAAAAGTAGGTGTAACAAGTGGCTTGAGAGTTTTCTGACTGAGTG